>NC_136812.1:54232992-54492992 GCF_951216825.1 Electrona antarctica | reverse complement strand
AGCATAGTAGTAGGCTATAGATATAAAATGGTCCCATTTCATGGTAATTTACAAGACACAGTGTGGTATGATGTCTAAATGTAACAGTCAGGCAAGGCAAGCTGTACATTATAACAATAACATGCTTGCTGTCAGTGCCTTCCTCAAAGAAAAATGAAGGCGGGGAGGGGGGGGGGGGAGCGTCGGGCTCGGGTCGGACGCATATGTTAATAATTAAGGTCGGGCTCGTTTCGGGTCAGACACAAAGCTCGGGTCGGGCTGTATAAAGTCATATAAAGTCGGCCCGATCCAAGCTCTAACACACACACACACACACACACACACACACACACACACACACACACACACACACACACACACACACACACACACTGACACACACTGTCAGCACGATCAACCACAAGTCCACAACCATAGCCTATAAAACCATCAATCATCAATAAGCTGCGTCGCATCGAGATCGCATGTATATAAATATTATATAAAGATCCTTACCATGGCTGCCTGCATCATACCATGGTCGACCCTGCAAGCTTTTCTTAAAAAGTCCTTCCTTCTCGAAAAAGGCTTTGACTGTAAATCCACCACTAAATCTGTTTCTTCTCCTTCAGCCGTTTACCGTGTTTGTTTGTGAGTTAAATCTGTTAATTTAGCTATCTCAGTCAACCCATAGATGGGAACTTTTAAAACACGCAAAAACTTTTAAACACCAGTTGTCTTTTTTCATTGGACAATATTTCCCCCCAGCGATGGGATACAGGCAAGACGCTAACGTCATCAAAGGCCAGCTAGAGCACCCTGGCACTTGAAAGAAAATGCCCAGCAGGGCAAACTCGAAATCTGATTGGCTAAGGAACCTGTCAATCTCTATATCGCTCCCATTCAATGTAACAGCAAGGGGATTCAGTGGAAATTCTGAAGGCCACGGTGGAGATTTTTACCCGGAGACAACACAAGGAAAAAATCTCATTGGTAAAAAGAAAAAAACAAGCGCTGTTGTACCTGCACAGAATGGAAGCAGTGTCTGAATGAGAGACAACATCACAGACAATAGGCCTATCCAGTCTAATGATATGGATATAATACTGATGCCCTGCCCATGCACAGACAGGCCTAAAGTAATTACCCTATGTTACCCTATGTTGACCAATCATCATCATTATGATGACATTATGCCCTGTGGAAGCCACTTTCTCTTTCTCATGTGGAATGTGTTTCACTCTGGGTCAGTTTACATGACAGACTCCGCACGGGCAGGAGAAGGGGACGGTTATTTTGGTTACAGTACGTAACAGTACGGTTACAGTACCTAACGTGGGTAACTACTAACTAGTTTTGTTATGTAAAGTAACTTAAAGTAAGGGCGTTAGTTCCAACACTGCTCCTCATCCTCCCCCTGGTGCAGGTAGGTGTGTTGGGAGAGCAGGACGACACCGACCACCCACCAACTCCCAACCACGTCTGAAAGAAATGGCTAACTATGTTTGCTGGACAAGTTTATATATATATTCAGACATCAGTATACCGATCAGAGTATATAACCAGTTGGACCAGATGGATATTTCAGAAGTTCTTATTTATTACTGGCATTAATGACACTGAACATGTTGACTTGATTGAGATGATGATGAGTGATGATGAGTGATGATGTTTTTAAATGAATGCATCATAATGGAATCAAATGGAACACAGAACCACAGTTCTAGTGGCGCTGCCTCTCCCCACACAGATGTTTGCTCCCTGATTACTAAATCCTGCCCACTCTTAAGTACACTGATCTTCTCTACACTTTCCCTACTCACCGAGTGGTGAGGTGTGGTGCTCAGTGTGGGGTGGCACACTAGATATGCCAAGTAGTTGGTGCGGAGGCTGTGTTACAATGTAGGCATTTAGCAGACGCTCTTAATCCAGAGCGATTTACATTAGGCAAGAACAAAAGTATGGGAATACATCACATATATAAAATGCATTTATCATGAAACATGCGTAAGCTAAGAACGTAACTAGAACATAATCGACCGATAATCGGCTTCGATATTCATGATTTTAATTAATATCGGTATCGGTGCTAAAAACAAATAATCGAAAAAAAACGGCCGATTATTATATTTCTCATAAATGCGCAAACATGGTGAAACAACCACTTTCATTGAAAATCCGGTAGAGTACGGTTGTAAGGAGATGTATAGCTGCGTGTCTGACTCTCCCAGTGCTCCACTCTACAGAGACACGCTCTGCACTGACGTCTCCTCTCTCACACACACACACACACACACGGAGTCAGAGAGAGGGCCACTGCACTGACTGCAGGGAGGAGAAAGGATTATAGCTAGGCTACTAACCTTGTAACCATAAAAAGCTTTGCTGTTTTCATCTTCAATTAACCAAAATAAAGTCCACACGTGAGAGGGACAGAGTCACAGAGAGCAGTGGTAGACTAGAACTACGTTAGCCAAGCTAGCTGCTGCCTGCTAACGCTGCAAACAGCTGTAACACGTTGTCTATTGATTGCCTGTCGTGTGTGTGTGTGTGTGTGTGTGTGTGTGTGTGTGTGTGTGTGTGTGCGCGCGTGTGTGCCAGCCAACTGAAGGACAACTTTTTTTCCCCCATCCTGACCAGCCTAATATGATTATTGCATTTTGTCTATATGCAATAACTAACTGCAAGCCAATGAAGAATGAACCAATCAGTAGCATTGACAGTCTTAATTTCTAATTCATATTAATTTAGTTGCCAATCATTTTACTGTTGGCCAGTGTTTTGAGACATATTGTCTTTTATTGCTATAAAATGAATGGTAAAAACAAATTCAACATGCATTCAAAAAGTGGCCAGTGATCTTGAAAGTGGCACATTTCAGTGGTGGAGTAAAAACAACAAGGTCACATGGCTTTGGAGAGTTTGGGCAGCAGATCTACAAGCTCTCAACATGTCATGCTGCAATGTGCTGTGGGCTTGTAGATCACCAATTTTGATAAACTAGAACGGTGCCCATAGGGCCTCTACAGCCCATTGGGCACTGATCTACTTGGAACGATGCAAGTTGGAAATGAATGCCCCACCCAGATATTATGTCTGTCTCCCTTTTATGCCCATATATGGAGTTCTGTGTCAGGCATGCCCAAATATGGAGTGCTGTGAGGTCAGAACAGGCCAGCTCCATATGGACGTTGGGCATGGGCCTGGTCAAGAGCCCGGACAGAGGCCTTTTTGGGGCGGTTCTGGACAAGTACACACACAAAAACACTTGGTGCATTCATAGATAGATAGATAGATATTGAAAAAATCACACCCGTGTGAACTGAGTGGTGTAAGGTCTTATATAGACTGATCAGCTGTGGTCTGACGTAATGTCTGACGTAATGAAATCACACCCGTGTGAACTGGGTGACCATAGCAACCGTGCTAATTTTTTGGTACAGACAGACAGACAGACAGACAGACACGTAAACTAACAAAGCCAGTTGTAGGAGTGGTTTACACCACTCCAAAATGATATATATGTTGCTACAGTACATGTTTGCACTTGAATTTAAAAAAAAGCTGCATTTGATGGAGGGGGGAAGTGTTACTGAAACGATGTTGGTGCTTCTTGCACTTCCTTTTTTATAAGCGATACATATTCTCCAATGCATTTAAAGGAATTATTGTGTTGGAATTTATGTTACTGTAAAAAAAAAATAGTTTTTAACTTAAATTAATATCGGTTCATAATATCGGCTTTTTGATTGTCCACTAATCGGTGATCGGATATATCGGCCAAAAACCATATCGGTCGATCACAATGACACTATACATATAAACTATACATATATACTATACTATGCTATACATATGTACTACGATGTGCTATGACTACATACAATGCAATTATTGTGCTGTCTACATGACATGCTATAAGTCTGTTTCAAATGCTATCTAAGTCTGAAAAGTGCTATATAAGGGGGTAGGATAAGTGCTATGGGCCATGATGGAGTCTGAAAAGGTGGGTCTTCAGACTACGGCGGAAGATTGGGAGTGATGCTGCAGTTCTGATTGCAACGGGGAGTGCATTCCACAGTTTTGGGGCCAGAAGGGAGAAGAGTTTGGGACGTGTGGAGCGTTGTCCCGGCGTTTTTAGTGAGGGTACTTCCAGCTTTCCTGCGTTGGCTGATCTGAGAGCGCGGGAGGGTTTGTAGGGTTCAATCATGCTTGCAAGGTATGGGGGAGCCATACCTTTGGTTGCTTTGAATGCCAGCATCAGAGTTTTGTATTCTGTGCGGGCAGCGACTGGGAGCCAGTGCAGGGAGCGGCTCCCAGTCGCTGCCCGCACAGAATACAAAACTAATACAAGGCTATATGCATCTGCAGGGAGTAGGCTTGGGCAATATACCGATATTACCGTTTACCGCGATATTTTAAATCAATACCGGTAATATCGCAGAGTATATAAATAATACCGAATACCGGTAATATCGCGGAGTATATAAAACACCACTCAATAATACCGAATACCGCCATAATACTAATATCGTAATTTTACCGTCATGTAAATATGAGAGGAGAGGAGAGGGGAGGGGAGGGGAGGGGAGGGGAGGGGAGGGGAGGGGAAGGGAGGGGAGGGGACATTTTGACTGGAGAGGAGAGGAGAGGGGAAATCAGCCCGTCAGTGTGATATATTAATGTTTTATTAATAAAACCGATAATACCGATTATCGCGGTATTATTCACGTTATCAATATCGATATCAAAAAATCAATATCGCCCAAGCCTAGCAGGGAGAGGGATACAATATTTGTTCTTCATTGTCTAACACTTGGCAGCACAAGGTTCTTACAATTTACAATTGCGGGCAGTGACCGGGAGCCAGTGCAGGGAGCGGAGCAGGGGGGAGACATGTGAGAATTTTGGCTGGTTGAAGACCAAGCGAGCTGCGGCATTTTGGATCAGTTGGAGAGGCTTAAGTGAACATGCCGGTATGCCAGTGAGGAGGGAGTTACAATAGTCAAGTTTTGACAAGACTGTTGTCTGGATTAGGAGCTGGGCTGATTCCTGGGTGAGGAACGGTCTAATTCGTCGTATGTTATAGAGTGTGAACCTACAGGATCGAGTGACAGCTGTGATGTGAGTTTTGAACGAGAGCTGACTGTCCAGGACTACACCAAGGTTCCTGGCTGTTGAGACAGACGTTACCAGGGCGTTGTCTACGGAAATAGTTAGCTCCCGCATAGGGCAGGACTTAGCTTGTCACGCACCTGCACGTGCACACACACACACACGCACACGTAACGTTGTGCATGTGATAATATAGTTATTCACTTAAGTGTAGTCAGCTTCACAATGTCTGACACTGACAGCACTGTTGTGTGTTCCCATGGCATAGCAGCCGTGGCAAGTATTTGTTTTTTGTTTATTTATGAATTGTATTGTTTTGTCTTGTCTTGTTTTTGTCTGGTTGAATTGACTGTAAAAAGTGTCTTTATGTATGAAGTGTACTTTGTGAATCGCGGACCCCCTTGAAAACGAGATGGTTCATCTCAAGGGATTGTTCCTAATAAAGAAATTTCAGACTAGTATACGTCAGACTAGGGGGTGCTGGTTGCTCGTGCATGTGCGTTGTGCGCACAACATTTTTCAATTATTTACACGTTTAGAATAGATCATGACTGACAGAGCAGACAGTTCCAACATTAGCCAGGCTAATTCAGCAGGCTAAAGGATGATGAAAGACTAAGAATACAATGATTGCAACTTTTCACTTTGGGCACTCAGAGCATGCAGGCCCCATTGTGCGCACACAGTTATCCAAATAGACATCACATGACTTTGTCACAGAGTTATATGATATCTGCTCGGCGGCAGGGTAAGGTAGCACACCTCAGAATCCATGTAGACTCAGAGCGTACATGGGCAACTGGCGGCCCGGGGGCCACATGCGGCCCCCACCTACACTTAATGTGGCCCTCAGGTTAATATCAGAATACTTGTATGTTATTGATTTGCAAAGATGACCCGCCTTAATTACTTACTTACTTACTATTCTAAATTAGTAGCTAAATGAGTAGTATTACAATGATATTTTCTTATGTCCAATGTATTTGTATTTAGTTCATAAAATTTCAACAAAAAAATCAGGATTTCAATTCAAATAACAGCAAAAATAGCTGATCTACAAAGCTCAAAATGTGCTGCGGTGCGGCTCGTTTTGAGCTTGTAGATCAGCTATTTTCGCTACGACAGTATTATGCACTGTGGCCCTCTGGAGTTAGCCTGGCTAATAAGCCAGACTAATATCACACAACACTGTCGCGGTATATTAGTCTGGGCTGGCTCCACTTGGATTTCATTTCCCGGGGGGCGGGTTCAAACATTTTCTCTTTGACGCAATTGGTCAGAGCTACTGTCAGTCAAAGGTCTCAAGCATTGAACGTCACTGTACCAAAGCCCGCCCATATTGCATACCGTGTCCCGATTGGCCCGACCTGTTCTCGGTTGTAGGAAAGAGGCGTGCTACTGAGCCTCGCCAGACCTGGCAGGCAATTTTTTTTTTGCCAACGGCTGATTCGGTCTGGTTTATTAACCAGGCTACTCTGGAGTGAGTGTGGAAATATAGTGGCCCTCTCCATCGGCAAAGTTGCCCATGAGGGTTATAAGTACTATAAGCAACAAGTACACACACACACACACACACACACACTAGAGCTGGGATACCCGACCGAAACCAGGCGGGTCCCGGGATAAAAACGATCCGACTAGTCTGTCTCTGTGTGTTTCCTGGTTAACCAGGACGCATATGGTGCACTTAGAGTAGCCTATATATTAAGGTGGTGCAGCGTGACAACGCAGTGGAAGCAGCAGCACCGCTTGTTGTTGCAAGTTTCCAACTCGCTGCAAGCAGCAGCAGCAGCAGCGAACGTAGCCCCATGTGAACCTCAGTCCCTACGCTAATTCTGTAGGTCAGGAGCTACTAGGGACTGAGGTTACATATGGGGCGCAGCTGGAAGAACCCCTGAAGAGAGGAGGACGGTGTTAGCCTAGGTTGAACTCACCCACGGTGGATGTGATCCTCTTCCTCCATGACAACATGTAAACCGCGATGGTTGGATTAATATAAATAGCTTGATTTATTAGCTGTTGAACAGTGAAGAGTTGAGTATGAGTAAATAACTCGATCCTGCCCATGGACCATGGCACAAATTAAAACAAGCGTCGGTGTCGGGCCCGGGTCGGACGCATATATTAATAATTAAGGTCGGGCTCGTTTCGGTCAGACACAAAGCTCTCGGTGTCGGGCCCAGGTCGGGCTGTATTAATTGGGCCCGATCCCCAGCTCTAACACACACACACACACACACACACACACACACACACACACACACACACACACACACACACACACACACACACACACACACACACACACACACACACACACACACCACACTCAGCCAGGCCAGGCTCTGTCACATATCCCAGCCATGCTGCACCGGCAGGGACTATAGTAAACACACCCAGCGCACACACACACACACACACACACACACACACACACACACACACACACACACACACACAAAGTTCCGCAGCGCACAGCCTCGGCCACACACTGTCAGCACGATCAACCACAAGTCCACAACCATAGCCTATAAAACCATCAATCATCAATAAGCTGCGTCGCATCGAGATCACATGTATATAAATATTATATAAAGATCCTTACCATGGCTGCCTGCATCATACCATGGTCGACCCTGCAAGCTTTTCTTAAAAAGTCCTTCCTTCTCGAAAAAGGCTTTGACTGTAAATCCACCACTAAATCTGTTTCTTCTCCTTCAGCCATTTTCCGCGTTTGTTTGTGAGTTAAATCTGTTAATTTAGCTATCTCAGTCAACCCATAGATGGGAACTTTTAAAACACGCAGAAACTTTTAAACACCAGTTGTCTTTTCTCATTGGACAATATTTTCCCCCAGCGATGGGATACAGGCAAGACGCTAACGTCATCAAAGGCCAGCTAGAGTACCCTGGCACTTGAAAGAAAATGCCCAGCAGGGCAAACTCGAAATCTGATTGGCTAAGGAACCTGTCAATCTCTATATCGCTCCCATTCAATGTAACAGCAAGGGGATTCAGTGGAAATTCTGAAGGCCTCACGGTGGAGATTTTTACCCGGAGACAACACAAGGAAAAAATCTCATTGGTTAAAAAAAACAACAAGCGCTGTTGTACCTGCACAGAATGGAAGCAGTGTCTGAATGAGAGACAAAATCACAGACAATAGGCCTATCCAGTCTAATGATATGGATATAATACTGATGCCCTGCCCATGCACAGACAGGCCTAAAGTAATTACCCTATGTTACCCTATGTTGACCAATCATCATCATTATGATGACATTATGCCCTGTGGAAGCCACTTTCTCTTTCTCATGTGGAATGTGTTTCACTCTGGGTCAGTTTACATGACAGACTCCGCACGGGCAGGAGAAGGGGACGGTTATTTTGGTTACAGTACGTAACAGTACGGTTACAGTACCTAACGTGGGTAACTACTAACTAGTTTTGTTATGTAAAGTAACTTAAAGTAAGGGCGTTAGTTCCAACACTGCTCCTCATCCTCCTCACTCTCAACTTCCTTGTCCTCTTCAACTGGCCCTGGTGCAGGTAGGTGTGTTGGGAGAGCAGGACGACACCGACCACCCACCAACTCCCAACCACGTCTGAAAGAAATGGCTAACTATGTTTGCTGGACAAATTTATATATATTCAGACATCAGTATACCGATCAGAGTATATAACCAGTTGGACCAGATGGATATTTCAGAAGTTCTTATTTATTACTGGCATTAATGGCACTGAACATGTTGACTTGATTGAGATGATGATGAGTGATGATGAGTGATGATGTTTTTAAATGAATGCATCATAATGGAATCAAATGGAACACAGAACCACAGTTCTAGTGGCGCTGCCTCTCCCCACGGGCCCACACAGATGTTTGCTCCCTGATTACTAAATCCCGCCCACTCTTAAGTACACTGATCTTCTCTACACTTTCCCTACTCACCGAGTGGTGAGGTGTGGTGCTCAGTGTGGGGTGGCACACTAGATATGCCAAGTAGTTGGTGCGGAGGCTGGGTTACAATTTAGGCATTTAGCAGACGCTCTTAATCCAGAGCGATTTACATTAGACAAGAACAAAAGTATGGGAATACATCACATATATAAAATGCATTTATCATGAAACATGCGTAAGCTAAGAACGTAACTAGAACATAATCGACCGATAATCGGCTTCGATATTCATGATTTTAATTAATATCGGTATCGGTGCTAAAAACAAATAATCGAAAAAAAACGGCCGATTATTATATTTCTCATAAATGCGCAAACATGGTGAAACAACCACTTTCATTGAAAATCCGGTAGAGTACGGTTGTAAGGAGATGTATAGCTGCATGTCTGACTCTCCCAGTGCTCCACTCTACAGAGACACGCTCTGCACTGACGTCTCCTCTCTCACACACACACACACACACACACACACACGGAGTCAGAGAGAGGGCCACTGCACTGACTGCAGGGAGGAGAAAGGATTATAGCTAGGCTACTAACCTTGTAACCATAAAAAGCTTTGCTGTTTTCATCTTCAATTAACCAAAATAAAATCCACACGTGAGAGGGACAGAGTCACAGAGAGCAGTGGTAGACTAGAACTACGTTAGCCAAGCTAGCTGCTGCCTGCTAACGCTGCAAACAACAGCTGTAACACGTTGTCTATTGATTGCCTGTCGTGTGTGTGTGTGTGTGTGTGTGTGTGCGTGTGTGTGTGTGTGCCAGCCAACTGAAGGACAACTTTTTTTCCCCCATCCTGACCAGCCTAATATGATTATTGCATTTTGTCTATATGCAATAACTAACTGCAAGCCAATGAAGAATGAACCAATCAGTAGCATTGACAGTCTTAATTTCTAATTCATATTAATTTAGTTGCCAATCATTTTACTGTTGGCCAGTGTTTTGAGACATATTGTCTTTTATTGCTATAAAATTAATGGTAAAAACAAATTCAACATGCATTCAAAAAGTGGCCAGTGATCTTGAAAGTGGCACATTTCAGTGGTGGAGTAAAAACAACAAGGTCACATGGCTTTGGAGAGTTTGGGCAGCAGATCTACAAGCTCTCAACATGTCATGCTGCAATGTGCTGTGGGCTTGTAGATCACCAATTTTGATAAACTAGAACGGTGCCCATAGGGCCTCTACAGCCCATTGGGCACTGATCTACTTGGAACGATGCAAGTTGGAAATGAATGCCCCACCCAGATATTATGTCTGTCTCCCTTTTATGCCCATATATGGAGTTCTTTGTAAGGCATGCCCAAATAGGGAGTATATGCAGCCAGCTTGTGGAGTTCTGTCTTCTGTGTCAGGCATGCCCAAATATGGAGTGCTGTGAGGTCAGAACAGGCCAGCTCCATATGGACGTTGGGCATGGGCCTGGTCAAGAGCCCCGGGAAGAGGCCTTTTTGGGGCAGTTGTGGACAAGTACACACACACAAACACTTGGTGCATTCATAGATAGATAGATAGATATTGAAAAAATCACACCCGTGTGAACTGAGTGGTGTAAGGTCTTATATAGACTGATCAGCTGTGGTCTGACGTAATGTCTGACGTAATGAAATCACACCCGTGTGAACTGGGTGACCATAGCAACCGTGCTCATTTTTTGGTACAGACAGACAGACACGTAAACTAACAAAGCCAGTTGTAGGAGTGGTTTACACCACTCCAAAATGATATATATATGTTGCTACAGTACATGTTTGCACTTGAATTTAAAAAAAAAGCTGCATTTGATGGAGGGGAGGAAGTGTTACTGAAACGATGTTGGTGCTTCTTGCACTTCCTTTTTTATAAGCGATACATATTCTCCAATGCATTTAAAGGAATTCTTGTGTTGGAATTTATGTTACTGTAAAAAAAAAAAAGTTTTTAACTTAAATTAATATCGGTTCATAATATCGGCTATCGGCTTTTTGATTGTCCACTAATCGGTGATCGGATATATCGGCCAAAAACCATATCGGTCGATCACAATGACACTATACATATAAACTATACATATATACTATACTATGCTATACATATGTACTACGATGTGCTATGACTACGTACAATGCAATTATTGTGCTGTCTACATGACATGCTATAAGTCTGTTTCAAATGCTATCTAAGTCTGAAAAGTGCTATATAAGGGGGTAGGGGGCCATGATGGCCATGATGGGCCATGATGGAGTCTGAAAAGGTGGGTCTTCAGACTACGGCGGAAGATTGGGAGTGATGCTGCAGTTCTGATTGCAACGGGGAGTGCATTCCACAGTTTTGGGGCCAGAAGGGAGAAGAGTTTGGGACGTGTGGAGCGTTGTCCCGGCGTTTTTAGTGAGGGTACTTCCAGCTTTCCTGCGTTGGCTGATCTGAGTGCGCGGGAGGGTTTGTAGGGTTCAATCATGCTTGCAAGATATGGGGGAGCCATACCTTTGGTTGCTTTGAATGCCAGCATCAGAGTTTTGTATTCTGTGCGGGCAGCGACTGGGAGCCAGTGCAGGGAGCGGCTCCCAGTCGCTGCCCGCACAGAATACAAAACTAATACAAGGCTATATGCATCTGCAGGGAGAGGGATACAATATTTGTTCTTCATTGTCTAACACTTGGCAGCACAAGGTTCTTGTCACGCACCTGCACGTGCACACACGCACGCACGCACACGCACACGTAACGTTGTGCATGTGATAATATAGTTCTTCACTTAAGTGTAGTCAGCTTCACAATGTCTGACACTGACAGCACTGTTGTGTGTTCCCATGGCATAGCAGCCGTGGCAAGTATTTGTTTTTGTTTTTTGTTTTTCCTGTTTGTTTTTTGTTTATTTATGAATTGTATTGTTTTGTCTTGTCTTGTTTTTGTCTGGTTGAATTGACTGTAAAAAGTGTCTTTATGTATGAAGTGTACTTTGTGAATCGCGGACCCCCTTGAAAACGAGATGGTTCATCTCAAGGGATTGTTCCTAATAAAGACATTTCAGACAAGTATACGTCAGACTAGGGGGTGCTGGTTGCTCGTGCATGTGCGTTGTGCGCACAACATTTTTCAATTATTTACACGTTTAGAATAGATCATGACTGACAGAGCAGACAGTTCCAACATTAGCCAGGCTAATTCAGCAGGCTAAAGGATGATGAAAGACTAAGAATACAATGATTGCAACTTTTCACTTTGGGCACTCAGAGCATGCAGGCCCCATTGTGCGCACACAGTTATCCAAATAGACATCACATGACTTTGTCACAGAGTTATATGATATCTGCTCGGCGGCAGGGTAAGGTAGCACACCTCAGAATCCATGTAGACTCAGAGCGTACATGGGCAACTGGCGGCCCGGGGGCCACATGCGGCCCCCACCTACACTTAATGTGGCCCTCAGGTTAATATCAGAATACTTGTATGTTATTGATTTGCAAAGATGACCCGCCTTAATTACTTACTTACTTACTATTCTAAATTAGTAGCTAAATGAGTAGTATTACAATGATATTTTCTTATGTCCAATGTATTTGTATTTAGTTCATAAAATTTCAACAAAAAAATCAGGATTTCAATTCAAATAACAGCAAAAATAGCTGATCTACAAAGCTCAAAATGTGCTGCGGTGCGGCTCGTTTTGAGCTTGTAGATCAGCTATTTTCGCTACGACAGTATTATGCACTGTGGCCCTCTGGAGTGAGTGTGGAAATATAGTGGCCCTCTCCATCGGCAAAGTTGCCCATGAGGGTTATAAGTACTATAAGCAACAAGTACACACACACACACACACACACACTAGAGCTGGGATACCCGACCGAAACCTGGCGGGTCCCGGGAAAAAAACGATCAGACTAGTCTGTCTCTGTGTGTTTCCTGGTTAACCAGGACGCATATGGTGCACTTAGAGTAGCCTATATATTAAGGTGGTCCAACTCGCTGCAAGCAGCAGCAGCAGCACCGAACGTAGCCCCATGTGAACCTCAGTCCCTACGCTAATTCTGTAGGTCAGGAGCTACTAGGGACTGAGGTTACATGGGGCGCAGCTGGAAGAACCCCTGAAGAGAGGAGGACGGCGTTAGCCTAGGTTGAACTCACCCACGGTGGATGTGATCCTCTTCCTCCATGACAACATGTAAACCGCGATGGTTGGATTAATATAAATAGCTTGATTTATTAGCTGTTGAACAGTGAAGAGTTGAGTATGAGTAAATAACTCGATCCTGCCCATGGACCATGGCACACATTAGGCTACCAATAATCGCCTCCCGCTGGCACTGATTGTTTGATTGAATAGCACTTTATTAAGAGTTTGCAACTTTGCACGAACAGTCCCATGGACTCCCAAAGTAGCCTACAGCTGCCCGCTCCACGCTGTGTGGATGAAATATTGCCAATGTTGCCGATGTCAAATCAATCATCAATGCTGGTAAGACTGCACAAGTGT
The DNA here is from genome assembly GCF_951216825.1 of Electrona antarctica. Lineage (NCBI taxonomy): Eukaryota > Metazoa > Chordata > Actinopteri > Myctophiformes > Myctophidae > Electrona > Electrona antarctica. The sequence continues at coordinate 54,479,483 of NC_136812.1, read as the reverse complement.
TTGTGTCGTGTGTGTGTGTGTGTGTGCGTGTGTGTGTGTTTGTTTAGTAGTAGGCTATAGATATAAAATGGTCCTATTTCATGGTAATTTACAAGACACAGTGTGGTATGATGTCTAAATGTAACAGTCAGGCAAGGCAAGCTGTACATTATAACAATAACATGCTTGCTGTCAGTGCCTTCCTCAAAGAAAAATGAAGGCGGGGAGGGGGGGGGGGGGGGGGGGGGGGGGAGCGTCGGTGTCGGGCCCGGGTCGGACGCATATATTAATAATTAAGGTCGGGCTCGTTTCGGTCAGACACAAAGCTGTCGGGCCCGGGTCGGGCTGTATAAAGTCGGCCTGATCCAAGCTCTAACACACACACACACACACACACACACACACACACACACACACACACACACACACATACACACACACACACACACACACACACACACACACACACACACACACACAATGGCAACAGCGTTTGCATAACAACAACCTGTCATATGTTCAACACGAAAGCACGCACAAAATAAGTGGAACTGAACCACACTCAGCAAGGCTCTGTCACATATCCCAGCCATGCTGCACCGGCAGGGACTATAGTAAACACACGCAGCACACACACACACACACACACACACACACACACACACACACACACACACACACACACACACACACACACACACACAAAGCTCCACAGCGCACAGCCTCGGCCACACACTGTCAGCACGATCAACCACAAGTCCACAACCATAGCCTATAAAACCATCAATCATCAATAAACTGCGTCGCATAGAGATCGCATGTATATATAAATATTATATAAAGATCCTTACCATGGCTGCCTGCATCATACCATGGTCGACCCTGCAAGCTTTTCTTAAAAAGTCCTTCCTTCTCGAAAAAGGCTTTGACTGTAAATCCACCACTAAATCTGTTTCTTCTCCTTCAGCCATTTTCCGCGTTTGTTTGTGAGTTAAATCTGTTAATTTAGCTATCTCAGTCAACCCATAGATGGGAACTTTTAAAACACGCAGAAACTTTTAAACACCAGTTGTCTTTTCTCATTGGACAATATTTTCCCCCAGCGATGGGATACAGGCAAGACGCTAACGTCATCAAAGGCCAGCTAGAGTACCCTGGCACTTGAAAGAAAATGCCCAGCATTTGTATTTAGTTCATAAAATTTCAACAAAAAAATCAGGATTTCAATTCAAATAACAGCAAAAATAGCTGATCTACAAAGCTCAAAATGTGCTGCGGTGCGGCTCGTTTTGAGCTTGTAGATCAGCTATTTTCGCTACGACAGTATTATGCACTGTGGCCCTCTGGAGTTAGCCTGGCTAATAAGCCAGACTAATATCACACAACACTGTCGCGGTATATTAGTCTGGGCTGGCTCCACTTGGATTTCATTTCCCGGGGGGCGGGTTCAAACATTTTCTCTTTGACGCAATTGGTCAGAGCTACTGTCAGTCAAAGGTCTCAAGCATTGAACGTCACTGTACCAAAGCCCGCCCATATTGCATACCGTGTCCCGATTGGCCCGACCTGTTCTCGGTTGTAGGAAAGAGGCGTGCTACTGAGCCTCGCCAGACCTGGCAGGCAAATTTTTTTTTGCCAACGGCTGATTCGGTCTGGTTTATTAACCAGGCTACTCTGGAGTGAGTGTGGAAATATAGTGGCCCTCTCCATCGGCAAAGTTGCCCATGAGGGTTATAAGTACTATAAGCAACAAGTACACACACACACACACACACACTAGAGCTGGGATACCCGACCGAAACCTGGCGGGTCCCGGGATAAAAACGATCCGACTAGTCTGTCTCTGTGTGTTTCCTGGTTAACCAGGACACATATGGTGCACTTAGAGTAGCCTATATATTAAGGTGGTGCAGCGTGACAACGCAGTGGAAGCAGCAGCACCGCTTGTTGTTGCAAGTTTCCAACTCGCTGCAAGCAGCAGCAGCAGCAGCAGCAGCACCGCTTGTTGTTGCAAGTTTCCAACTCGCTGCAAGCAGCAGCAGCAGCAGCGAACGTAGCCCCATGTGAACCTCAGTCCCTACGCTAATTCTGTAGGTCAGGAGCTACTAGGGACTGAGGTTACATGGGGCGCAGCTGGAAGAACCCCTGAAGAGAGGAGGACGGCGTTAGCCTAGGTTGAACTCACCCACGGTGGATGTGATCCTCTTCCTCCATGACAACATGTAAACCGCGATGGTTGGATTAATATAAATAGCTTGATTTATTAGCTGTTGAACAGTGAAGAGTTGAGTATGAGTAAATAACTCGATCCGGCCCATGGACCATGGCACAAATTAAAACAAGCGTCGGTGTCGGGCCCGGGTCGGACGCATATATTAATAATTAAGGTCGGGCTCGTTTCGGTCAGACACAAAGCTGTCGGTGTCGGGCCCGGGTCGGGCTGTATTAATTGGGCCCGATCCCAGCTCTAACACACACACACACACACACACACACACACACACACACACACACACACACACACACACACAATGGCAACGGCGTTTGCATAACAACAACCTGTCATATGTTCTTATACAACACGAAAGCACGCACAAAATAAGTGGAACTGAACCACACTCAGCCAGGCTCTGTCACATATCCCAGACATGCTGCACCGGCAGGGACTATAGTAAACACACCCAGCGCACACACACACACACACACACACACACACACACACACACACACACACACACACACACACACACACACACACACACACACACACACACACACACACACACACACACACACAAAGTTCCGCAGCGCACAGCCTCGGCCACACACTGTCAGCACGATCAACCACAAGTCCACAACCATAGCCTATAAAACCATCAATCATCAATAAGCTGCGTCGCATCGAGATCACATGTATATAAATATTATATAAAGATCCTTACCATGGCTGCCTGCATCATACCATGGTCGACCCTGCAAGCTTTTCTTAAAAAGTCCTTCCTTCTCGAAAAAGGCTTTGACTGTAAATCCACCACTAAATCTGTTTCTTCTCCTTCAGCCGTTTTCCCGCGTTTGTTTGTGAGTTAAATCTGTTAATTTAGCTATCTCAGTCAACCCATAGATGGGAACTTTTAAAACACGCAGAAACTTTTAAACACCAGTTGTCTTTTCTCATTGGACAATATTTTCCCCCAGCGATGGGATACAGGCAAGACGCTAACGTCATCAAAGGCCAGCTAGAGTACCCTGGCACTTGAAAGAAAATGCCCAGCAGGGCAAACTCAGGAAATCTGATTGGCTAAGGAACCTGTCAATCTCTATATCGCTCCCATTCAATTTAACAGCAAGGGGATTCAGTGGAAATTCTGAAGGCCTCACGGTGGAGATTTTTACCCGGAGACAACACAAGGAACAAATCTCATTGGTTAAAAAAAAAAACAAGCGCTGTTGTACCTGCACAGAATGGAAGCAGTGTCTGAATGAGAGACAAAATCACAGACCTATCCAGTCTAATGATATGGATATAATACTGATGCCCTGCCCATGCACAGACAGGCCTAAAGTAATTACCCTATGTTACCCTATGTTGACCAATCATCATCATTATGATGACATTATGCCCTGTGGAAGCCACTTTCTCTTTCTCATGTGGAATGTGTTTCACTCTGGGTCAGTTTACATGACAGACTCCGCACGGGCAGGAGAAGGGGACGGTTATTTTGGTTACAGTACGTAACAGTACGGTTACAGTACCTAACGTGGGTAACTACTAACTAGTTTTGTTATGTAAAGTAACTTAAAGTAAGGGCGTTAGTTCCAACACTGCTCCTCATCCTCCTCACTCTCAACTTCCTTGTCCTCTTCAACTGGCCCTGGTGCAGGTAGGTGTGTTGGGAGAGCAGGACGACACCGACCACCCACCAACTCCCAAACACGTCTGAAAGAAATGGCTAACTATGTTTGCTGGACAAATTTATATATATATTCAGACATCAGTATACCGATCAGAGTATATAACCAGTTGGATATTTCAGAAGTTCTTATTTATTACTGGCATTAATGGCACTGAACATGTTGACTTGATTGAGATGATGATGAGTGATGATGAGTGATGATGTTTTGAAATGAATGCATCATAATGGAATCAAATGGAACACAGAACCACAGTTCTAGTGGCGCTGCCTCTCCCCACACAGATGTTTGCTCCCTGATTACTAAATCCCGCCCACTCTTAAGTACACTGATCTTCTCTACACTTTCCCTACTCACCGAGTGGTGAGGTGTGGTGCTCAGTGTGGGGTGGCACACTAGATATGCCAAGTAGTTGGTGCGGAGGCTGTGTTACAATTTAGGCATTTAGCAGACGCTCTTAATCCAGAGCGACTTACATTAGGCAAGAACAAAAGTATGGGAATACATCACATATATAAAATGCATTTATCATGAAACATGCGTAAGCTAAGAAGGTAACTAGAACATAATCGACCGATGGCCGATTATCGGCTTCGATATTCATGATTTTAATTAATATCGGTATCGGTGCTAAAAACAAATAATCGAGAAAAAACGGCCGATTATTATATTTCTCATAAATGCGCAAACATGGTGAAACAACCACTTTCATTGAAAATCCGGTAGAGTACGGTTGTAAGGAGATGTATAGCTGCGTGTCTGACTCTCCCAGTGCTCCACTCTACAGAGACACGCTCTGCACTGACGTCTCCTCTCTCACACACACACACACACACACACACGGAGTCAGAGAGAGGGCCACTGCACTGACTGCAGGGAGGAGAAAGGATTATAGCTAGGCTACTAACCTTGTAACCATAAAAAGCTTTGCTGTTTTCATCTTCAATTAACCAAAATAAAATCCACACGTGAGAGGGACAGAGTCACAGAGAGCAGTGGTAGACTAGAACTACGTTAGCCAAGCTAGCTGCTGCCTGCTAACGCTGCAAACAACAGCTGTAACACGTTGTCTATTGATTGCCTGTCGTGTGTGTGTGTGTGTGTGTGTGCGCGTGTGTGTGTGTGCCAGCCAACTGAAGGACAACTTTTTTTCCCCCATCCTGACCAGCCTAATATGATTATTGCATTTTGTCTATATGCAATAACTAACTGCAAGCCAATGAAGAATGAACCAATCAGTAGCATTGACAGTCTTAATTTCTAATTCATATTAATTTAGTTGCCAATCATTTTACTGTTGGCCAGTGTTTTGAGACATATTGTCTTTTATTGCTATAAAATGAATGGTAAAAACAAATTCAACATGCATTCAAAAAGTGGCCAGTGATCTTGAAAGTGGCACATTTCAGTGGTGGAGTAAAAACAACAAGGTCACATGGCTTTGGAGAGTTTGGGCAGCAGATCTACAAGCTCTCAACATGTCATGCTGCAATGTGCTGTGGGCTTGTAGATCACCAATTTTGATAAACTAGAACGGTGCCCATAGGGCCTCTACAGCCCATTGGGCACTGATCTACTTGGAACGATGCAAGTTGGAAATGAATGCCCCACCCAGATATTATGTCTGTCTCCCTTTTATGCCCATATATGGAGTTCTTTGTAAGGCATGCCCAAATAGGGAGTATATGCAGCCAGCTTGTGGAGTTCTGTCTTCTGTGTCAGGCATGCCCAAATATGGAGTGCTGTGAGGTCAGAACAGGCCAGCTCCATATGGACGTTGGGCATGGGCCTGGTCAAGAGCCCGGGCAGAGGCCTTTTTGGGGCAGTTGTGGACAAGTACACACACACAAACACTTGGTGCATTCATAGATAGATAGATAGATATTGAAAAAATCACACCCGTGTGAACTGAGTGGTGTAAGGTCTTATATAGACTGATCAGCTGTGGTCTGACGTAATGTCTGACGTAATTAAATCACACCCGTGTGAACTGGGTGACCATAGCAACCGTGCTAATTTTTTGGTACAGACAGACAGACAGACAGACAGACAGACACGTAAACTAACAAAGCCAGTTGTAGGAGTGGTTTACACCACTCCAAAATGATATATATGTTGCTACAGTACATGTTTGCACTTGAATAAAAAAAAAAGCTGCATTTGATGGAGGGGGGGAAGTGTTACTGAAACGATGTTGGTGCTTCTTGCACTTCCTTTTTTATAAGCGATACATATTCTCCAATGCATTTAAAGGAATTCTTGTGTTGGAATTTATGTTACTGTAAAAAAAAAAAAAGTTTTTAACTTAACTTAAATTAATATCGGTTCATAATATCGGCTATCGGCTTTTTGATTGTCCACTAATCGGTGATCGGATATATCGGCCAAAAACCATATCGGTCGATCACAATGACACTATACATATAAACTATACATATATACTATACTATGCTATACATATGTACTACGATGTGCTATGACTACATGCAATGCAATTATTGTGCTGTCTACATGACATGCTATAAGTCTGTTTCAAATGCTATCTAAGTCTGAAAAGTGCTATATAAGGGGGTAGGATAAGTGCTATGGGCCATGATGGAGTCTGAAAAGGTGGGTCTTCAGACTACGGCGGAAGATTGGGAGTGATGCTGCAGTTCTGATTGCAACAGGGAGTGCATTCCACAGTTTTGGGGCCAGAAGGGAGAAGAGTTTGGGACGTGTGGAGCGTTGTCCCGGCGTTTTTAGTGAGGGTACTTCCAGCTTTCCTGCGTTGGCTGATCTGAGTGCGCGGGAGGGTTTGTAGGGTTCAATCATGCTTGCAAGATATGGGGAGCCATACCTTTGGTTGCTTTGAATGCCAGCATCAGAGTTTTGTATTCTGTGTGGGCAGCGACTGGGAGCCAGTGCAGGGAGCGGAGCAGGGGGGAGACATGTGAGAATTTTGGCTGGTTGAAGACCAAGCGAGCTGCGGCATTTTGGATCAGTTGGAGAGGCTTAAGTGCACATGCCGGTATGCCAGTGAGGAGGGAGTTACAATAGTCAAGTTTTGACAAGACTGTTGTCTGGATTAGGAGCTGGGCTGATTCCTGGGTGAGGAACGGTCTAATTCGTCGTATGTTATAGAGTGTGAACCTACAGGATCGAGTGACAGCTGTGATGTGAGTTTTGAACGAGAGCTGACTGTCCAGGACTACACCAAGGTTCCTGGCTGTTGGGACAGACGTTACCAGGGCGTTGTCTACGGAAATAGTTAGCTCCCGCATAGGGCAGGACTTAGCTTGTCACGCACCTGCACGTGCACACACACACGCACGCACACGCACACGTAACGTTGTGCATGTGATAATATAGTTCTTCACTTAAGTGTAGTCAGCTTCACAATGTCTGACACTGACAGCACAGTTGTGTGTTCCCATGGCATAGCAGCCGTGGCAAGTATTTGTTTTTGTTTTTTGTTTTTCCTGTTTGTTTTTTGTTTATTTATGAATTGTATTGTTTTGTCTTGTCTTGTTTTTGTCTGGTTGAATTGACTGTAAAAAGTGTCTTTATGTATGAAGTGTACTTTGTGAATCGCGGACCCCCTTGAAAACGAGATGGTTCATCTCAAGGGATTGTTCCTAATAAAGACATTTCAGACAAGTATACGTCAGACTAGGGGGTGCTGGTTGCTCGTGCATGTGCGTTGTGCGCACAACATTTTTCAATTATTTACACGTTTAGAATAGATCATGACTGACAGAGCAGACAGTTCCAACATTAGCCAGGCTAATTCAGCAGGCTAAAGGATGATGAAAGACTAAGAATACAATTATTGCAACTTTTCACTTTGGGCACTCAGAGCATGCAGGCCCCATTGTGCGCACACAGTTATCCAAATAGACATCACATGACTTTGTCACAGAGTTATATGATATCTGCTCGGCGGCAGGGTAAGGTAGCACACCTCAGAATCCATGTAGACTCAGAGCGTACATGGGCAACTGGCGGCCCGGGGGCCACATGCGGCCCCCACCTACACTTAATGTGGCCCTCAGGTTAATATCAGAATACTTGTATGTTATTGATTTGCAAAGATGACCCGCCTTAATTACTTACTTACTTACTATTCTAAATTAGTAGCTAAATAAGTAGTATTACAATGATATTTTCTTATGTCCAATGTATTTGTATTTAGTTCATAAAAATGTAACTGTTCAGGATTCCAACAAGAAATTCAGGATTTCAATTCAAATAATAGCAAAAATAGCATTTTGAGCTTGTAGATCGGCTATTTTTGCTACGACAGTATTATGCACTGTGGCCCTCTGGAGTGAGTGTGGAAATATAGTGGCCCTCTCCATCGTCAAAGTTGCCCATGAGGGTTATAAGTACTATAAGCAACAAGTACACACACACACACACACACACTAGAGCTGGGATACCCGACCGAAACCTGGCGGGTCCCGGGATAAAAACGATCCGACTAGTCTGTCTCTGTGTGTTTCCTGGTTAACCAGGACGCATATGGTGCACTTAGAGTAGCCTATATATTAAGGTGGTGCAGCGTGACAACGCAGTGGAAGCAGCAGCACCGCTTGTTGTTGCAAGTTTCCAACTCGCTGCAAGCAGCAGCAGCAGCAGCGAACGTAGCCCCATGTGAACCTCAGTCCCTACGCTAATTCTGTAGGTCAGGAGCTACTAGGGACTGAGGTTACATGGGGCGCAGCTGGAAGAACCCCTGAAGAGAGGAGGACGGCGTTAGCCTAGGTTGAACTCACCCACGGTGGATGTGATCCTCTTCCTCCATGACAACATGTAAACCGCGATGGTTGGATTCATATAAATAGCGTGATTTATTAGCTGTTGAACAGTGAAGAGTTGAGTATGAGTAAATAACTCGATCCTGCCCATGGACCATGGCACACATTAGGCTACCAATAATCGCCTCCCGCTGGCGTTGATTGTTTGATTGAATAGCACTTTATTAAGAGTTTGCAACTTTGCACGAACAGTCCCATGGACTCCCAAAGTAGCCTACAGGAATACGAGACATCTCACCCCGGTGAGTTGTCTTCACTTTTTGACATGTCGGGGTGAGTTGTCCGGACAGCTCACCCCAGACAGCTCACCCCGGAAAGTGAAGACAGCTCACCCCGGAAAGTGAAGACATCTCACCCCGGTGAGATGTCTTTACTTTCCGGGGTGAGCTGTCTTCACTTTCTGACATTGCGGGGTGAGTTGTCTGTACTTTCCGTGGCACCCATTACAGTAGGCATAATTCAATTTCGGATCTAACTATCGGTTCCTACAGACGTGCGCAGTCACGGCTAATTATTTATTTATTTAACAGTAAAATCCGGTGAAACACTTGTAAGGAGTAGAGCGTCTCTCTCTCTCTCTCTCTCTCTCTCTCTATGCAGCATTGAGGGGGGGGGGGGTCGTTTGTGGATAATGTTTGCGCTTCAAAGGCAGAGTCTGACGGCTGTACAAAGTTGCTAATTAGACGCACAACGGACGCATGATCAATCAATCACAGTTCTAATAGGCCTATACTGACTGAATTACATCTGAATTGAATGCCCCAGTGTGGAGATGAGCACACTGCACTGCACAACTTTTGACCAAAATGGGACAGCACACTGCACACTGCACTGCACACAGCACAACTTTTTTCTTTCTTTTTGTAGATATGACAACTTTTTAGTGCACAACTTTTGACCAAAATGGGACAGCACACTGCACTGCACACAGCACAACTTTTTTCTTTCTTTTTGTAGATATGACAACTTTTTAGTGTTTTTGTAGCAAACTGAAGTTTTTTTTTATTTTATGACAACTTTTTACTATATTTTTTAGTTTACATTTTTTCTATACTTAACTTTTTTCTATATTTTTTTGTACAAACTGATGTTTTTCTAAACTTTTGATGTTTACCTTTTTTTATATTTTTTGTACAAACTGCTGTTTGAACTTTGTTTACAATGTTTCTATATTTAAATAAACTACATTACATTTGACCGTACATTTGACTCTTGTGTTATATTCTTGTGAAATATTCAGTAAAGTATAGCTCAAAGGCTACATATTCAGTCAGACTTTTGGTGAGTTGTCCTGACAACTCACCCCTAAACGTGAAGACATCTCACCCCGAAAGTGGCCAAAAGTGAAGACATCTCACCCCGGAAAGTGAAGACATCTCACCCCTAAAAAAGCAGGGGTGAGATGTCTTCACGTTTAGGGGTGAGTTGTCTGGACAACTCACCAAAAGTGAGTTTAGGGGTGAGTTGTCTTGTTACCGCCTACAGCTGCCCGCTCCACGCTGTGTGGATGAAATTTTGCCAATGCAGAATTGCCGATGTCAAATCAATCATCAATGCTGGTAAGACTGCACAAGTGTTTGTGTCGTGTGTGTGTGTGTGTGTGTGTGTGTGTGTGTGTGTGTGTGTGTGTGTGTGTGTGTGTGTGTGTGTGTGTGTGTGTGTGTTTGTTTAGTAGTAGGCTATAGATATAAAATGGTCCTATTTCATGGTAATTTACAAGACACAGTGTGGTATGATGTCTAATGTCAGGCAAGGCAAGCTGTACATTATAACAATAACATGCTTGCTGTCAGTGCCTTCCTCAAAGAAAAATGAAGGCGGGGAGGGGGGGGGGGGGGGGGGGAGCGTCGGTGTCGGGCCCGGGTCGGACGCATATATTAATAATTAAGGTCGGGCTCATTTCGGTCAGACACAAAGCTGTCGGTGTCGGGCCCGGGTCGGGCTGTATAAAGTCGGCCTGATCCAAGCTCTAACACACACACACACACACACACACACACACACACACACACACACACACACACACACACACACACACACACACACACACACACACACACACACACACAATGGCAACAGCGTTTGCATAACAACAACCTGTCATATGTTCAACACGAAAGCACGCACAAAATAAGTGGAACTGAACCACACTCAGCAAGGCTCTGTCACATATCCCAGCCATGCTGCACCGGCAGGGACTATAGTAAACACACGCAGCACAAACACACACACACACACACACACACACACACACACACACACACACACACACACACACACACACACACACACACACACACACACACACACACACACACACACACACACACAAGCTCCACAGCGCACAGCCTCGGCCACACACTGTCAGCACGATCAACCACAAGTCCACAACCATAGCCTATAAAACCATCAATCATCAATAAACTGCGTCGCATAGAGATCGCATGTATATAAATATTATATAAAGATCCTTACCATGGCTGCCTGCATCATACCATGGTCGACCCTGCAAGCTTTTCTTAAAAAGTCCTTCCTTCTCGAAAAAGGCTTTGACTGTAAATCCACCACTAAATCTGTTTCTTCTCCTTCAGCCATTTTCCGCGTTTGTTTGTGAGTTAAATCTGTTAATTTAGCTATCTCAGTCAACCCATAGATGGGAACTTTTAAAACACGCAGAAACTTTTAAACACCAGTTGTCTTTTCTCATTGGACAATATTTTCCCCCAGCGATGGGATACAGGCAAGACGCTAACGTCATCAAAGGCCAGCTAGAGCACCCTGGCACTTGAAAGAAAATGCCCAGCAGGGCAAACTCGAAATCTGATTGGCTAAGGAACCTGTCAATCTCTATATCGCTCCCATTCAATGTAACAGCAAGGGGATTCAGTGGAAATTCTGAAGGCCTCACGGTGGAGATTTTTACCAGGAGACAACACAAGGAAAAAATCTCATTGGTTAAAAAAAAAAACAAGCGCTGTTGTACCTGCACAGAATGGAAGCAGTGTCTGAATGAGAGACAAAATCACAGACAATAGGCCTATCCAGTCTAATGATATGGATATAATACTGATGCCCTGCCCATGCACAGACAGGCCTAAAGTAATTACCCTATGTTACCCTATGTTGACCAATCATCATCATTATGATGACATTATGCCCTGTGGAAGCCACTTTCTCTTTCTCATGTGGAATGTGTTTCACTCTGGGTCAGTTTACATGACAGACTCCGCACGGGCAGGAGAAGGGGACGGTTATTTTGGTTACAGTACGTAACAGTACGGTTACAGTACCTAACGTGGGTAACTACTAACTAGTTTTGTTATGTAAAGTAACTTAAAGTAAGGGCGTTAGTTCCAACACTGCTCCTCATCCTCCTCACTCTCAACTTCCTTGTCCTCTTCAACTGGCCCTGGTGCAGGTAGGTGTGTTGGGAGAGCAGGACGACACCGACCACCCACCAACTCCCAACCACGTCTGAAAGAAATGGCTAACTATGTTTGCTGGACAAATTTATATATATATTCAGACATCAGTATACCGATCAGAGTATATAACCAGTTGGACCAGATGGATATTTCAGAAGTTCTTATTTATTACTGGCATTAATGGCACTGAACATGTTGACTTGATTGAGATGATGATGAGTGATGATGAGTGATGATGTTTTTAAATGAATGCATCATAATGGAATCAAATGGAACACAGAACCACAGTTCTAGTGGCGCTGCCTCTCCCCACGGGCCCACACAGATGTTTGCTCCCTGATTACTAAATCCCGCCCACTCTTAAGTACACTGATCTTCTCTACACTTTCCCTACTCACCGAGTGGTGAGGTGTGGTGCTCAGTGTGGGGTGGCACACTAGATATGCCAAGTAGTTGGTGCGGAGGCTGGGTTACGATTTAGGCATTTAGCAGACGCTCTTAATCCAGAGCGATTTACATTAGGCAAGAACAAAAGTATGGGAATACATCACATATATAAAATGCATTTATCATGAAACATGCGTAAGCTAAGAAGGTAACTAGAACATAATCGACCGATGGCCGATTATCGGCTTCGATATTCATGATTTTAATTAATATCGGTATCGGTGCTAAAAACAAATAATCGAGAAAAAACGGCCGATTATTATATTTCTAATAAATGCGCAAACATGGTGAAACAACCACTTTCATTGAAAATCCGGTAGAGTACGGTTGTAAGGAGATGTATAGCTGCGTGTCTGACTCTCCCAGTGCTCCACTCTACAGAGACACGCTCTGCACTGACGTCTCCTCTCTCACACACACACACACACACACACACGGAGTCAGAGAGAGGGCCACTGCACTGACTGCAGGGAGGAGAAAGGATTATAGCTAGGCTACTAACCTTGTAACCATAAAAAGCTTTGCTGTTTTCATCTTCAATTAACCAAAATAAAATCCACACGTGAGAGGGACAGAGTCACAGAGAGCAGTGGTAGACTAGAACTACGTTAGCCAAGCTAGCTGCTGCCTGCTAACGCTGCAAACAACAGCTGTAACACGTTGTCTATTGATTGCCTGTCGTGTGTGTGTGTGTGCGCGCGCGTGTGTGTGTGTGCCAGCCAACTGAAGGACAACTTTTTTTCCCCCATCCTGACCAGCCTAATATGATTATTGCATTTTGTCTATATGCAATAACTAACTGCAAGCCAATGAAGAATGAACCAATCAGTAGCATTGACAGTCTTAATTTCTAATTCATATTAATTTAGTTGCCAATCATTTTACTGTTGTCCAGTGTTTTGAGACATATTGTCTTTTATTGCTATAAAATGAATGGTAAAAACAAATTCAACATGCATTCAAAAAGTGGCCAGTGATCTTGAAAGTGGCACATTTCAGTGGTGGAGTAAAAACAACAAGGTCACATGGCTTTGGAGAGTTTGGGCAGCAGATCTACAAGCTCTCAACATGTCATGCTGCAATGTGCTGTGGGCTTGTAGATCACCAATTTTGATAAACTAGAACGGTGCCCATAGGGCCTCTACAGCCCATTGGGCACTGATCTACTTGGAACGATGCAAGTTGGAAATGAATGCCCCACCCATATATTATGTCTGTCTCCCTTTTATGCCCATATATGGAGTTCTTTGTAAGGCATGCCCAAATAGGGAGTATATGCAGCCAGCTTGTGGAGTTCTGTCTTCTGTGTCAGGCATGCCCAAATATGGAGTGCTGTGAGGTCAGAACAGGCCAGCTCCATATGGACGTTGGGCATGGGCCTGGTCAAGAGCCCGGGCAGAGGCCTTTTTGGGGCGGTTCTGGACAAGTACACACACAAAAACACTTGGTGCATTCATAGATAGATAGATCGATATTGAAAAAATCACACCCGTGTGAACTGAGTGGTGTAAGGTCTTATATAGACTGATCACCCGTGTGAACTGGGTGACCATAGCAACCGTGCTCATTTTTTGGTACAGACAGACAGACAGACAGACAGACAGACAGACAGACACGTAAACTAACAAAGCCAGTTGTAGGAGTGGTTTACACCACTCCAAAATGATATATATGTTGCTACAGTACATGTTTGCACTTGAATTTAAAAAAAAGCTGCATTTGATGGAGGGGGGGAAGTGTTACTGAAACGATGTTGGTGCTTCTTGCACTTCCTTTTTTATAAGCGATACATATTCTCCAATGCATTTAAAGGAATTCTTGTGTTGGAATTTATGTTACTGTAAAAAAAAAATAGTTTTTAACTTAACTTAAATTAATATCGGTTCATAATATCGGCTATCGGCTTTTTGATTGTCCACTAATCGGTGATCGGATATATCGGCCAAAAACCATATCGGTCGATCACAATGACACTATACATATAAACAATACATATATACTATACTATGCTATACATATGTACTACGATGTGCTATGACTACATACAATGCAATTATTGTGCTGTCTACATGACATGCTATAAGTCTGTTTCAAATGCTATCTAAGTCTGAAAAGTGCTATATAAGGGGGTAGGATAAGTGCTATGGGCCATGATGGAGTCTGAAAAGGTGGGTCTTCAGACTACGGCGGAAGATTGGGAGTGATGCTGCAGTTCTGATTGCAACGGGGAGTGCATTCCACAGTTTTGGGGCCAGAAGGGAGAAGAGTTTGGGACGTGTGGAGCGTTGTCCCGGCGTTTTTAGTGAGGGTACTTCCAGCTTTCCTGCGTTGGCTGATCTGAGTGCGCGGGAGGGTTTGTAGGGTTCAATCATGCTTGCAAGATATGGGGAGCCATACCTTTGGTTGCTTTGAATGCCAGCATCAGAGTTTTGTATTCTGTGTGGGCAGCGACTGGGAGCCAGTGCAGGGAGCGGCTCCCAGTCGCTGCCCGCACAGAATACAAAACTAATACAAGGCTATATGCATCTGCAGGGAGAGGGATACAATATTTGTTCTTCATTGTCTAACACTTGGCAGCACAAGGTTCTTACAATTTACAATTTACAATTTAGGCATTTAGCAGACGCTCTTAATCCAGAGCGACTTACATAAAGCAAGAACAAAAAGCATGGGAATACATCACATATATAAACAGCATTTATCAAGAAACATGCGTAAGCTAAGAACGTAACTAGAACATATCTATATATAATGACACTATACATATAAGCTATACATATATGTTATACTATGCTGTACTGTTATTGTGCTGTCTACATGACATGCTATAAGTCTGTTTCAAATGCTATCTAAGTCTAAAAAAGTGCTGTCTAAGGGGGTAGGGTAAGTGCTATGGGCCATGGTGGAGTCTGAAAAGGTGGGTTTTCAAACTACGGCGGAAGATTGGGAGTGATGCTGCAGTTCTGATTGCAACGGGAAGTGCGTTCCACAGTTTTGGGGCCAGAAGGGAGAAGAGTTTGGGACGAGTGGAGCGTTGTCCCGGCGTTTTTAGTGAGGGTACTTCCAGCTTCCCTGCGTTGGCTGATCTGAGTGCTCGGGAGGGTTTGTAGGGTTCAATCATGCTTGCAAGATATGGGGGAGCCATACCTCTGGTTGCTTTAAATGCCAGCATCAGAGTTTTGTATTCTGTGCGGGCAGCGACCGGGAGCCAGTGCAGGGAGCGGAGCAGGGGGGAGACATGTGAGAATTTTGGCTGGTTGAAGACCAAGCGAGCTGCGGCATTTTGGATCAGTTGGAGAGGCTTAAGTGCACATGCCGGTATGCCAGTGAGGAGGGAGTTACAATAGTCAAGTTTTGACAAGACTGTTGTCTGGATTAGGAGCTGGGCTGATTCCTGGGTGAGGAACGGTCTAATTCGTCGTATGTTATAGAGTGTGAACCTACAGGATCGAGTGACAGCTGTGATGTGAGTTTTGAACGAGAGCTGACTGTCCAGGACTACACCAATGTTCCTGGCTGTTGGGACAGACGTTACCAGGGCGTTGTCTACGGAAATAGTTAGCTCCCGCATAGGGCAGGACTTAGCTTGTCACGCACCTGCACGTGCACACACGCACGCACGCACACGCACACGTAACGTTGTGCATGTGATAATATAGTTCTTCACTTAAGTGTAGTCAGCTTCACAATGTCTGACACTGACAGCACTGTTGTGTGTTCCCATGGCATAGCAGCCGTGGCAAGTATTTGTTTTTGTTTTTTGTTTTTCCTGTTTGTTTTTTGTTTATTTATGAATTGTATTGTTTTGTCTTGTCTTGTTTTTGTCTGGTTGAATTGACTGTAAAAAGTGTCTTTAAGTATGAAGTGTACTTTGTGAATCGCGGACCCCCTTGAAAACGAGATGGTTCATCTCAAGGGATTGTTCCTAATAAAGAAATTTCAGACTAGTATACGTCAGACTAGGGGGTGCTGGTTGCTCGTGCATGTGCGTTGTGCGCACAACATTTTTCAATTATTTACACGTTTAGAATAGATCATGACTGACAGAGCAGACAGTTCCAACATTAGCCAGGCTAATTCAGCAGGCTAAAGGATGATGAAAGACTAAGAATACAATTATTGCAACATTTCACTTTGGGCACTCAGAGCATGCAGGCACCATTGTGCGCACACAGTTATCCAAATAGACATCACATGACTTTGTCACAGAGTTATATGATATCTGCTCGGCGGCAGGGTAAGGTAGCACACCTCAGAATCCATGTAGACTCAGAGCGTACATGGGCAACTGGCGGCCCGGGGGCCACATGCGGCCCCCACCTACACTTAATGTGGCCCTCAGGTTAATATCAGAATACTTGTATGTTATTGATTTGCAAAGATGACCCGCCTTAATTACTTCAGTCTAAATTAGTAGCTAAATGAGTAGTATTACAATGATATTTTCTTATGTCCAATGTATTTGTATTTAGTTCATAAAATTTCAACAAAAAAAATAGCTGATCTACAAGCTCAAAATGTGCTGCGGTGCGGCTCGTTTTGAGCTTGTAGATCAGCTATTTTTGCTACGACAGTATTATGCACTGTGGCCCTCTGGAGTGCTGCACCGGCAGGGACTATAGTAAACACACCCAGCGCACGCACACACACACACACACACACACACACACTGTAAATCCACCACTAAATCTGTTTCTTCTCCTTCAGCCGTATTCCGCGTTTGTTTGTGAGTTAAATCTGTTAATTTAGCTATCTCAGTCAACCCATAGATGGGAACTTTTAAAACACGCAGAAACTTTTAAACACCAGTTGTCTTTTCTCATTGGACAATATTTTCCCCCAGCGATGGGATACAGGCAAGAAGCTAACGTCATCAAAGGCCAGCTAGAGCACCCTGGCACTTGAAAGAAAATGCCCAGCAGGGCAAACTCGAAATCTGATTGGCTAAGGAACCTGTCAATCTCTATATCGCTCCCATTCAATTTAACAGCAATGGGATTCAGTGGAAATTCTGAAGGCCTCACGGAGGAGATTTTTACCCAGAGACAACACAAGGAAAAAATCTCATTGGTTAATTCTGTGCTGTTGTACTATTCTGTGCTGTTGTACCTGCACAGAATGGAAGCAGCGCGTCTAGCCTGTCTGAATGAGAGACAGTGCAATGATGGCAGCAAAATAAATACAATATATTTTCGGAAAATAAACATGTATTATAAAATATACATTTCTGCATCAGGCAAGTGCAGGGCCAGCAGAGAAGGCCTTGCTGGCCCTGACGGCACAGCACTGACTGCTGTGTGTTCCCAGGCATAGTAGCCGTGGCAAGTATACTTCACTATACTTGGGGGCGCTGGTTGCTCGTACATGTGCGTTGTGCACACAACATTTATAGGTATTTTTTTAGTTTTTCAAATGTACACGTTTAGAATAGACAGAGCAGACAGTTCCAACATTAGCCAGGCTAATTCAGCAGGCTAAAGGATGATGAAAGACTAAGAATACAATGATTGCAACTTTTCACTTTGGGCACTCAGAGCATGCAGGCCCCATTGTGCGCACACAGTTATCCAAATAGACATCACATGACTTTGTCACAGAGTTATATGATATCTGCTCGGCGGCAGGGTAAGGTAGCACACCTCAGAATCCATGTAGACTCAGAGCGTACATGGGCAACTGGCGGCCCGGGGGCCACATGCGGCCCCCACCTACACTTAATGTGGCCCTCAGGTTAATATCAGAATACTTGTATGTTATTGATTTGCAAAGATGACCCGCCTTAATTACTTACTTAATTACTTCAGTCTAAATGAGTAGCTAAATGAGTATTAAAATGATATTTTCTTATGTCCAATGTATTTGTATTTAGTTCATAAAAATGTAACTGTTCAGGATTCCAACAAAAAATTCAGGATTTCAATTCAAATAATAGCAAAAATAGCATTTTGAGCTTGTAGATCGGCTATTTTTGCTACGACAGTAATATGCAATGTGGCCCCTCTGGAGTGAGTGTGGAAATATAGTGGCCCTCTCCATCGTCAAAGTTGCCCATGAGGGTTATAAGTACTATACGCAACAAGTACCATATCTCTGGTGTCTGGAAGAAACCACCTAACTCCAAAATGTTGATTTTTCAGGAAATAAAAACTAATAAATAAATAAAAACAAGAATTGCATTTGTATAGCGCTTTTCCAAGTGCTCAAAGTTCTTTACAATATGTTCATTCATGCATTTATTCATTGGGAGGTGATATGAAGCAGCGAACAGTCAACGCCAGCGTCCTCACTTCCCAGTATAGCGAACCATTTTTTCAAGATGGCCACCACCTAAGGGGAGCGCGTATATTCTTTCTACGTCCGAGCATAGACATGGTAACGCCCCGCCTGCCTCTGATTGGCAGACACTGCCCGTCTTGCCTGTCCTCCGAGATGCAAGGCTACTCCGTGGTGGGGAAATAATACAAGTACAAGAGAATGGCAACACGCGACAGTAATTTGTAACTTTAATTTTTGTAGAAGAGGCAAACTAATATTGTTTGTGCTGTTTGCTTTGATTGAATAATTGATTAAACTAATACTATTATACTAATAAAGATCAAGGGAAAAGAGACTTTTTTTTTTACAGTACAATAATGTTTAAAGTTTACACATGTATACAAACAAACAGGCCAACGGCATAAACAATATTAGTTTACCTCTTCTACAAAAATACAAGTTGCTGTCGCGCGTGCCAAGCTGTCATTCTCTTGTAGCTATTATATATCGTACTTGACTTGTATTATTTATGTATTTCCCACCACGGAGTAACCTCGCGCAGCAGACTATCCAGCATGTATCTTCCACCTCGGATACACCGGCTGCGTCGGTAGGGCAATCAGAGGCAGGCGGGGCGTTACCATGTCTATGCTCGGACGTAGAAAGAATATACGCAAGGGGAGCAGATAGTGATACAATCTCATTCACTCTCTGATGACTCTTTATGTCATGTTTATTTATTCACAATGGTATTTCAGCTCCTGTGCTATGGCATCGCCACCACTCAGTTTAGCCAATAGTTTGGCATCATTTACAGGGCACATTCATGTAGTCTGTTGTTCAGGTTCAGTCTTATCACAACATATGCAGTCCAGACAATCATGGTTCTATTCTTTGTGTGGCTTTCATCTATTTCCAGGGATGACTGGTATCAATGGGCTAGTGGGGCTTATCCCCCCGTATCTTAATAATGGGCTGATTTCTATTACAGCCCAAACCGGCATCCATCTTGCTTTCGTGAGCAATGGTGTACGAGATTGGTAATACATTGGTCAAATCATGACATTGTTAGACCATCTGGGGGAAATAAATAAATAAATCTGCGTCGTCGTCGTCCCACCTAGCTAAAGGTAAAATCCACCCGCCGCTTATGGCTGAAACAATTTAATTATTTACTGTTGATCATGCTGAAATGTTGAAACAAGATGCTGAAACAATTTAATGTGTTCGTTAATTGTTGTGAACTGAAAGCGCGCACCACTGTATTTATTAGCAAACTGTAAAGTACCAAAAAAATGTTTTTTTCCCCCGCTGGGGGGGGGGGCAGGGAGGCGGGGCGGGGCGGGGGGCACCCACTGCCGTTATAGGAACCTGCCGCCCCTGGCTGACATGACAAGCCTCCGTTGATTTTCTCACCATTGGGGCTAATATTTGTCATGCTCAGCCCTCTGGCCATGATGTCACCGGCTATTGAGCAATGACAGGTCCTCTGCTTGTGTGCCGTTTACGTGAAGGATTAACAATAGCGGGTGGAGGAATTTTAAATGAATGAATGATTATGATTTACTTTCTAATCTGTTTTTCTCTGTGTCCATGGAGGAAAAAAAATTCAAGCGATTGGGGGCATATTGTCCAATGTAATGTATATTAAAATAACAAAAGGAAAAATGACAAAATCGTACGTTTTGTGGGGTTGAAATTCTTGCTATTTGGGGCACAGACAGACAGACAGACAGACAAACAGACAGACAGACAGACAGACAGACAGACAGACAGACAGACAGACAGACAGACAGACAGACAGACAGACAGACAGACAGACAGACAGACACGGCTTGGACCCAGAAAGGTAGAACGTAGCCTATTCTAGATTTGCTTCATTGTGAAATGAATTGTCTAGTTTTAGCCTTATTTTCTTTATGATGTGCATGCTACTCTTGTGAGATCCTCCTCCACAAGTGACAAGCTCCAAAAGTGGTCTTTGGTGCACTCTACAAAAAGTGGTATATACTGTACCACTTTTAAAAGTGGTATACTGTATACTGTACCACTTTTAAAAGTGATATATCACTTTTAAAAGTGGTGTATCACTTTTAAAAGTGGTATTGTACCACTTTTAAAAGTGATATATCACTTTTAAAAGTGGTATATCACTTTTAAAAGTGGTATATCACTTTTACAAGTGGTATTGTATCACTTTTAAAAGTGGTATATCACTTTTACAAGTGGTATATCACTTTTACAAGTGGTATATCACTTTTAAAAGTGGTATATCACTTTTACAAGTGGTATTGTATCACTTTTAAAAGTGGTATATCACTTTTACAAGTGGTATATCACTTTTAAAAGTGGTATATCACTTTTACAAGTGGTATATCACTTTTAAAAGTGGTATTGTATCACTTTCAAAAGTGGTATACTGTATACTGTACCACTTTTAAAAGTGGTATATCACTTTTAAAAGTGGTATATCACTTTTAAAAGTGGTATTGTATCACTTTTAAAAGTGGTATACTGT
The DNA here is from genome assembly GCF_951216825.1 of Electrona antarctica. Taxonomy (NCBI): domain Eukaryota; kingdom Metazoa; phylum Chordata; class Actinopteri; order Myctophiformes; family Myctophidae; genus Electrona; species Electrona antarctica. Next base: position 54,458,148 of record NC_136812.1, on the reverse strand, counting down.
ATACTGTACCACTTTTAAAAGTGGTATATCACTTTTAAAAGTGGTATACCACTTTTAAAAGTGGTATACCACTTTTTACATAGAAAACGTGGTATAAATCACCATTAAGAATTCAATCAATTAAACTTAATGTGTGAGCTGGTTAACACCCCCCCCCCCCCACACCTTGGTAGCCACAGAAACATCTCTACTTTTGCATGTGATGTGAAAGACAAGACTTTTCATTTATAATATGCCGTTTGTATTCTTTCTGTATATCAGCAAAATGTAGATTTTTGTTAGACATTGAGGAGATACTCGATCAATAAGGTTATAAACATTTATCAATTATCAATTCATGAATGAATCGTTAATTCCCATCCTTAGTCCAAGCATATTCCATGTTTGGGATTTCAATAATTGGGTCTTATCAGTACAGTTGCAGGAGAAAAAGGGCCTCTTGGCTGCAAAGGCCAATGCGTGCGTATTACTTCATATTAGGTTATTACAGTTACAGTATAGATAGATGGCTTCTCAGACGACAGTGTTACTTGAGGACAGTAAGAGACAAGAAGTTCTACAAGCTAAACGAGTTTTGTTTGTGTCATCGTAGCTTAAATAGTCGTGGTTTGAATTAACTCATTCCATGCCACAGGACGCCTTTGGACGCCTCCCCTTTAAGGTGCGGTACTGTAGTCTATGTTGATGAGAAAGTATGTAGGTCATGGAACAATACCTGAGGGTCAAAACAGATAATTATACATGACGAGTGATTGATGAAGGGCATGTATGATTTAAAGGAATGCTGTGTCACAATAGTTCGATGCAAAGGTGCCTTAACGGGATAGTTCAGATTTTTTAAACCTAAGCTGTATGAAGTACTATGTATTAATATAGTCGTTGCAACTGTATTAATTGCCCGAAACCCATGGTGGGAGTTCTGCTCTGGTTTTGAAGAAATATTTAGTAGTTCCAGTCATTTTGTGGGGGGACACAGGGGGCCACGCATTAAAAGTACATTAATTCACAAAACTAGCGTCCTTTGTATTCTTGACCTATTTCTAGTGCAACTTTCGTTCATTTTTGACCCCTCTATCACACAGAACTATATTTTTTGTATCCCTATCACTACGCCCAAAAATAGTTCCATGTGATAGAGGGGTCAAAGTGGAATGAAAGTTGCGCTAATATTTTAGAAATAGGTCAACAATACGGACTCGGGCAATGAATTAATACAGTTGCAACCACTATATTAATGGCAAGTATTTCATACAACTTAAGTTCAACAATTGTGAACTATCCCTTTAAACCTGGATCAGAGGCGAGGAGAAGGTCTGTGCATTGAGGGTTTCCATGAATTATGCTTGTTGAGTGTTATTATAGTTATTGTTATTATTGGACACTTTGAAACACCTTCTCTCAACGGACGAAAATCAGAGGGCTGTAGAAACCTTCAACCCAGCTCTGCCCTCCATTGCCTTGCGGTGCTCCTTCTCTACAAACTGTGGTCACATACCGTTGAGTTGACTCACACATACCATACGTGGTAGATAGAGGTAGCACGTACAATACCACACACACCTCCTGCAACATATCCATTAGCATGTCATCCCGACACTTTATTTAAACGTATGCAAACACATTTACGATTAGATTGTGAATATAAAAAAAATGAATTAATTATGGACGATATTTTCTTTCTTTCTTCTTCTTCTTCTTCTTCTTCTTCTTCTACGGACATGTTTGATGACCCCTGGTCTGCACATCATTTCCACTACAATAGCACACCCCGTCTATGGAGCCTTGGTACACATTCTCTCAGCACACGCACGTTCAGACGCCTCCACAATTTCAGCGACCATTGTTCAGTACTCTGACAAGGTTTTAGACGTATCATCCCGCCGTCTATACGTCTTCTCCGGCCTACTGTACAGTTAATATAAAACACTTTCATTCAGGCACATTTCAGCTACCACTTTTGCGCCAAAAGACCACAGACATCTAACGTCATCAACACCGTGCCGTGCTGCCCGTGGCAAATTTCACCAGGTCACCAGTCTCCCCGTAACACACACACACACAGCATGCTGCACGCGTCCACCGACCTGCACCCCCAACCCCACACACACACACACACACACAGACACATACACACACCCACAGGCTTCGTACGCACATAAAGAACGAATGTTCTGTGCTCTGCCTGTGTTTCATGGCCGCCTCAATGCTTTTCCAATGGAAGTCACGTGGTTTGACCAAACACAGGCGGTCATGAAACACAGGCAGAGCACAGAACATTCGTTCTTCATGTGTGTACGAAGCCACAGACCACACGCTGTGTGCGTCCACCACAACACACAGCGCTCTCCCACCCCCCAGTACATTCAATACTTTCTCAGTTACCACAACACACACACACACACACACACACACACACGCACACACACACACGCACACGCACGCACACGCACACACACCACGACTTTTACGGACTTTTAACCACTTAACCAACTTTTTGGTGGACACATGCGCACTTCTCACACAACGACACAGACTCTCAACGAGCACACACACACACACACACACACTGGCACACAAACTACACTGTGTGTGTGTGTGTGTGTGTGTGTGTGTGTGTGTGTGTGTGTGTGTGTGTGTGTGTGTGTGTGTGTGTGTGTGTGTGTGTCCTCTTCTGCTTACAGTCACACAGCCATGTCATAAACATGTTTTCTGTCAGTGGCGTGCACAGATAGACACTAGAGGTGTCTACCCCCTGCCCTTTTGGCAATGTGGAAAAAAAATGTGATCAATTCTTGATAAAAAGCTTCTAATAATTATGTTATTTAGGCCCCACAATCTATAAATCTCACACTATTTAGGCAACCGGCCGGTTCCACGCGCTGCACAAGGTGCCCTTTTTTTTCACTCGAGCACCTGCCCCTCTAAATGTCCCCACTGTTTTCTGTGTGAACTGAGTGGTGCAACTGTACTTCTATTGTTATAGTTACTGCACTGTCTGTGCGCTGTAGTGTAGGCTACTGTACTGGATTGGCTGAGCATGGAATGTGATGTATATGATGATATGTATGTATGTATGTGTATGTGATGTATGATAACAGTGCCCCTCACTTCACACAGCTGTGATTTGTTTTGTCGTGTGTGTGTCTGTGTGTGTATATGTGTGTGTGTGTGTGCGTGCGTGCGTGCGTGCGTGCGTGCGTGCGTGCGTGCGTGCGTGCGTGCGTGCGTGCGTGCAAAAGTAAGTACTTCTGTCCTTCTCAATACCCCTCAACTCTCACAATGACTTCCATTACATCTACGAAACATTACAGTCACTATGTCACCCACAGATTCCTCAACTGCCATCTTCACATTCCGCCTAGATCACTCAGCAGGGACACAGTCACACCCCACCATTGGAAGCCACCCAGCCCACAGGTAACCAATACATTGCCACATTTCTTTTTACTATATCCAAAACAACATCATTGCTGTGCCATTTACATTTACTGCATCAACACAACATCATTGTCACATACTGCCATTCACAAACTCCCCACCATAACACGCCTATTTACCCCCCGCTCACTATCATACCCCACCCGCACCTCTCCTTGCCCCCTCCCCTACTGTCTTCCCTTCACAGTCAACAGTACTGCTGCCGAACGCCACCCAATGACACACACTCGCTCCTTAACCCCCCCCCCCCGTCCTCAATTCACAGACAGCTGCCGCCACAGCGCCCGCCTCAGACTAAGACAGACTCGCTCCATAACCACGCCACGGCGGCCATGGCCATCGTTGCCCCTCTCTTTGGCCGTGTGCCCCTCGAAAAATTATAAGCCCTGACGGCCACAGTGGCCGCGGTCACCGGTGCCCATGTGCCCTGACCGGCGCCCACAGCAGTTCATTTTACCGTTTTTCCTCTGCGCAGTTTTTCCAGTCATTACGGTAACCTTCCCCAAATGTCTCGCGCAGACTTGTATTGTAGTTGTGTTGCCATTTGCCAAGTGGTTTGATTATTTTGTGTTACTTTGCCTCCTCCCCCGCTCCATGCACGCATACACGCAGTCACGCACTGACAGCTCGCCTCTCACTCACTGACACTCGGGTGACTCGGCCCGGCTGGCGCGGACCGCGGTGCTTCAGGATTATTATCACACAGAGCCCGTGTGTTAAGACCAACGTGACTCGTCTTCATGGATATAAACTCACAAAACAACACCACGCAACAGCCATAGACCGCTCACTGTACACCACGCGTCGCTCGCTTAATAATCATTAATTTCTGTATCAATGTGGACATAACGTGGTAAATGTTCATAAGCACACAATTGTACAAAATGCTTTTTACACTTGACTTATCTCCAGAGTCCTCAGTCCTGCAGCCCCACAATGCCATATGCCAGTCTAGCCTTAAAATCTACATTTATGTTATTCAATATATTACTTTAGCACAAAATATAGGCTTTTCTAAACCAAGCCCTCATTCAAAAGTTATGTAAGTAAGTAAATGTTATTTATAAAGCACCTTTCGAAACAAAGTTAGAAGGTGCTGAACAATTTGCACAGTATAAACAATAGAAGAAAATTAAAAACAAGGAACATATCACACAGTTGTGACAATATAGCAGAACAAAAACAAACAAGGCAGAACAGAAACATAGGGCTCTAAAAATGTAGGCTGTCTGTCATTGTATTTTCTGTGAATTAACTCACAGTTTAATCCAGTGATCCTCAGCCATTTTAATTTCAAGGATCCCCAAATGAAATGTATATGAATTAGCCTAGGGTGACAGGGTCCTAGGCCATTTCATTATGATTTTCATCTCTGCACTGGGACCCCATGTTACAGACATGTTATACAATATTTTACAACAGTAGCTAGCTACTTATATTTTGTTATTTAAAGCTGTGATTATTTATTTAAGAAGCACTGTTCTGAACCAATGTTCGCCTTTAAATAAATAAAAATTTAATCATCCTTAACCTTTAAGCTAAAATAATGATGACCGGGGACTTAAAATCATTGTTTTAATTGATGGCCTTCATGCCCTGGCACTTGGCCTTGTGCCCTCAAAAAGTTGACCACACTAAAGGCCAAGTGGCCTTGCCCCTAAAAGGATGAAATTCCAGGCCTGCTTACATCTGCACAACACATCACATTCACTATGTTACGCACACATATCTCACCTGCCATCAACACATCCTTGACACAGATCACATCCAACACATCCTTGACACACATCATGACAGGCACCTGTGTGCAGGCCGCTCTAAAGCGTTTCTCTGTGTGAGTGTTTTGCAAGTCGCTTTTTCTTTATTAGGACCTTCCTTGTTCTTTGAGTGTTTTATTTATCCTATGGATGAGGACATTACACACTATAGCGGCAGTAAGTTGGTCTATTTGAGAGGAGAGCTGCTCGCGCTCAGAGGAATGGGAGACGCCGGCCCACGCCACCCCATCCCCGGGGGACTGAGAAGGAAGTACCGGGGGGTGGAGAGCTGGTGCTAAAGTGAAGACCGGGCTAACAAACAACAAGCGGCGGCGGTACACGCCACCCATTCCCTCGGTGTTAATGAGGAATGTGAACGCGCTGACTAGTAAGAAGATAGACGAGCTACGAGGATTGTGATGTAATGTATTTTTATATGTTCATCATGCTCTTTTTATTCTGTATGTATGTTTTGCACTGGAGCTGTTGGACAGAACAAAAGAATCTATCTGTCTATCTGTCTGTCTGTCTGTCTGTCTGTCTGTCTGTCTGTCTGTCTGTCTGTCTGTCTGTCTGTCTGTCTGTCTGTCTATCTATCTATCTATCTATCTATCTATCTATCTTCTATCTGTCTGTCTGTCTGTCTGTCTATCTTGCTAACTCATGCATGCTGTCCTATCTCACCTTGCAGAACGACACAAGGATCATCAATACGGGAAAACAAAAACCCACAACTTCCACAGAGCATGGACACAGCCACAACAACACACAGACATAGTTGCCTTTCATACACCTGCAATGGATTCCATCTGCAGTTCATGTAATGCCGTCATGTTCCCCTGGGAAATGTCACCAAATACAAAGACCTTCAGTGCCCGTTGTCGCCATGGAAAGATCCAGCTCCAGCCATTCAAAGACCCCCCTCCTGCACTCCAGGCACTGTTTGACAGGACCTCTCCACAGTCAAAGCAATGCATGGACAACATCAGACACTACAATGATTTCATTGGCTGAGCAGAGTACGTATTGAGGACAAAAAGTGAAGACAGAACATTGATGCCACAGGTGATGTATGATAAGAGTGCCCCTCACTTCACACGGGTCTGATTTGTAAACATTGTTGCCCAATATTTAGCCTACCTCACACACTTGGCATTTGCTGCTACTACCTGTTCCCCTGATGCAACATACAATTGCTCCTCATTTAATGTCCATACTACATACTGTCATATTCTCAATATAATTTAATTTACTACTATTCAGCCTTCCTTACATTTCTTTACATATTGCTACAAAACACTCCGATTACAACATGACAATAAACCATGCTAAACTATGATCTTCTAAATGAGACTGCCTTTTAATGTCTTGACAGGAATAAATATCACTTTGGAATGCATTTATGTTGGGATCAAAAGTTAATACAAACTACAAATCTCGCCAGAAATTTGTAAAAATCATTGAATTCAACCTTTCACTATCTTTTGATGCTGTATCCTAGCTGTTATAAGTGTTTTCCTACATGTCATTTTTCTGTTTCCCCTGATTTCTAGAAACGATGTACACAAAAAAAACACCTGTCTGCATTTACACCCTAAATCAAATTACTCACACCGACACCTTCCTTGCTCACTACAATTATAGCAATGCAACATCGCACAGGTGACAACATTGCAAGGGAGCCAATGACGCGTGACACTAGAAAGTCGACCGGCCAAAGGCCAAAGGAGTTTCTAGTACAAACAATGTTCACTGGAGCAGTGGAACCTGTTTTGTTGGTGCTTGTGTTGTTCAGGAGGATCACATCACATATGCAGCGGAGCGGAGGGTTGCATAATATTAGTGCATTTAGTCCAGCGACATTCTTACCGGAGCCGTCGACAATCACAACAAAACATTCCCACATTGCTCGCTTTGATTTGTACTCCCCCCCCCCACACACACACACACACACACTGACACACAGACTACACTGTGTGTGTGTGTGTGTGTGTGTGTGCGTGCGTGCGTGCGTGCGTGCGTGTGCACTTGTAGCTGTGCGCGCACACTGTCGGGATTGGGTTGAGAGAGAACGAGAGAACGAGAGAATGAGAGCGAGAGAGAGAGAGAGAGAGAGAGAGAGCGAGAGAGAGAGAGAGAGAGAGCGAGAGAGCGAGAGAGAGAGAGAGAGAGAGAGAGAGAGATGACATGTCGACGAGGAGCATGATGAGACCCAGCCCTCATCTTTAAGTCTGTTCAACAGACGATATGGAATTTAGAATGAAATAATTACAACGAACGCATGTCTACTTTTGAAACCTATTTTTAAAGTTGAAGGGATATACAGCTCCATCTCACTGCATTAGAATATTTTGTAAAAGTAAATTTTCTTCTGTAATAAAATTCAAAAAGTGAAACTTTCATATATTCTCAATTAATTGTGCATAAAGTGAAGTATTTCAAATCTTTTTTATTTTTAATCTTGATGATTATGACGTACAGCTCATGAAAATCAAAAAATCCTATCTCAATGAACTAGAATATTTTACGAGACCACAAAAAAAATGATTTTTTTAAACGAGAAATGTCGACCATCTGAAAAGTATATTAATGTATGCAGTTAATACTTGGTCTGGGCTACATTTGAAGAAATCATTTCATCAATGGGGCGTGGCATGGATGTGATCAGTCTGTGGCACTGTTGATGTGTTATAGAAGCCCAGGTTTGCTTTGATAACAGCCGTAAATTAATTTGTATTGTTCAGTCTCATGTCTCACACCTTCCTCTTGACAATACAACCTAGATTCTCTGTGGGGTTCAGGTCAGGCCAGTTCAAATCTAGCTGGAAAGGAAAATTTGCATCTCCATGAAGCTTGTCAACATACTGAAGCACAATGTACTCTAAAAAGATAGCTTTCACTGTCAGTGGACCAACACCATGCAGATAACATGGCCTAAATCAGCACTGTTTTGTCATGTCCAGATGCTCAACCCAACCATCTATTCTGATATTTTACAGCACTGTGTGCCTCCGTACATTGACAAGCTTTATGTTGATGCTGATTTTCCTTTTCCAGCAGCACTTGGCACCTGCCCACAGAGCCAAAACTACACAGTGATGATTTAAGCAATATTACACGAGAGGGTGTGGGTTAACGTGATTATTGCCACTTCAGTGATGCGGTAAGGAAGGAACCTTCCTTACCGCATCACTGAAGTGGCAATAATCACGTTAACCCACACCCTCGAGTGTAATATTGCAATTATACCACAGTTACCCTTAAAACTAAGAGAATCGCTGAAAAAAATATATTTTTTAATGACAGATGTAGTCACTACGACCACAAATGTCCCAAGAAACTAGCTAGCCTAGCCACCGAGTTTGCTAGCGCTCTGGGAGAACAGAGCAGCTGAATTCTTTGTTTTGATTAGGTGGTGAATGGTGCTGGTTTAACCCACGGCTAGAAGGCTGTTTCAACCAATCAGATTGCTTCCTGGAAACGACCTGTGGTATAATTAGGGTTAGGCCATGTTATCTGCATGGTGTTGGTCCTGCACTGACAGTGAAAAGTTAACAACGGTTTCAACTAGGGATGGAGCTCGTTAATGTTTTATTGATAACGATCACCTTATCGATCAGGCTTATCGAGCCGGGTCCTTATCGAGCCCACTATCGAGCATTTTATATTATTTTGTGGAAAGAACAGAACCTTATTTTTTTATTGGCCAGTTGTGAGAGTTTGTATGCCAATAAACAATTCTAAGGTGTATACACAGTCACACACACAGTCACACACACAGTCACACACACACACACACACACACACACACAGTCACACACACACACACAGTCACACACACACACACACACACACACACACACACACACACACACACACACACACACACACACACACACACACACACACACACACACACAGATAAACAAAATATGCATATTTTAATAATCTTCTCTATATTTTAACCAACCAAGACATCCCTTTGCGCTACATTTTACTAGGGCCTTATACAGTACCTTTCTAACAGACAGAGGGAACTGTTAATTGTGTACCGTCACTTTAAAAGTGAGATGTATACTAGGGGTGGGACGATATGGGTACCTCACGATACGATATATATCGCGATATTAGGCCCTCGATAACGATAATATCACGATATATCGATATATTGTATGCAATTTCATCAACGATATACCACGATATCTGCAGCTACAAAATACGTGGAACTGAAAAAACGCTATTTCCGTGCTCGGACACAGGGAGGGACACACACATAGCTGTCTATAGTGGTTGCACCACTCAAAAACTAAATGAATACTCAATAAACTGCACCTTTGCCTCATACCCTCATCATAATACCTCACAAACACCACCAACTGACCATTGGACCAGTGGACTTGTCCAATGCTGGGGAAATGCATTCTGCAATTTGTATTCCCACAAAGCTGTTTGGACAAATCACCATCCAGTAATTCAGTACTTCTGGTTGCTGTGGAATCTGAGAGTGGGATTTGCTTTATTTTAGCTATAATTTCCTCCTTTTCTAAACATGTTGTTCATCACTTCATTATGAACAACATTTTTATTTTTTATTTTAATAATCAATATCGAATATTTATCGCGGGAGGACGTATCGATATATATCGCCATATCGATATTTCAGCACACCCCTAATGTATACATCATCGTATGGTGGTGTCGCGCACCAAAAATAGCCAATCTACAAGCTCACAACGTCTCTGGTTGCACCGCGTTGTGAGCTTGTAGCTCTGCCTTTTCGGCAACGATAGACTGAGAAGTTGCACATTGAATACGTCACGTATTATGCGAGACTATTCAATCGATCCGCGGGAGATATTATAACTCTATGGAAGGGAGATTTGAGTTTCCCAAACGTATTATTATGAATTGGATTAATAACTTATGGCAACGTCTTACCGTGCTTGCCTTGGGCAGCAAGCACGGTCGGTAAGCACAACATGCGTTGGGTGGAAGAGCAGGATGGTTGTTCCGCTGCAGCAGCTGAGGCTCCCGTGTTGTTTCGACTCGGTGCAGACATGCAACGGTATCGCATTTGGGTTTAATACAATGCATTATGGACAGATGTCTATGCATTGTCGAAATGCTCCCTTTCATGCATGCAACAACTGTGGTAGGCTACATTATTGCATTTAGCTCCCCTCGTCTTTTTTTTTCATGTTACCAAACTTTTCACCCGTTCCACCATACTTCCACGGCAAAACGATGACGACCCACGCAACCACCCGTCGCGTCCCAGCCCCCTTTATAGCGAGCGGCCCATGACGTCAGCCGCTGCGGCTATACCCGATAAGAGGCTCGAGGCTAGGTATGGGCTCCATCCCTAGTTTCAACACAGCCATCTTTTTAGTAGTAGAGTAGATTGTGCTTCAGTATGTTGACAAGCCTCATGGAGATGCTAATTTTCCTCGAATTGGCACCTGCCTACAGAGCCAAAACTACTAGTAACTGGTGTACTGACCATGGTATTACTGTGCTTAACTGACCAGCCAACTGCCTGACCTGAACCCCACAGAGAATCTAGGTTGTATTGTCAAGAGGAAGGTGTGAGACATATACAAATTAATTTACGGCTGTTATCAAAGCAAACCTGGGCTTCCATAACACCTCAACAATGCCACAGGCTGATCACCTCCATGCCACGCCCCATTGATGAAATCATTTCTTCAAAAGTAGTCCAGACCAAGTATTAACTGCATACATTAATATACTTTTCAGATGGTCGATATTTCTCATTTAAAAAAACATTTTTTTAGTGGTCTCGTAAAATATTCTAATTCATTGAGATAGGATTTTTAGATTTTTATGAGCTGTACGCCATAATCATCAAGATTAAAACAAAAAAAGGTTTTAAATACTTCACTTTATGCACAATTAATTGAGAATATATGAAAGTTTCACTTTTTAAATTATATTACAGAAGAAAATGAACTTTTACAAAATATTCTAATTCAGTGAGATGGAGCTGTATATATATAATGCTTTTGCTTGGATCCTCATTGATCCTCTCGGGTAACTGCATTTATTTGGAATGGATCCAACCCTGCCCGAGGGACAATTAAGTCAATATTTTTGGGTCAATCGGCTCGGTTCTCGGTTCAGCTCTCGGGTATTCGGTGGCCGGGTGGACCCGTGCTATACCCTGAGTCTAACCTGTGGCTTCCCTGTGAGGTTAGGTTTCTGGTTTAAGGACTTCAGTGTTTTGTACCATACTATTGTATGAGTACAGAACAAAGAATGTTTGCTTTCGCCATCTTTGTTGAAGAAGAGTCTGGGCAATTAAGATTTAGTCTTACTAGAAGCACTAAAAGTTTCTCAATCTTATATTTAGATTTAGTCTGGGCTTAATCTAGTCACCTCTGAGGTAGGTTTCTGGAGGTCAATGATTAATCAATGGTTTGGGGTAGGGTAGGGTGTCGGACTAATGCCTGTCGGACTGTTAGTACGTCAGAACAAACACATGCACCCGGTGATACTAGGACATCGTTATCTTAGTCTTGGGATTTCAATAATTGAGTTATCAGTACAGTTAGTGTTTCCATCACACTTTACATGAGCAAAGGGCCATTTAAGTGCAGAGGTGCAGTGTGTGTGTTGTGTGCTTATTATAGAGATTGCTTCCTTTTCAGAGGACAGTGTTCAGATCAAGTTCTACCAGTTCTACCTCACCAGCTTCGATAGTTGGTGACATCATGATGAGACATCTTCTACAAAGTCTTAGGCCGTTTTCACACCCAAAGTTCGCTTAGAAGGTCCGGATCAAGGACCAAGGACCAAATATTTGCATTTTGATTTTGGTCCGTTTGGTGTTCACACTGGACTTTGTAAAGCGAACCAAATATGTAAACAAATGACACGTGGACATGTTAAGCGAACCAAATAGTGAAAAAAAGAAAAGAGGTCGAGGGAGGGAAAAAGAACATGAGGGGAAATCACTGTCTACATTTTTTGGGCGCAACCTTCAGTCACACACAGAGAGAAGAGAACAGCAACATGACAGCAACAACTTGCTATTGCATTAATTCTTAATAATTATTTTATTAGCCAAATAAGAGCAACAGATGAACAGAGGAACAATAATGTGCTTGCTGCTGATGCATATGCCTACAATTCACTGGAGACGTATAGCCTACAACAAAAGGTATCCCCGATAAAAAGGACTTTCATGTGTGCACCTTAACCCGATTAGGTGCTCATCAAATCGGCGGGCATTTCCATTTTATGGATTAAACTTGAAGCTGTGCTGGTCAGTTAATATTGAGCTTCAAGTCAGAACAGCTACGCTGCAGCCCAGTTTCTCACACACACACACACACACACACACACACACACACACACACACACACACACACACAGGAGGGGACACGAGTTGAAAGAAACTCTCTCTCGCATGAAGTCTCATGCATCGCATGCTTCGTCATAACTTTGCGTGGTGCGTGCTTAAAATAAACAGATCTACAAGCTTACATCGTGTACCATACCCTACATACCATTCGGTGTCGATAACTTGTACATCTGTTATTTTTGCGCATGTGAACCTCGTACGCTGCCACAGTGCCACTACATTTGCGCTGCGCCTCCTTAGCCCTCCTACATGGATGCGGGTCTACTCATAGACATATATGCGTCTACTATTAAAATCAGCTGACAGCTGTCATATCAATAGTCATCCCTGTAAAAAAGACATGCTTTTAGAACTAATTATTAATGCAGCCTCACAACTGCCGACGCCTGACGGCTATTTTGGCTATCATCCTGTATTTGGTCCTCTATAAAGTCCGAATGCGTTCACACCAGTAACGAACCGCATGCACTGTGCAAGTGTCCTAAAGACCTTGCATAGTTGTGATGTCACCCATGACAATAGAACAATGGCAAATGAAAGATAAGATTCAAAAGCATCATGTGCCTGTACCGTACGTACATGATGAGTGATTAGATAATGATAAAGGGCATATCGGGATTTAAAGGAATTAGTGCAGTGTCACAACTAGTTTAATGCAAGGGCTCCTAACTTTGATCAGATGTGAACAAACGTCTAAGTGTAGATTGTGGACCCCCAGGCTGTGGATCAAGGCTTTCCATGGATTATGATTGTGGAGTGTTATTATAGTTATTTATGATATGGCTTGGTTGAATGCTTGATTCTGATTGGCCAATCGCTGAATTCAGCGGTGAGTTATCTCTTGATAATGACCGCTCCGCTTTATAACAGATCGGTGCCTAATCAAACCCTCTGAGCACCAGCTGCGCGGCTTCACCAAGCTTGATTTACTGCTGTTTCCAACATGTAAACACACACACAGTGTCATTTACAGCTAAACATTGCTCTCAAAAATGTTTTTGAAAACATTTGAGCGAGAAATAGACAAAGCAGTACCCGGAAATGGATTCTATTTGATCAACTCACTTCCTTGTTTTCCGACAGTGCTCCAGCCCTGTAGCTGGGCAGACGCAGCCAGCGCGAACTTATGGAATACTTTTTCGTTGTGTTTTGGGTCAATTAATTAATTTATGTTAGGTAGCCATGTAATAAGCGGGATACTATCTAGGTGGTCATTGTCGGGAGATAATTCACCGACAGGGAGTTTAACCACCGAGGCACTCTGAAGGTGAATTATCTCCCGACAATGACCACCTAGCCAGATATTATCCCTTACATGTTGTTATTAGAGATGTCCCGATACTGTATCGGTATCGGAAAAATATCGGTATTGGCCCTTATTTGTCATATCGGTATCGCTAAATATCCCAGTCTAACCACCGATCCGACACAGGGGAAAGGGGTTGACACTATGGCAGGTAAATAAAATGTTGGGGCATGTGGCGTTTGCTTTCGAGTTGCCCAAACTGCAAGTGCACATTTGAGTGAGGAGTCTCCTATAAACACAACACAAGATATATAGCTAGATACTGTAGCTATAAACACAACACGAGATCACAACACTGGTATCTGTATTCAGTATCGGAATGGGCTAATTGTGGTATCAGGATCGGATCGGGAACAAAAAAAAAGTGTATGGGGACATCCCTAGTTGTTACACTTTCTCTCAATGGTGAAAACCTTTGACCTATATGGAGACGGCCATATATGGTGGTGTGACGTCACGAGGCGTGACCATATATGGAGGTGTGATGTCACGAGGCGTGACCATATATGGAGGCGTGATGTCATGAGGCGTGACCATATATGGAGGCGTGATGTCAGGAGGCGTGACCATATATGGAGGCGTGATGTCACGAGGCGTGACCATATATGGAGGCGTGATGCCAGTCCGGAGCACGAGGACACACAAATACATTTTAAATCAACTTACTGTAAGTAGGTTTAGGTGAATACATGTTTGAATATTGGATGAATATTCTCAGTTTACAAGTTAATAGCCCTATACATGTCATGTATTCCAAATACACAGCCAGTATATCCTTTTTTGAGGGACGCTATCCCCTCCTATGTCCAGCTTTTAGTGTGTGTAAACACAAACTTTGTCCTAACACAAACATTAAATGCCATTGATAATGAATGACCACTTTTAAGTGTTTGTGTAAACACAAACATTAAAAGACTATGTAGAAGGGAGTTCCAACCGCGCCTCTAGCCTATGGCAGGCCAGTCTGGTGCATCTCAGAAGCAGGACATGTTACATGCGAAAAAGAAGGCACTGGAGCAGCTCAGACAATTTGGGCCCTTCATTTAATAACAGGGTGCAAATAAAAGTGACAACGTTTCGATGTTTCAGTTACATCTTCGTCAGGTCATAGCCCGAGGGGGCAACACAGTAAGGCTTAAGTACACACATGGTACAGGGGCGGGCCCTTGGTTGACCAATGTCACACAGCCAGCAATCATTAGTTCATACATATTTTTCACGTGGAACATATAAAGTAAGGAATTATCCAGATGAAGGTTAAAGTGCATTTAGACTATAAATATACAGACTATAAATAGATAGAGTAGAGCTAAAGTTTCTCCTAAAACGTAGGAATTGGCCTACACTACAGGGATGTTGCTTGTGAGCCGTTTGGGGTGGTTACTGTCGGCTTTAAGGAGGGTGTTCCTACTGAGGGGTTTTCTGTAGATGGTGGTTTCTAGTTAACCACGTTTTTAATTCCTACGTTTTAGGAGAAACTTTAGCTCTACTCCAGACTTTGTAAACAAAGCCACAGAGCTCACTAATCATTTTCTAGAGCGAGGTTATGCCACAACAGACTCGGCATATGACAGAGCATATGACAGAGCTTTACGCACTGACCGTGAGACCCTTTTACAAAAGAAACCCAATAAGTCATCTAATAGACTCTGTTTCTCCACTCAATATACACCAGCAGCAGGCTCTATCAAAAACATCATTTTAAAACATTGGCATGTCCTTCAAAGTGATCCACAAATGTCCAATACCTGTATTGACCCCCCCACCCCCTCTTTTCTGTTTCAGACGCAGTCATAGCCTGATAGACCGTCTGGTGCACTCTGACCTTACCCCAGCCCAATGTTCCAACTCCTCTAACGCCAAATATTTCACACATCCCCGCACTGGTAAAAGGTTAAAAAATAAATCTTTCATCAATTGTAACTCTACACATGTGGTATACTTATTGAAATGCCCAAGTGGTTTGGCTTATGTCGGCCAAACCAAACGACCTCTAAAAATCAGAATTGGGGAACACAAAACTGCAATACGCACTGGTAACCTAGAATATGCCATGGCTAGGCACTACATACAAGCCAACCATGGCTCCCCAGCATCATTACGCTTCTGGGGTATAGAAAAGATCTCTACCTCCTCACGAGGTGGAGACAATATCAAGAAAGTGCTATGCAGAGAGGCCCATTGGATACATACTCTTAACACATTGGAACCCATGGGCCTAAATGAGGAACTGAAACTGTCCTGCTTCCTCTAACTTTCCTTCAGAATCCCACAAGTGTCACCACCAGACCACCACTCACTCGGGCTGCTTCTGCTCTACACTACTGCTGCTGTGCTGCTCTTGCCCCCCCCCCTGTCCTTGGCCATTTACCTGTTTTTTTGGCCCCCAAAGCAGTCTGTTAGAAAAAAATAGAACAACAAATTTTGAATTTGTTGTTCTATTTTCTATCTTTTCTACATACATGTGTCAAATCTGCCCCAAATTCGAGTGTAGGTTTCGTAGTACACCCACGTCGCCACGGCATTTATAAAGTGATCGCAAACAGCTGATCCTTCCTTAATTTCGTTCCGACGTTAATAAATGTGACGGCTGAAATCTATCTGGCACTCCCTATGAAATCAAGCCTCGCCCTCGTTTTTGCGACATGAACAACTGCAGTACGACCTTGGAAACCATAGTTACATGACGAAAAAAGTAAATAAAAAGGTTGCCTTGCAGTCAGTGTTGTTTTTGGCAGCAAATTTTGATTTTAGTTTTAGTCATAGTCTCTTGAATAGTTTTAATTTAGTTTTAGTCACATTTTAGTCACCTGGAATGTTTTTGTGTTAGTCTAGTTTTAGTCGACTAAATGTCATAAGATTTTAGTCGACTAAATCTGCAGTTGATTTAGTCGACTAAAATGTATTTTGGTGGGCCTTGATGCTGTCGTAATGACAGATTTTATACTTTCTGAAAATAGCAGATCTACAAGCTCACAACGCGTCGCAGCGCGACGCGTTGTGAGCTTGTAGATCTGCTATTTTCAGCATGCAACCAAGTGTAAATGACTTATACTGGATCTCTTGTCCACTATTCCCTCCCTAACATTTTAGTCTAGTTTTTATTTGTTGACGAAATTGTCAATATATTTAGTCTTAGTTTTAGTCATCATAGCTTAGTTTTCATTTAGTTTCCATTTAGTTTTCGTCAGTGAAAAAAGGTAGTCGACGAACATTTTTCGTCTTAGTTTTAGTCGACGAAAACAACACTGCTTGCAGTTGCTGCCCGCCTCACCCCCCCGCCTCTCATACACACACACAGACGCACGCACGCACACGCAACTTGCAAGCCCAGCGGCAACTGGTGTGTTGTATCTTAAATATATAAAGAACGAACACCTGCATGAATTAAATAAAGCTGTAGGCCTACCCTATCTGTTTCTCCTCTCACCTCGCTTGCCTTTCTGGTTAGTAAACCACAGCATGCAAGCCGCCTTTGTTTTAAATGGTCCCCCCAAAACGTTCACACTTCACACCTATCGGCCTATCGGCCGGCCGGGAATGTTTATAATCATGTATAACAACTTATAACCACCTTTATAACATATTATAATGCATTATTATGCTCAGTGGAACAGCACATTTTAACTATTATAACTTAGGTGGTTATAAAGGCACCTAGAGCTAGCTGTAATGTCTGTGTCATAATGCATTATAACCATTGTGTTTATTAATTGTAATAATGTCTTATAAGCATCAATAATATGCTATAGCAGGACTTTGAGACCTTTAAGTAAAGTGGCAACATTCTTTAATGGTTATTAGCAGTTATAATCATTTTATAATACCCTATAGCATGACTTTGTGACCTTTAAGTAAAGTGTCAAAACGTTGTATAATATGCTATAGCATATTATTGATGTTTATAAGACATTATTCAATTTAATAAACACATTGGTTATAATGCATTATGACACAGACATTACAGCACTTCTCTTCTGTGCCTTTATAACCAACTAAGTTATAATAGTTATAATGTGCTGTTCCACTGAGCATAATAATGCATTATGACCAGCACTTATAATATGTTATAAACGTGGTTATAAGTTGTTATACATGATTACAAACATTTATAACAAGTGTTATAATGCCTTATAAGCACATTCAAGTCATGATGATGTACGATGATATGAGCGCCCCTCACTTCACACAGGTGTGATTTTTAAATATAGGCCTACACATCAAATAGAGTAGCAGAATAGCAGCTTAATCACACTTGGAAGCAATTATGACAAAATAACTGTTCTTATCTCAATTAATAGTGATTATTTATGTCTGTGCTATCACATTTGAAAGAACCCTATTCGATTGGCTGTAGACACCAACCTCATACATAAACTAATATATGTACAGTCACATGACACCACAACTGAGCTAATGGATATGCATGAGAGCAGTGACTCTAGACTCAACCCTGTCAGGACCAACACATATAATACAAATAAAATATGCTACAATCCTACATGTCCAAATACAAGTGAAAATAAGTCTATCACTCATCCAGAAATGCAATATAGTCACACAGCTGATAATGGAAAATAAGGAAGTACTTTAGTCAATTGTATGTATTTATGTAACAGCTACTTTCACAAAGACAACAACACTATACCAGCGGGAAAATAAAACAAACAAAAAAGGAATTATTATTATAATACTTGTTTCTATGTGTGTTGTTTTAAGCCAATAATTTGACGAGAAGCAGTGGTTCCGGTAGGAGACACAAAGAAGCAGCGGTTCCGGTAAGAGACACAGAGATTCTGTTTGTGCTAAACACTTATAAATGATGTGAAGTACAACCAAAGATAGAAGCATTTTAAATGGATTCTATATTACCTTATTTGTTGTGTGGTCTGTTATTCAGACATACTGCCCAGCTGGTCCATCTTCTATCACTGTCCAGGATGATATTTGGAGCTGGTATATCCTCCCTCCCTCCTTTACTTATTTGATCAACTTTAAACATAAACGTCTCAACGTGTATATCTGTACAACAAGGAGAGAGTAGGAAACTACAACAAAGAGAGAGTATACTCTCTCCTTGTTGTAGTTTCCTATAGGAAACTACAACAAGGAGAGAGTAGGAAACTACAACTGTTCTTACTTCTTACGAAAGACGATGAAACAGGAGCTAAAACTTCCAGAACACACACTCACAATTCCAATCCGCTCCCTTACTGACTCACTGACTCACTGACTCAGCTGCACCATATGAAGTCTGCCAGGGCTTGAGGGCTGTCCCATTTGAAATAGGTGAGTCAGTGAGGGCTCAGCCCCGCCCCTTTATGCACCCTTTCCATGACAAATAACTGACATGACAGATTTAATAACTTTATAAAAAGTAACAATACCATTGAACGTGCACCACGTGTGACACTTTGCAAGCTTAGATCGGCCATATCCACTATTTTTCGAAAGTATTTGAGAATGTATGAGCATTTTTCATCATTAATTAGTGGTCCTATCATCACAGGTTCACAGTAAACGTGGGTGAAATTCGTTTTTGTGCATAGTAGTTCCAGTCGTATGGAAGCGATGACAAGTATACAATTATGAAATAAATATTTTGATTATCTGAATATAATTGTGACTGGGCGATTACGTAATAAATATTAAGTTAATAAGCACTTTCATCCTGCCTTCCCTAACTTGGGCATTTCATTAATTGTTCAAAGATTCTCAAAATATATTTTTTTAAATAACACAAAAAAACATAACAAAACCAACAGCACATCTACAAGCTTGTAGATTGGCAGTTTTGACAGTTATTCGTATGACAAACTGTCTTTAAACATTTAAAATCACACAGTACAGTGTAAGAAATAAAAGTCAGTAATGCTGGTGCATGGCTTGCTAGTGAGTACTTTATTGCCATCTAGTGTCTATTATTTCAACTGCAGTGTAGAATTCAGATTTTAAATTCATATATTGTCATTTTGATTTATAGAAGACACAGCTAGCCCACAAAATTGAGAGTGAAAGACATTTTTATTTGCATTTGTATTGTTGAGTCTTATGTATCACACTTTCCTTTTGACAATACAACCTACAGTAGATTATCTGTGGCATTCAGGTCAGGCCAGTTGGCTGGTCAGTTAAGCACAGTAATAGTAATATCATGGTCAGTACACCAGTTACTAGTAGTTTTGGCTCTGTGTGCAGGTGCCAATTCGAGCTGGAAAGGAAAATTAGCATCTCCATGAAGCTTGCCAACATACTGAAGCACAATGTACTCTAAAAAGATGACTGTGATGAAACCAGTCTTAGGTTTTCACTGTCAGTGGATCAACACCATGCAGATAACATGGCCTAACACTTTCAACACAGCAGCTGTCTTTTTAGAGTAAATTGTGCTTCAGTATGTTGACAAGTTTCATGGAGATGCTAATTTTCCTTTCCAACAATTTCTACAAGTTCTGTAGATGATGTAATATTTTGTCATCACAACATTCATCAACAAAAGCTCATTCATTCACTGGACCTTTAGATGCTTTATTTGTGTCACTATGTGATGTGGCAGAAGAAGCAGAGGTTTAACAGCCAGATCACCTGCAGCTGACAAAGAAACAAGCATGAACTGTAGTTTAAACTTTGGCCACGTCTAGGGTTTACTGCTAGAACACCGTTTTCCAAAAAGATCAAGCGCAAAACCTGGGGTGACATGCAGGGTCTTCTCTGTGGCTGCCCCCTCCCTCTGTGGGGCGACATGCAGGGTCTTCTCTGTGGCTGCCCCCTCCCTCTGTGGGGCGACATGCAGGGTCTTCTCTGTGGCTGCCCCCTCCCTCTGTGGGGCGACATGCAGGGTCTTCTCTGTGGCTGCCCCCTCCCTCTGTGGGGCGACATGCAGGGTCTTCTCTGTGGCTGCCCCCTCCCTCTGTGGGGTGACATGCAGGGTCTTCTCTGTGGCTGCCCCCTCCCTCTGTGGGGCGACATGCAGGGTCTTCTCTGTGGCTGCCCCCTCCCTCTGTGGGGCGACATGCAGGGTCTTCTCTGTGGCTGCCCCCTCCCTCTGTGGGGTGACATGCAGGGTCTTCTCTGTGGCTGCTCCCTCCCTCTGTGGGGCGACATGCAGGGTCTTCTCTGTGGATGCCCCCTCCCTCTGTGGGGCGACATGCAGGGTCTTCTCTGTGGCTGCCCCCTCCCTCTGTGGGGTGACATGCAGGGTCCTCTCTGTGGCTGCCCCCTCCCTCTGTGGGGTGACATGCAGGGTCTTCTCTGTGGCTGCCCCCTCCCTCTGTGGGGCGACATGCAGGGTCTTCTCTGTGGCTGCCCCCTCCCTCTGTGGGGTGACATGCAGGGTCTTCTCTGTGGCTGCCCCCTCCCTCTGGAATGCACTCCCCAAACACATCAGAGATGCCCCCTCCATCCCTCCCTCCCTATCTTCAAAACCACACTGAAAACCCACCTGTTTAGACTGGCCTTCCCAAGCTGACCTGATGTTAAACTTGTTACATGTAGGCCTACTGTTTTATTGCTTTTTTCATTCTTATCTCTCATTTTGTTTTTCCTAATAAAGGTGTCCTGTTCCTATTATGTTCTGTCCCCTGGCCTCCACACATGTAAAGTGTTGTTGAGTACTTGTGAAAATCGCTATATCACAGATATTATTATTCTTATAAATGCTTATACACATCTTAACGTACCAATACGTTAGTTTGAAATGCTATTATTATGACTAATATAGCCTTATTCACATATAATAAGGTTAGCATGCCCATAGCGCAGCACCGAGTGCTACGCTACAAGCTTGTAGATCTGCTATTTTTGAAAATGCGGCACAAATCTATATATTCTTTCAGAGCAAACGTTTTTTTATTATTTTATTTTATTTTTGTGGCTTTCGCCTTTATTTTATATTTTTTATGGAGGGACAGACAGTAGGCTGACAGGAAATGGGGAGAGAGATGGGGGGGTGATATGCAGTAAAGGCCGTCAGGATCGGGAGTCGAACCCGCGGCAGACTGGATTACCAGCCAAGGTGCCTGGACCGCTGAGCCACGGCCCAGGCCCAGAGCAAACGTTTTTAACTCAAATCTTTGCTTCTGGGGTAGGAACAACATATTTTCAGATCGGCGGCCAATTACATATATTTTTGGGGGTCCTTGACATGGAAATGTTTCAGAACGAATGACATAGAAACATGGGTTTTTCAGAAAAGTGTCAGGATTTAGAAGACATTTTGGAGAATCTGGCCTCAGTTCTGAATGGGTTAATGATGAAGGTACTGTGGTCAGTGGTCTAGACCCCCCCCCCCCCCCCCCCCCCCCACACACACACACACACACACACACACACACACACACACACACACCCTGACGAGCACTTGGAATTGCAGGTGTTGATGTGTTGCATTTTGTTCGACTCGGTTCCACAGATACACATTACGAAAAGAGCTGATCTACATGCTCACAACCCTCGCAAAGCGAGGCGTTGTGAGCATGTAGATCAGCTATTTTGTTAAGGTTGCCTCTATATATATATATATATATATATATATATATATATACGCAGAATGTTAATTGAGTAATATTATAATAACGATGGGTATTCCTTTTTTGTTTGTTTTATTTTCCCGCTGCTATATTGCAGTTGTTCCATAAAAACATTACATTGACTAAAGCACTTACTTATTTGTCATCATCAGTGTGACTATATTGCATTTCTGGATGAGTGATGATGTGATATGATATAGTACTTTATTGTCAGTTCGCACTGAAATTTGTCTTGCGGCCCAGCGGCCTTGTATGCAACACATATACACACATTTGACATAACACAAAAACAGAAATAACTAGAAAAAGTGCCCCTCGGGGCACAGGTTTCCACCAGGGCAGGTCAGGTTGTGGCCTCCTGGTGGCGCTATAATAGGCCAATGTGAAAAGGGTGCCATTTCTTCATACGCCTTTGATGGCAATTGGATGATTTGAGGCATTTTGTTCCATAAATGTGTTTTGCAAAAATCAACCTGTTGGTGGCGCTATAAAAGGCCAATGTGAAAAGGGTGGGATATATTCCTCAGCCTAGTAATAAAATGTGTGAAAGATTTCACGTAAATTGCATGCTGCGTTCATGATTTGAGGCTTTTGTTCAAAACGGGGCAATCTTGCAAATTGTGAAAGCCAATTATAGCCAATTAGGATGGAATATGAAATATCAGACAGATGCGACTTGCGCACATGACCATAGAGATACTGTGTAACGATGTGTGAGATTGTTGGACAGAATCTGGAGGAGTAATATAAAAAAATGTGTTTTACAAAAGTCGGCCTCCTGGTGGCGCTATAAAAGGCAGATGTGGAAAATGCAGGTCAAAGGTTTGTCCTTGGCCTCTAGGGAGTGTGCATGCAACGTTTCACACAGATCGGTTCAGTTTTAGGTAAAACATGTGAAAAGCTGCCTCATGGTGGCGCTATAACAGGCCGTTCTGGAAAATGTGGGGCAGAGGTTCATCGTTGGCATCCAGGGAGTGTGTGTGCAAAGTTTGGCATCGACCGGGTTAATGGTGCCGGAGATTAGCTGGTAACAGACGGACGGAAGGACGGACACACACACACACGGACACACGGACGGAGTGCAAAACATACTCTCTCCCCATGCCTTCGGCCTGGTGGAGACAAAAAATACAGTTACATATACATAGAGACATAAGGGCAGAGAGCAATGTCCACAGCTCAGTCTAGTCCTGGCCAAAAACCTGATTAAGCCTCAAAGTCAACTGATGGACAAAATACTTCTTCAGTCTGACCTTATTGTATACTGAATACTGAATCAAGCAGCTTATATACTGCATGGGGTTAGGGTTAGGCACACACAAGTAACCCTAACCCTAAATACTGAATACTGAATCAAGCAGCTTATATACTGCATGGGGTTAGGGTTAGGCACACACAAGTAACCCTAACCCTAAATACTGAATACTGAATCAAGCAGCTTAAATACTGCATGGGGTGCTCCATTATGCCCAAATAGTTAAAATTGCCACTAGGGCTGCACGATTAATCAATTCAAATCAAAATTGCGTTTTTTTATTTGGACGATGTCAAAAAATGCAAATCAACAAATCACTTTAACTAGGGTATTTACGGTAATCTCTCTCGCACTCGCCCGCGGGCTACCGTAGCCTCCTCCTGCCGTGCAGAGAGAAACGTTGAAAGAAAGGAGAGTTAACATGTCTGCTACGGGGAGTGACAGGAACGAGGATGGCTTTGCTAAAAGGCAAAGTGGTCCCCGGTGTGTGTGTGTAATAAAGACTAGCATAGCGGCGGATGGAAAGAGTGGCGCAAACCCAGAGCACCAACCCCAAATGAGACAGATGCATGTGCTCGGACATAGACACGCATTATGCACAATGCCACTTGGTCAACAGCCACTTGGTCAACAGCCACTTGGTCAACAGCCACTTGGTCAACAGCCACTTGGTCAACAGCCACTTGCTCAACAGCCACTTGGTCAACAGCCACTTGGTCAACAGCCACTTGCTCAACCAGCGTTTTAACAGTACACCCTGCTTGCTTTCATGGTATGCAGCCACAGAACAGAAGCTCCTCAATAGTGTATCTGTGTAGTCTACATCGCCTCGGCTAAAAACAAATGAAGCCCGACTTATGCTTCGCCGCACGAGTTGTATGCTACAAATGGATGATCTGCACGTGTCGCCTCCGCAACAAGTTGTGAGCTTGGAGATCGGCTATTTTCAGCAGCACGTGGAAATATGGAGGATGAGACGTTCAGAAACTTAATTTTCCCTCACAATAAAGCATCAGCTGTCAGTTGAAGAGAGAGATGTGGCATCATTCTTTTTCAAATGGCCCATAATTATGATGTTGACCAGACAGAATCAAAATGGAAAAGGATTACACTCAGCAGGGGTGCCCAACAGGTAGATCATGATCTACCAGTAGATCAAAGGCTTTACAGGTAGATCACATGACATGGCCCTAAAAAAACACCTGCCCACTATACCAAGACATCAGAGACACATACTTCCCACAGATTACAAACACCCACACACACCACGTGAGTTTGAAACTATGACATACCTGTGCAAACACGGCAGCAAGATTTGTGAACTGTTGTGACAAGAGGATAGCCAATGGAATACAACCACCCTAAGGACTACCATCTGTGCCAAGTAGACCGCTACTGGACCTTGTAAACAGAGCTGCTACCTTTAAACAGAGCTTAAATCTGTTTTTTTCCTGCATACCATTTAAAAAAAAATGCTGCCATTTGTCCCAAAGTGACTGCAAATAATTGCTGCCATTTGTTTCAAAAAAGCTTTATACTGTTATGACGTATGATGTATATAACAATGCAACATAGCTCTGTTTACAAAATGCTGTACCCCCTCCAACTATTATACTTTCCTCATTTTCAACTGTTTTTATAGTATTGTACTTGCTTTGGCAATAAAGCTCATTTGAATTGAATTGTGTCCTGCAGCAGAGCAAGTCAATAACTCACCCGATCCCGTCGGCTGGTCAGAGCCTTCCTCCTTTTGATCTCCTCCTGTGTCCCGGCCAGCTACATTTTGTTTGTTTGCTTATGATTCTCAAAGGCCCTGTTACAGGCTTCTAGTGAAT
The DNA here is from genome assembly GCF_951216825.1 of Electrona antarctica. NCBI lineage: Eukaryota > Metazoa > Chordata > Actinopteri > Myctophiformes > Myctophidae > Electrona > Electrona antarctica. The sequence continues at coordinate 54,432,645 of NC_136812.1, read as the reverse complement.
GACAAATGACAACACAAATACATTATGATCTCTAAATGTATTATATTAAGGCATCTCAAAAGGATGGCGATAGAAATTAGCAGCCAAAATGTAAACTGTCAAACTAAATGGGGTTACTCTGACGAGGAACATTTTCTATTTATTGAGAGCAAGAAGAGACAGGGAGACCCCTATTATTTAGCAAACGCATAGACATGATTACCATTTGAATAGAAAACTAACCTATTTAACAAAAAACACACCAATATTAGATTTTGCAATATTTGATCTGTTAGCTTTAACTGTGTCAAATCAACACTAATCTACAATTTAGGCATTTATCAGCAGACACTTTATCAAGAGCGATTTACAGTAAGCAAGGTAAACATACATAGAATGCAGAGACAGTGTAGTGTCTCAGTAAACTAGGATCACATGGTAAGCCAGGTGACCAAATGTGACCAGATTTGACTGAGAGACTGCCATCGCGCACATTCCAGCTTTTCACCAGAGGAGATTTTTTTTTTTTTTTTTTTAAATGAGTTAATAGCACAGGCATGTCAATATGAAATAAATGCTTAAACATGTAGCTAGGTGTAATGTTAGAGACCACAGAAGTGAACCTTTCAAGCCTGGATAATGACACTTTTAAGATAACGCTCATACAGAAATACAATTTAAATTACAAATTGCCATTGGCTATATAGGTTGTGTTATTACCATTTCAGAGGTAAAAAGAAAACGTACAAGTCAGTTGGCTGGACGTGCCATTCCTCTCCCATGTCTCTGTAGGTGTTCCGGACAGAGGCCTGTAGGGACAGTAATACAGTGGTGTCTAATCATGCTTCATTGAGAGGGCATAGATAATATCGGTACATGCTTAATGCCATAATACATGGATAATATTGGACATACTGTTATACTAACAGTAATACATAGATGATTGAGGATCCCCCAGATCAGCTCAATGTGCACACATCGTTTTCTCACTCAACAGTAAACAAACCAGTGTACAGTATACAGTAAGTGTATACAGGGTATTTGCATAAGTCACAATTGAATGACTTCCAAGACCTTTTCAATACCAAATTGTCTATTACATAAGAAAGCAGAAAACACGAAAAAAAGACGATCTACAAGCTCACAACGCCTCCCAGTTTGAGGCGTTGTGGCTAGCTTGTAGGTCAGCTACTTTCACAAACATTTGAGGAACAGAGTCAAACTAAATGTAACGCCTACAATTCCAAGTGCTTGTCAGGGTGGGGTCCCCAGTTAAAATATGAATATTCTGGGTAGGGTCACGGCCATACATTTATACAAGGGGTTCTAGAGTTGTACTGTTGGGGGGGGGGGGGGGGGGGGGGGCTCTACAATCTTAGCGAGCTTGTAGATCGTCTAATAAAATAAGAAAAGAGCATAGCTAAATAGCTTGAACTTTATGGAAGTTTAATCTGCAACACAATATGTGGGTGTCCATGCTTAATTTCTCTCAGATATTAGGGGTCCTTCATGGCCTGAAAAATGTTGAAGATAAATAGGTAGATTAAGTACATACCGACAACTCTTGGGGAATTCTTTGGCTGGCAGGAGGAGGCGTTTGCAGGACGGATGCCTCCATCCTGTCCAGCCTCTCTGTCATCCCTGAAAAGCCCTCCTTGACGGTGCTGGACAACTCCTTGACCACCCTTCTGGTGAGCTGTGTTACCGCTCTACAAATGTGAGGGGAAAATAAATAAGTTAGGATTAAATTACTTACTACTAGTCAGTGAACTCAAGCATGAAGCAACATATGAACATGAAACACATTGCTTCAAAATGAATGTACACAAGACAGGATCACAACAGTTCATATCAAGTGTGTAGCTTACAGTTTGTTCATATAAGATACACCATTGGTTTGTAGGCATTGGTGAATAAAGAACTCAACCCCAGTAAGAAATGCATAATCAATAGTGATGGGAGATTAATCAGCAAACATCGTTATCGGCAGATTCTAGTTTATTTTTATTATTAAACAGCATCGGCCCGATTAATCAATCGACTGTCTTTTCAGATAAACAAGGCCAAAGTAACAGCTTGAACAGATCTACAAGCTCACAATATTAGCTTAATATTATATATATTAAATAATTTGTCTGCAGTGCAGATACCCTGTTTCATGTATTTTTCAGAATGGACAAAATTATTTTTGAGTGGTGCAACCATGTGTGTCCCTGGGTCTGTCTGTCCCTGGGTCCGTCTGTCCAAGCACGGAAATAGCGTTTGTTCACCACCAAGTGTCACTGTTGCACAGCCTAACACACAGACAGACAGGCCAGGGAGGAGGGCTTATACAGTACAGTAGCCTACAGTATAAGTACAGTACAGCACCACTCACTTCAGACAGGTCTGATGTTTTTAATACAGAATGAGATCATATTGACATTGGTTAGCAGCCATAACAGCAATTCATTATATCGGATATCACCCAAAATGTCTCATTGGCAATGGTGTAAAGTAACTAAGTATGGTACTTTGAGATGTTTGTACTCCACTACATCTCAGAGCCAAAATGTGTACTTTTACTCCACTACAATCATTTGATAACTTTAGTTAATAGTTACTTTTGAGATTTTAATTTTGACTAGAAAACATACATTAACCACTTCAACCCTATATACACATTTTTGGCCATTTGAAAATAGCAGACCTACAAGCTCACAATGTGTTGATGCATTGTGAGCTTGTAGAGCGGCTATTTTCAAAAGATTTTGTACACATTTTGAACTTGTGAAATGGGACATTCTGCAATACGTTTTACTATTAGTACACTTTGACGCCAATACTGTGGTACTTTTACTTGAGTATTTTGAATAAAGGACATCTACATTGCCGTATTTATACTTTTACTTAAGTAAAACATTTGAGTACTTTTTCCATCACTGCTCATCTGCACATCCCTAATATTAAGTACAAATTAACTACATTTTCTGTTGAAACACAGAATCTTTTCTAGAGGGAATGTTTGCCATAAAAAAAAAAAAGAACGTGGGTGTGTTGTGAGTCTCCAGGTTTTCTTCAGAATATGTATGACACTGTACTATTATATGACACTATGGCATATTAGGAGTCCAACAGTACAGGTTATCAAATGTTTTATTTGGGACCCCACATTTAAGGACCTCTTTAACTTTGAGGGTAAATTGGTTCCATTTGTAAAATCTCATTGTTAACATACCTATGGTCATCATCATCATCATCTTTATGATTCTGATTATAATGTATTGTCCACTCATTTTGTATTGTATGTTGTTACGTTTCCTTCATATATCTAGGGGTACTTAAAGGACGCAACAAGGCTGGCAAGGGAATTTGTGTTTATTTACACCATTTCAATAAGGCTTTATAATAGACAGAGGGTATATATATATATATATATATACACACAATTAATACTATGGTATATCATGAATATATATATATAGAATACGGTCATATATATATATATATATCAATATCCTCCTGTCTAGACAACCTGTAAGCGACTAATAACGGTAGTTTCTGGGTTTCCAACCAACTTAAAGTTTGGGGCTGAGCCCTCCCGAGCTGAGCCCGGTTACAAGATCAACTTAAAGATTATTTACTTATATATAATGAAAACAAGAAAAGGCTGTATGGGGCAACTCAGGGAAAACAACAAAACAGACTAAACCTATCCTAATGGAAACAGAACCCTCTAGCTAATCCTAACCATCAACAGAAAAAGAAAGGTTACAAATTATCAACCTATCTAAACTCTCTACTCTTTCTAGTCCTAACCAAAATACAAACTGTTTACAAAAATCAAGCTCCCACACTCCCGATTATTACAACACAGTATAACTTCTTGTAACGGTACCACAGGTAATCACGCAGAGCGCTCCACACTGGAGTCCCTCGTGAATGTTAGACTCTTTACACGCTCCCTGGACAAGGTGCTCTCAGTATGTCAGACTGAGTCACAGTGCCAACGAGCTGGCATCACAGCTGCTCTTAAGTAGTCTTCCTCTGGCTGGCCTTCTGATGATGATAGGCTCCCGTTGACGAGGTGGGCAGGTGGAAGGTAAGTCTCCGCCTCCGAGCACCAGCCAGACCTGTGACTGAGAACTGCAATCAGCACTCCATACTATGCCACATCACTGTATACTATAATATCCATATGTATCAATATAATCACCGTATAACATAATATACATATATATATATAAATACCCCTTGTATAATATACAATATATAGAAATATAGTCACGGTATCATATATAATACATATAAATATACAATCCTCGAGTATGTAACACCCCCACCCCCAAAATCAAACAAAGTTTGACCCTATCTCTACCACCCTCTAGACAGGGCGTCTGCCATTACGTTATCTGCCCCCTTTTTGTGTTGAATTTCCAAATTGTAATCCTGAATGAGAATTGCCCATCTCATGAGCCGCTGGTTGTGATTGCGCATGCGCTGCAAGAATACCAAGGTGTTGTGGTCCGTGTAACAGACAACCGGCAACGGACTCGACCCCACGTACACTTCAAAGAACTGCAGCGCAAACAATACAGCCAAGGTTCCACGGTTGCATATTTCACCTGGTATTTGTTGAATTTCCGGGAGAAATAGCAAACGGGATGGACAAGTCCACTCACGTCCTCCTGCTGCAGGACAGCTCCAGCACCCACACCACTCGCGTCCACCTCCAGGGTAAACGGGCGACTGAAGTCGGGAGCAGCCAAGACCGGCGCACTACACAGGAGAGATTTAACAGTTTCAAATGCATAACGACACTCGAGAGACCAGATAAAGGGTTTCGTAGGACTCAATAAATTGGTGAGGGGATAAGCAACAGTCGAGAAGTTTTTGCAAAACCCTCTGTAATAACCAGCCATGCCAAGGAACCGGAACAAAATCTAGGACTACCATCGCTTTTAAGCTGCAGCAAACACGGGCTACTCCATGGACTAGAACTTGGCCGTGCCAGGTTATGCTCAACAACACAAATGGAATCCCGTCATCCCAACTTCTTTTAGCCTCAAAGCAGTATTTACGCAACATGGATTTCAATGTCTGATGCCACCGTTCTAGCGCCCCCTGAGACTCCGGGTGATAGGCACTTGAGATCACATGGTGGACACAGTGTTTCCATCACTTGCTTAAATACTTTTGACAAGAAATTAGTACCCTGATCCGTTTGGATAACCTTGCAAAAGCCCCACGTAGTAAAGAACCTGGTTAGAGCTTTTAACACTGAGGTGGCAGTTATGTTGCGCAGAGGAATAGCTTCGGGAAATCTATTAGCAGCACACATAATAGTCAGTAGATACTGATTCCCAGCCTTCGTACGAGGCAAAGGCCCCACACAATCCACAATAACCTTTTCAAATGGTTCACCAACGGCAGGAATCGGACAGAGCGGCGCAGCAGGAATGGTTTGGTTAGGTTTGCCCGTCAGCTGACAGATCGCACAAGTGCGACAATATTGGGAAACACTTTGTTTCAACCCCGGCCAAAATAAGTGTTTTAGGATTCGGGAATATGTTTTTGTAATTCCCAAATGCCCCGCCCAATCATGATCGTGAGCTAACGAGAGAACCTGCTGTCGGTATGCAGTTGGGACCACAATTTGGACCACTGCGCTCCAATCTGATTCCTGTTCACCATTTGGACACCATTTGCGCATTAACAACCCTTGGTCACTAAAGTAACCCGTGCCCTTTGTTTTAATTTCCTCCTGGCTCAACACAGCCGCTAGACATTTCTTTAGTGTGGGATCCTCACCTTGTGCTTGGATAAGGCTTTCCCTGGTTACAGGCAAAATCAAATGATTTTTCCCACCCTCAGTTACCTCCCTCCCCCTGGCATTAACACTCTGCAGTTGTGTCAACGCTTCAGGAGCGGCAGACAACATTTTGTCACTTGCGAGAGCGCACATGACAATAGAGTCAGCTAAATCAGAATCCTTCCCCGCTTTACGTGACTGTGCACGGGTGATCACACAAGCTGGAAAAGCCTTAGGATATTTCATACACAGGGGGTCGTTGGCAGTAACACATTCCACCATAGGACAGTTTATCACTTCCAACACAGGATGATATCGCAGTTTCCCACCTGCGATATCATTCCCCATGATAAATGAAATCCCCTCAATTGGTAATTGATCACGCACCGCCACATTAAAGTACCCAGAGACCAGAGCAGAATGTACATACAGCGTGTGCAAGGGCACAGAAATATATCCCATATCCACTCCTCGTATCACCACACTCGACCCGCAGGCCGTATCGCCATTCAAAGGCAGTACCCCCGCTAGTATAACACTTTGTTGAGCCCCAGTGTCCCTCAGCATGCGTACCGCAGTGCGCTCAACAGAATGCTGTGACACCGATACCTCGCCATCCAATACAAACGGATCATAACTGGCGTCAGGACCAGAACGTGCACCCACAAAAGCATTTCCCACACTTTTCTTCAATCTGATCAATCCCATACTCTTAGTACCATTGTGATCTTGCAGTTGTTTTGCTCTGCACTGGGCGATCAAATGCCCCACCTTTTTGCAATAATGACAAGTGTGATCCTCCCTCTGTTTAGCACCACCCCGCTCAGGCGAACGCTGAGTCTGTGCGTAATTACGCGCATCACCAGATTTGCGAGCTTTGTTTAGACTTGACTCTGGAGCATGAAACACATTCTTATGCGTCAGAACAAACTCATCAGCGAAGATAGCAGCATCCCCCAATGACGCCACTCTCTGTTCATTCAAGTGCATGCATATACTGTCGGGCAAGCCCCTTTTAAACTGTTCCATCAACAGCAGTGCGCGCAGTGATTTACAATCCGTTACTTTGCTTGCCGCGCACCCCCTGTCGAACAGAGCCTCTTCCTCTCGAGCGAACTCGACAAACGTTTGGCTAGCATTTTTAGTATGCTGCCTAAACTGCTGACGATACGCTTCGGGGACTTTTCCAAATGCCCGTAGAATGCTTGCTTTGACAGTGTCATAATTCATACTATCCTGAACAGAGAGCGCGGCCATGACCTCCTGTGCTTTACCCAGCAGCTTACACTGGAGCAAAATGGACCAAACGTCCTTGGGCCAAGCGAGAGCAGTAGCCACACGCTCAAATGCATTAAAGTACGAATCCACCTCAGACTCACGAAAAATGGGGACTAATCCAATATGCCGTGCAATGTCAAATCTTGACGTACCTGGTGTGTCACCGAGACTGAGACCGGACCCTTGCTGGGGTGCCTGTTGACCTGCCGATGCGGCCCTTGCCTTTGCCTTTTCCTCCCATTCCAACTCCATCTGCCGTATGGAAATCCGTATGTGGATTTCCTTATCCACGTTCATTTTTGTGATTTTCAATTGGAACTCTCTGTCACGTTCCCTCTCTTGTTCTCGCTCTTTCTTTTTCATGCGCGCTATGCGCATCTTTATCTGAGAACTTTCCAACACGGACTTAGTAGACCCAGCTGAACCCGAGGAGGATCCCGAACCCAGGCGCGGTCGTGGGGGGGTCGAGAGAGTTCTTAGACCTCACCACCGGAGGCTGTCCCACCGGGGGTGCCGTGCCCTTGTCCTCCCCCTTTTCGGACCCATCAACCCCACTACCTCCTATGGCCCGTCGGTCCCCCCTACAAATGCAGTTGTAAGCCCATCCGCTTTTAACTCTTCGGCAGGGAACTGAGGCAAGCTAGTTGGAACATCAGGAACCAACCCAGGAATGATCAGGACACCCATCTCCACCAGTCTCGTGAACACCAGGTCTTTGACTTTAGCTTTGGCATCCCCACTTTTTACCGTGATCCTATAGTGCTCCGCAATTTTTATCAAGTCTTCTTTACGACAAGTGTCAAACTCACCTATGGAGGGATCGGCCACGAACGCATTGAGATCAAAGGTTGCCATCTCCACTGCCTTATTCAAGTAGCGCAAACAACAACAAACTCACTCAGCCAGCCGTTTTCCAGAGCCCCCAATTGTTACGTTTCCTTCATATATCTAGGGGTACTTAAAGGACGCAACAAGGATGGCAAGGGAATTTGTGTTTATTTACACCATTTCAATAAGGCTTTATAATAGACAGAGGGTATATATATACAATTAATACTATGGTATATCATGAATATATATATAGAATACGGTCATATATATATATATATCAATATCCTCCTGTCTAGACAACCTGTAAGCGACTAATAACGGTAGTTTCTGGGTTTCCAACCAACTTAAAGTTTGGGGCTGAGCCCTCCCGAGCTGAGCCCGGTTACAAGATCAACTTAAAGATTATTTACTTATATATAATGAAAACAAGAAAAGGCTGTATGGGGCAACTCAGGGAAAACAACAAAACAGACTAAACCTATCCTAATGGAAACAGAACCCTCTAGCTAATCCTAACCATCAACAGAAAAAGAAAGGTTACAAATTATCAACCTATCTAAACTCTCTACTCTTTCTAGTCCTAACCAAAATACAAACTGTTTACAAAAATCAAGCTCCCACACTCCCGATTATTACAACACAGTATAACTTCTTGTAACGGTACCACAGGTAATCACGGTAATCACGCAGAGCGCTCCACACTGGAGTCCCTCGTGAATGTTAGACTCTTTACACAGCTCCCTGGACAAGGTGCTCTCAGTATGTCAGACTGAGTCACAGTGCCAACGAGCTGGCATCACAGCTGCTCTTAAGTAGTCTTCCTCTGGCTGGCCTTCTGATGATGATAGGCTCCCGTTGACGAGGTGGGCAGGTGGAAGGTAAGTCTCCGCCTCCGAGCACCAGCCAGACCTGTGACTGAGAACTGCAATCAGCACTCCATACTATGCCACATCACTGTATACTATAATATCCATATGTATCAATATAATCACCGTATAACATAATATACATATATATATATATATAAATACCCCTTGTATAATATACAATATATAGAAATATAGTCACGGTATCATATCGTCACCTTATTAAACTAATGGCCTAAGTAATTTTTTGCCGAAAATTAGTTTTTGGCCTAAATCAACTCCTGGTGATGCTGGCCACCTCTGGTAAAATCGCCTAAGCCCTAACGTAAAAGGCCTTCCTGTTACACCCTATTACAAAAATGGCCTATGTCAAGAGTGAGACTTAGGCCATTTTATTTTGCCTAAGTCATAATAAAATGTGACTTAGGCCATTTTAACACACCTTTCAAAATGGGAGTGAATGGGAGGTACTGTTACTATGGGAGTGAATGGGACTTAATGGGAGTGAATGGGAGTTACTGTACTATGGGACTGATACTATGGGAGTGAATGGGACTGAATGGGAGTGAAAGGGAGTGAATGGGAGGTACTGTTACTATGGGACTGATACTATGGGAGTGAATGGGACTGCATGGGAGTGAATGGGAGGTACTGTTACTATGGGACTGATACTATGGGAGTGAATGGGACTGAATGGGAGGTACTGTTACTATGGGACTGATACTATGGGAGTGAATGGGACTGCATGGGAGTGAATGGGAGTGAAAGGGAGGTACTGTTACTATGGGACTGATACTATGGGAGTGAATGGGAATGAATGGGACTGAATGGGAGTGAATGTAAGTGAATGGGAGTGAATGGGACTGAATCGGAGTGAATGGGAGGTACTGTTACTATGGGACTGATACTATGGGAGTGAATGGGAGTGAATGGGGGATACTGTTACTATGGGACTGAATGGGAGTGAATGGGAGTGAATTGGAGGTACTGTTACTATGGGAGTGAACTGGACTGAATGGGAGTGAACTGGACTGAATGGGAGTGAATGGGACTGAATGGGAGTGAACTGGACTGAATGGGACTGAATGGGAGGTACTGTTACTATGGGACTGTCACTCCCATTCATCCCATTCACTCCCATTCAGAGTGAATGGGAGTGAATGGGACTGAATGGGAGTGAATGGGAGTGAACTGGACTGAATGGGACTGAATGGGAGATACTGTTACTATGGGACTGTCACTCCCATTCATCCCATTCATCCCATTCACTCCCATTCAGTAACATTCACTCCCATAGTATCAGTCCCATAGTAACAGTACCTCCCATTCAGTCCCATTCACTCCCATTCAGTCCCATTAAATCCCATTCAGTCCCATTCACTCCCATTCACTCCCATTCAGTCCCATAGTAACAGTACCTCCCATTCACTCCCATTCACTCCCATAGTATCAGTCCCATAGTAACAGTACCTCCCATTCACTCCCATTCAGTCCCATTCACTCCCATTCACTCCCATTCAGTCCCATAGTAAGTACCTCCCATTCAGTCCCATTCACTCCCATTCAGTCCCATAGTAACAGTACCTCCCATTCACTCCCATTCAGTCCCATTCACTCCCATTCAGTCCCATAGTAACAGTACCTCCCATTCACTCCCATTCACTCCCATTCACTCCCATTCAGTCCCATAGTAAGTACCTCCCATTCAGTCCCATTCACTCCCATTCAGTCCCATAGTAACAGTACCTCCCATTCACTCCCATTCAGTCCCATTCACTCCCATTCAGTCCCATAGTAACAGTACCTCCCATTCACTCCCATTCACTCCCATTCAGTCCCATTCACTCCCATTCAGTCCCATGCACTCCCATAGTATCAGTCCCATAGTAACAGTACCTCCCATTCACTCCCATTCACTCCCATTCAGTCCCATAGTAACTACCTCCCATTCAGCCCCATTCAGTCCCATTCCCTCCCATTCAGTCCCATTCACTCCCATAGTATCAGTCCCATAGTAACAGTACCTCCCATTCACTCCCATTCAGTCCCATTCAGTCCCATTCAGTCCCATTCAGTCCCATTTACTCCCATTTACTCCCATTCACTCCCATTCACTCCCATTCAGTCCAATTCACTCCCATTCACTCCCATTCACTCCCATTCATTTTAAACACTCTGTGGCTGACCCTAAACCATGGTCTATTAAAAATAGTTGGAATAAAAACATTTTGCCTAAGTCACTTACTGCAGAAGTAATTTGGCCTAAATAAGGTTTATAATTGCCTAAGTTAAAATGGCATGTTCAGATATTGGCCTAAGTCATTTTATCCTTACATGTTACATGATTGACATACACCTTTATTTGTATGTCAATAGTCATATTTTTTTCATATTTTTTGGAATTGAAATAATTAAGAAATACATTTGGCACAGTTTTTTGTGTTTCCTGAAAACCTTGAAAAAATGACTTGGGCAATTAGTTTAATAAGGTGACGACATGTCTCTTTGTGCAGACTTGAAAGAGTCTAAACAAAAACATCAAACAAAACAAAAGCATCTTATAACTAAGTCTATTCATTAAAGGTAGGGTAGTTAAGCAACCACTTTCCGTCCATTGTTGTCCCCCCCCCCCCCCCCCCCCCACCAGGAACCCCCTCTGTGAATTTAGCACAGCTGTGAATTTGTTTGGTGACACTTTCATCTGTGAAAGACAGATGATAAGAGCTGAACTAATTTCTCTTCTGGACTAGGTCAGTAGTCAGGTATCTGGTCTTTGCTCACTATTTGCTGACTACCATGGCTAACTATATGGCTTTAGAACAAACGTTGAAGTCCTTGGTCAACAAGCGACTGTCTGCAGCTACTGCCGAATATACCTTCGTACCTCCGTGACTGCCTACCTAGATATGTCCCTAACCGCCCCCTCAGGTCCTCCACTGCTGGCCTGCTTGAAGTGCCTAAAAAAATGTGCACAAAAAAACATGGTGAGGCAGCTTTTTGCTTCTACGGCCCAACAGCCTGGAATAAATTACCATTCCAGCTCAGACACGCACCCTCTGTAGACATTTTTAAATCTCAACTCAAGACTCACCTCTTCACTCTTGCTTTTAGTTGAGTTTTAATATCTGCGTTCCTGACTGATTTGCTGCATGTTGTGTTTTTATTTATTTTTTTCTCTATGTTTTTATACTTTTATTTTGTTCTTTGCCATTGTTCTATCATTTTAACTACTTGACTGTGTTTTATTGTATTCTATTTTTGTGTCCTGCCCTGTGAAGCACTTTGAGCTGCATTTATGTATGAAAGGTGCTATACAAATAAAGTTTATTATTATTATTATTATTATTATATACTTGGGATTGTTGGAAGAATGATAACAAAGTTCGAGGACCAAGCGTTACACTCCAAACAAGAGATTGACCGCCAACGCAGACTACTGGATATGGTTCTAAAACCACACATCAAATTACACAGAGCAGGTTGGTAAAACCCACTACAGGGTATCCTAACACAACGTTTAACTGTTAAATACAGTTGTTTTTTGAGTGGTGCAACCACTCCAAGTAACAGCAATGTCCGGGACTATGGGACTATGGGACGAATACTGGTCAACTCACCCCGGTGAGTTGTCTTCACTTTCTGACATGGCGGGGTGAGTTGTCTGTACTTTCCGCTGGGGCAAATTGGGCGAGTTGGTAAAGGGAAAAGACGGACAGCTCACCCCGAAAGTCCGGACAACTTTCTGACATTGCGGGGTGAGTTGTCTGTACTTTCCGTGGTACCCATTACAGTAATTCAATTTCAGCTCTAATTATCGGTTCCTACAGACGTGCGCAGTCACACGCTAATTATTTATTTATTTAACAGTAAAATCCGGTGAAACACTGTTTCAAGTAAGGAGTAGTACAGCGTCTCTCTCTCTCTATGCAGCATTGAGGGGGACGTGGGGGTGGGGGGACCGTTTGGGGATAATGTTTGCGCTTCAAAGGCAGAGTCTCACAGCTGTACAAAGTTGCTAATTAAGACTGCACTCCCAACGAACACAGTTCTAATAGGCCTATACCATACCATACCTACTGACTGAATTACTGAATCTGAATAGCAAAGCAATATTGCCCCCCCCCCCCCCCCCCCCCCCCCCCCTAGAGGGCAGCACGGGTACACCCGAGACCCGAACCGAGAACCGGGTCCAAAATATTGACTTGTCCCTCGGGCAGGGTACGGATCAACTCCAAATTGCCCGGGCGGGTCTGGGTCGGATCGTTTGAAATGCAGTTACCCGAAATAACCGTGATGATCCGAGATTTATATATTAAACCCCTTCAACTTTAAAAATAGGTTTCAAAAATAGACATGCGTGCGTTGTAATTATTACATTCTAAAGTCCATATTGTCTGTTGTAATTATTACATTCTAAAGTCCATATTGTCTGTTGTAATTATTACATTCTAAAGTCCATATTGTCTGTTGAACAGAGTCAACGAGGGCTGCACCTCGACATGAGCGAGAGCGCTCTCTCTCTCGCTCTCTTTCGCTTGCACGCGCACACACACACACACACACACACACACACACACAGCACACACACCGCTGGCTATATTAATGCAATCACGGCGGCCCCCTTCAGCGAGCGAGGTGAAATGCAAAGCAACAAGCAATGTGGGACTAACCTCCCGTCACCAGGCTTTCCACCTCCGAGGAAAAATGTGGGACAGTTTTGTTGTGATTGTCAACAGCTCTGGTAATAATTTCGGTGCGCAAAAATGCACTATAGCCTATGCAAGTTTGCAACCCTCCTCCTCCTCGAGAGGCGGCGGCGGGGTGCACGTCGCTCATAGAGAGCAGTCTCATGTCATGTTAAAGCATATAATATTGCAGAGAACACACTATGGGTCCGGATCTCGGATCGGATCGGATCAGATCAGCGCCGTTTTCGGACCGGTTCCAAACAGTCAAATCCTCCTCGGCTCCGTTTCGGACCGGATCCAAAACTTTCAGGTCTGGTTCCGGGCCGGGTGCGGCCAATTAGAATGTTTTCGGATCCGGATCGGTTCGGTTCTGATATCACCGGGTCCGTTTCGGACCAGGTCCAATTTTATGGACCCGTGCTGCCCTCTACCCCCCCCCCCCCCCCCGACAACGATGATGATGATGGCTACTGCTAGTTATATATTAGCATGTGAGACATTAAAAGTGACGTTATATAACCATTCAGCCATCTTGAGTAAACAAATTAGGAGGGGTCCAGGGGTCCAGATAATAATATTAACATATTTATGGCCAAGTTGCCAACACAGTTTTACACATTTCTTCAGAAGTTTAACACACACACACACACACACACACACACACACACACACACACACACACACACACACACACACACACATTTGACCGTACATTTGACTCTTGTGTTATAGGCCTATTCTTGTGAAATATTCAGTAAAGTATTCTTGTGAAATATTCAGTAAAGTATATAAAAGAGCTCAAAGGGTACATATTCAGTCAGACAACTCACCCCGGAAGTGAAGACAACTCACCCCGAAAAGTGAAGACAGCTCACCCCCGAAAGTAAAGTGAGTTGTCCGGACTTTCGGGGTGAGATGTCCGGACAACTCACTGGTGGTGTAAAAAAGGGTGAGTTGTCTTATTACCTATGGGACTATGGGGCCTCATTCACAACGGCGTTTACGCTCATAAAGTGACGTTACGTGAGCGGAGCGTGAGCGGACAGGCATTTACGTGGATTCCCACATTACGTGGGAATTCATGAACTTGAACGTGAACTTGACGGTGACGTTGTTTGGTCGGAAACTCCGCTAAAAGATGCGCCAGCTCAGAGGGTCGTGTACTGCCTGCGTAGATTTATTCAGAAGGCTTTAGTCTTCATGCTGACTCAATTAAAAGTCCCCAAATCTCAGATAAAATATGTAGGCATGTGTCCAAAACATTGGTCAGCACATAAAAAGATGATAGCTTATATAAAAGCCAAGTATCACTTGTATGCCTAAATGCATGCATTCTAGAGGCAGGTTAGCCTAGAGTCACATACAGAAACTGCCCCTGCAAGCCCGACACCTTTTTATTTATTTATTAGGATATTTCTAGCATGCGCGATTGCGCTGATCACTTGACAGCTTTCTACTCGCAGTGCAACGCGTTGTGAGCTTGTAGATCGGCTCTCGCGGACTCGCGCTGCATGTTAAAAAACAAACTCACAATTATAATAAGAACATACACTTATCTGCATTCTGCACTGTACGAATCCAACGTTGTTTAGTGTAGTAATGCCTGCAGTAGGCCTATTGAAATTGTTAAGTTACGGAGCTCCTTTGAGTCAGTCTGACTGTCGGTGTGCGTGTGTGTGTGTGTGTGTGTGTGGGGGGGGGGGGGGGGGGGGGCAGCCGCTGGACAGTCCAATCTGGGTGAAATTCACATTGGAAAATGAATATAACGGCGCGGTGAGCCCGGCCCGGACAGGACAGATGATTTCTATGGTTCACAGACATGCCGGTCTGACAGACAGACAGACAGACAGACAGACAGACAGACAGCAGTCACCAGGGCTAATTAGCCCTATAAAAAATAGAAGTCCACATTATTGCATCAGCGCGTGCAATTCGGCCAGTCATAGTTTTAAGCCAGTGCACCTTAATTAATTATAATATGGGGAACTTATAGCTAGGCTGTAGGCTACTACATTGATGGATCTCATCATGAGATCAATCAAGTTTGGTGCCAAATGTCCCGCGAATCATTTTAATAATGACGACATCATGAAATTAACCTGCACTTAGGCTGACACAGAGGATCTGACGAGGAGGCTACCCGCCGTATATGGTTCAGAACAAATCCATTCTCCACATGGCATTCAGACAGATGACAGTGAGATGCTATTAATCTATTCCCCGCATGAATCAATGCAGCTCTGATAAAAAAAAGTATCGGATATCTATTTTACCTCTGCAGGCGAGTGTGCAATGGTTTTTATAACCCTGCAGTGCATTCATCAGTAAGGGCTTTTATCATTGCCGAGTTGTAATATAGCATTTGGTCGTGTGGTGAACAGTACAAATTAACTTCTTTCTCATTATGTGAAAGTAACTGTAACATCAGTTAACTTATTAACATTCTGACATTTAACAAGGAGTGAAGCAATGCATGCCAAGTTGGCAAGTTTCGTTTATAATTATATACATAACTCGCGCTGTTTGCTTGAAGATCTGTCCGTGCAGAGACCCGCCTGTCAAAATTAACTGCTCTTCAAGCTCATCGCGGCTGTTGTATATAATTTAAAGCCCGGTGCAGGCTATGATGACGTATTTCGATATTTCCTGTTGCCTTATATGGTGTGGGATGGGCGTTCTAACCAGGCGACACCAGGCGAATCGCTTGGGAAAAATGCGGAAAGGCTACACTCCGCACAAATGAAGTGATTACACCAGCTTCCCTGAATAAGACGGGAGCAAATCGCAGCGTGATCGGACAGAGAAATACGATGATATTTAGTATCTGTATACGCTTCCGTTACACTGTGGCGTATTTCTCTTTTGTGAATGAGGACCTATGTCACTATGTTTAGAGTACCAGTAGGGGCAAAATGGGCGCTGTTGTGCCAGAAACAGAGAGAGAGAGATAGTTTTGCACTGTTGCCTGCTAATTACAGAGAGAGAGAGAGAGAGAGAGGCAGGGGGAGAGGGGAGTTGCACCACTCAATTCACACGGGTGTGATTTTTTTTATAGAGTTCAATTGAATACAATTTGGTTTGAGCACAGAGTTGGTTTGAATGCATCAACAGAGTTCAAAACTGAGACAGATGAACCAGAAAAATACTTGTGGTCTTTATAATATACAAACATCACTGTGGCATCTCAGGGTGTAATCACCTCATAGGAAACTATTCAGACATGCTGTGTTAAAAAGCTGTGTTAACAACGGAGCAGGGGTGGAGCTCCAGTCTGGTCCAGGAGGAACCAGAGCCTCCACGGATTAAAGATGAACAAGAGGAGCTACTTCAAAGACCCGAGGATGTTGATGGATCAACAATGACATCACTACTAGCAGTGAAACGTGAAGATGATGCTGAAAACGGAGAGACAGACCCTAACCAGCACATCGACAGCATGTGAAACACACGTGAAATGTTGAGGACAGTGGAGCATCACAACCATCTAGTGCTGTCCATTTGAATGTAACTCTGAAGTCATACATGACAACGCATACAGCGGAAAAGGCATTTGGTTGCACAGCCTGTGGCAAAGCATTTGGTAAAATCGCAAGTCTTAAATCACACATGATGATCCATACAGGGTTAAAACCATTTAATTGTACAGTTTGTGGCAATTCCTTTGCTCGAATGGGACATCTGAAGACTCACACGATGATTCATACAGGGGAAAGGCCCTTTAGTTGTAAATATTGTGGCAAAAGCTTTATTTTTAAAGTATCAAGTGCACTCTAAGAGTTTGACCAGATGAAGAGCCTTGGCTCGAAACGTCATCAATAAATTAACATTTGGAGCAGATGAGTGGCAGATTTTGTGCGTATTCTTTTAGTTTTTGTATGACTATGATTCAAGCCTTTGCCACAAGGCTTTAAATTGTTCCTTTGACCAAATTATTAATTTGACCAAAACCTTTGGTCAGCACAGCTAATAGAGCACCGAAGTCTGACATCACTTTCAGTAGAGGGCGCCAGTACACAGGTTCATGTATTTTATTATTTGCATTGAGATCCCCATAGGGCGATTTTAGGTCGCTTCATATAAGAACTGAGTTTGAAAAATAAACCATCATCATCATCATCCCGGCCTTTCTGTCAGTGGGGTGGCTGTGCATCGTTATTGATGTCCATTCATATTTGATACAGCCAGTTTGTGGAGAAAATTGAATTAATTTGTCCGCAATAGCCTTGAAACTATACATATGAAAGCCCAGCTGTCAACACATTGCGTTCCTGAAATTCCTCGTTGACGTAAGCTCAGCTGGCGTTGACTCGACTCGTACTAACCACGAAATATTTAATATCAATACAAAATATATAAAAAAAACGTAATTAACATGTCAGTTTATGTTGTGCGGCGGGCAGCTGCAGCCACCCCGCCTACCCAGAAATGTAGTCTCTGGGTTGTTTGACTCGTTTCTAACGCTTATTTTGCACTGGCTCCCGGTCGCTGCCCGCACAGAATACAAAACTCTGATGTTGGCATTTAAAGCAACCAAAGGTATGGCTCCCCCATATCTTGACAGCATGATTGAACCCCACAAACCCTCCCGCGCACTCAGATCAGCCAACGCAGGGAAGCTGGAAGTACCCTCACTAAAAACGCCGGGACAACGCTCCACACGTCCCAAACTCTTCTCCCTTCTGGCCCCAAAACTGTGGAATGCACTTCCCGTTGCAATCAGAACTGCAGCATCACTCCCGATCTTCCGCCGTAGTCTGAAAACCCACCTTTTCAGACTCCATCATGGCCCATAGCACTTACCCTACCCCCCTTAGACAGCACTTCTTAGACTTATATAGCATTTGAAACAGACTTATAGCATGTCATGTAGACAGCACAATAAGTGCATTGTATGTAGTCATAGCACTTCATAGTATATATGTACAGCATAGTATAGCATATATGTATAGTTTATATGTATAGTGTCATTATATAGATATGTTCTAGTTATAGTTTATATGTATAGTGTCATTATATAGATATGTTCTAGTCACGTTCTTAGCTTACGCATGTTTCGCGATAAATGCATTTTACATATGTGATGTATTCCCATGCTTTTTGTTCTTGCTTAATGTAAGTCGCTCTGGATTAAGAGCGTCTGCTAAATGCCTAAATTGTAAATTGTAATTTTGTTACTCTTTGGGTATATTTGTACATTTCCACCTTCAGTCGATGCTTCATATCCATATGAGTTTGTCCTAAAGGTTTTAATCTTAATAGACAGTTTATAGGTCACTTGGTTTGTAGGTCACTCCAACACTCACTGACTCACTGAGTGTTCTCACTGGTATGGTATGGTATGGTATGGTATGGTATGGGCATCTCTCAGTTAGAGATAAAAACAAGCTCACCCAGGTAGTCAACCAGGCCAGTAAGATCATTGGAGACAAACAATTGCAATTTCAGGACATATACATAACCAAAAAGGCAATTCAGATTTACAATGATTCTACCCACCCTCTTCGTTCTGAATTTGACTTGTTAGTTACCATCAGGCTTAGAGCCAAATTAGCTACAGAGAAGGGTTACAAAACATTGTTTGTGCCAACTGCTGTGGACATTTTAAATACGATTTTTTTTAAATAGTTCACCACCTAATCCCCACAACCCATGATCATTGTTGCTGCATTATTTGAATGCATTTTATATAGTATTTTAATGCATTTGTGTATTATTATTGTTGGAAACTGACTGCCAGTGTGCCGAAGACAATACAATTTCCATTTTATGTAAATATAATGGATTGAGTTTCCTTGATCTTTATCTTTAATCATCACTGTTATTATTACATATTATTATACATTATTACAAATTACAAATTGAGATGCAACCAAGCAATAAATGGCCCACCATCATTACACACTACTGTTGATGGAAATCACAGCTTCAATTGCAATTCAATTAAAAATTAAAACCAAATGCTGATTATCTGACTGTGGATCAGTGTTACAATGATAAACTTCATTTTTATATTTGAAGACACACACACACACACACACACACACACACACACACACACACTGAACAACCACACTTATCTTCATAGACAGCGCAGTACCTAACCATAAATGTAATATTGATAATAGTTACAGGCATACTATAGCTATTTACATCAAGCAAAATTGACCCGTACAGAAAAGGTAAGGGAAAAAAAATCATTTATTTTTTGTAAACATTGCAAGCTTTATTTTGCTACAAATTACAAATTGATCTAACAACAGCATACGCAAACCGTCCAGCCACACGGTTGACAACCACACATCTCATGGCTTAAGGCGAGACATGGTAAGTGAAATTATGATTTTTCCTTTTTTTTGCTATTTTGCTTCTTAAACATGTTTTCTTCCAAACTAAAGCAAAATAAACATTCAAAACACAGATTTAGATTTTTATTTTAGTAGTTTATTTTAGCCAATGACAGCTCGTTTTGCTGGGTGAAAATCCACCCTCTCAATGTTCATGATTGGTTGTTGGTACAAAGGAAGTGACCATATTTGGATCAAACCACAGTCAGCTCGAGGTCCAGACCTTTCCAATGATATATGGCATTATATGTTGTTGCCAAGATTTGGATGAGATATTTTGTCTCAAAATAGTGGCTTCAAATAAAACGTTTTGGAATTTTACAATACAACTATTTTAATTTAATTCTTTTTCAGTTTTGTATTAGCGCATATAATGCCTAATTTGCATATTTAAACATATAGTGAACAATAGTTGTTGATTTTATTTATTTGAAATTGTCACATCAAACATTGTAGAATGAAAAATAAATCATTGTGTGTGAGATAATCTGTCAGGTAAAATTATTAGCTAAGATTATTCATTTTACTAAATCATTCATTTCACCAAAACATTTGCCACAGTCTGCACAACCAAAGGCGTCTCCCTTGTATGAAACATCATATGTTTCTTCAGACCATTCATTTGAACAAAGCCTTTGTTGCAAACTGTGCAACTAAAGGGTTTTACCCCTGTATGAATCATACTGTGTTTCGTCAGATCACTCTTTTGAAAAAAGCCTTTGCTGCAAACTGTGCAACTATATGGCTTTTCCCCTGTGTGAATCACCATATGTCGCTTCAGATTACCATTAACATGAAAGCTTTTGTTGCAAACTGTGCAATTGTATGGCCTTTCCCCTGAATGAATCATCATGTGTTGCTTCATGTAACCCATTTCACCAAAGCCTTTACCACAGATTGTACAACTATAGGGCTTTTCGCCTGAATGAATCACCATGTGTGTCTTAAGCTGTCTATTTAAAGTAAAGCTTTTATCACAAACAGTACAACTAAATGGCTTTTTCTCTGTGTGAACCATCATGTGTTGCTTCAGATTTCCATTAAGATTAAACCCTTTGCCACAAACTTTGCAACTATAAGGCTTTTCCCCTGTATGAATCAGAATATGTTTCTTCAGATCACTCATTTGAACAAAGCCTTTCTTGCAAACTGTGCAACTATGTGGCTTATGCATCTTGTGTGTATTCAGTTTTCTATGACAGTTAAAACTCATATTCTCCTCCAACTCAACACTGTATTCTGTGTCAGAAATATGTGAAGAGACGACATTTACACGTAGTAGTAGAGTAGTAGATGGATGTAATAATCCACTGTTCTCTACATCGGCTGGCCTTTTCGTGTCTTCAATTGAGGTTCTGGCTAGAGGCGCTGTCTCTCTGGAGTCGTGTTCATCATCAGCTTCACTTTTCACTGCTAGTAATGTCTGTGGTGAACCATCAGTGTCCTCTGCTCTTTGATGTACGTGTACATCCACCTGTTCCTCTTTAACCTGTGGAGGCTCATCTTCACTTTTCACTGATTGTAATGTCTGTGTTGACTCACGAGCATCCTCTGGTCTTTGGTGTACGTCCTCCTGTTCCTCTTTAATCTGTGGAGGCTCATCTTCACTTTTCACTGATTGTAATGTCTGTGTTGACTCACGAGCATCCTCTGGTCTTTGGTGTACGTCCTCCTGTTCCTCTTTAATCTGTGGAGGCTCTGGTACCTCCTGCACCAGACTGTAGCTCCACTCCTGCTGTTCAGGGGAAACCTCCTGTAACACAGCGAGGTGGAAGAAATCTAGACAAAAGATGACACTTAGTAAGACTGTGCATTTGTACATGAAGTGACCAATGTGTTTATGAGTGTAAATTGTATACTAGATTAGATTATAAAGACCATGCATTTTTATGTTTTTTAAGACATTTGGTAAATTACCAACTGCAACACTTCTAATGCACTGATGCATGTGTAGTTGAACTTTGACAATACGTCATTGGCACAAATACGTAATTGATGCAATTTACACATTATATTACCCATGCATACATTAATGGTATTAGCTTCAGCATGTTTGACCTTAGTTCTTCTATAATAATTACAGTATTACAGTGACATATAGTTAAACCTACTCATAACAAATATGTACTCTAACAGACTTAAGTATCTTGAAACACATATGCAAACCAACTATATAATCAAACAACTATTAGTATTGAAAAAACACAATATTATACCAGTTCATCAACAGGTATTTGGAACTGTTACCAACCTGCTCTGTGTAATTCAGCATCTGGTTGTTGGCGTTGGCGCTCAATCTCTTGCTTTAAACTGAAAGCCTGGTCCTCGTACTCCGTTATAATTTTTCCAACGATCCCAAGTATCTCGTCGACAGCAGCTGCAGATAGTTGCTTGTTTACCAAGGAAGTCAATGTTTGAAGTAAAGCCATATAGTAAGCCATGTTGTCAACTCTTTTGCTCTTGATGCAAATAGAACCCTAACAATTATTCGGAAACTGTTTTTTGTCGACTGCACCCTGGTCAGAAAACTGGTCCAAAAGTCGAACTCCAATCTAAATCCTCAAAGCCAGTACAAAATCAGTATCAGAGCAAAAACTACTTCACGTAATCCTGAAGAGAGAGAGAGAGAGAGAGAGAGAGAGAGAGAGAGAGAAGTTCAGCTCTCATCAAGTTAGAGTGTCACAAAACAAAGCAGAACTCTGCTAAATACTCACTATTGGGCCTGATGGTCCAATCAGAGTAGGGGGTGGGACAGGAGAAAATGAGGCAACGACTGGACAAACTGGTTGGTTAGCTGACCTCCACTGATTCACTTGCAAAGTGAGCGATGAATCACCTCCAATTCGTATTCATTAGGTTAATGGCCCACAGTGGACACAAACAACCCATTCTCAATTGTCCTACAGAACTACAGCAGACCAATTGTATGGTGATTCAGTGTAGCCATGGTCTTATTGCATGCCGACCATACCAGCCATGACGAAACAGGACAGTCATTTTGTATTTTACAATATTACAATTCACACAGATTAAAGGCCATTTAGTTGTGCTGTTTGTGCTAAAGGTTTTAATCTTAATAGACAGTTTAAGTCAATATCAGGGACGAGGTGGGCCCATAATTCAGCCCGGGAAGTGGAGTTGCGGAGGCCCTCTAGTGCGAGCGCATTTTAGGTAACTTTAGGTCCTACAGTGACCTAACAGGCTGCGCTGCAGCCAGGATGGCTGAGAGCGGCTGCTGTGCACAACATTATTATGTCACAAAGCAACATGATTATATAGGCTGTTACCTTGTTAAAAGATAATTGTGTGTCTTCGAAATTAAATGTTTTTTTCTTTTAAATTAAAAAAAAGAAACGGCTGGCCCAGACCGGCCTGGACTGGACCGGCCGTTCGGGAATTGTCCCGAATTTCCCAATGGACAGCACGTCTCTGGTCAATATGATGATTCATACAGGGAAAGCCCTACGTTGTACAGTCTTTGGCAAAGGCTTTGGTGATATGGTTGTTCTTAAGCAACACAAATGATTCACATTGATTAATTCAGGGGTAAAGCCCTATAGTTTGTATAGTAGGCCTAACGTGTTATTATGTTTATCCATAATAAAACACTATAGGCCTAGTTGTTGGACAGATGTTACAGTAGGAATAGAAAGGGAACGATTGAAGAATGGAATAGACAGTGAGTAGCATAGTTTATCAGTATAATAGTAGTTGCAATGGCGGTGTTTGTAAACCACAAACATGTAGGCTATTATGTAAAATGCTATGAGTTATAGTTTATCAGAATAATAGTAGGCCTAGTTGTGAAGGCTGTGTTTGTAAACAAAAATAAAATGTATTGTGTAAAATGCTATGGCACAGTACAGGTGGATTGAGGGCGTTACTTATGTCATAATAAATGGAACAATAAAACAACAGTTTTGTATGTTTTTTTATCTTGTATTAATCATCATATTTTACAGATTATTACAAACTACACATTTACAAATTATGCATTTGACCAGTCCTTTGCCACAGTCTGCACAACTAAAGGGATTTCCCATACATGAATGCACACCGCTCGCTCTGACATAATAGTAATGTATGTTAAAAATCAAGTATCCTAATTACATCAGATATACTTGTTTTATAATTACTTTGTGTAAGTGTTTGTGTAAACATTTCCCTAGACACTTTTGGGCAGAAACTCGCAGAAAGTCACGTTAACATGTGAAGAAAACATGTATATCTGCAGTTGTGTTGGCTAATGCAGGGGTTCTCAACGTTTTTGGCCGGGGACCCCCGGAAATGCTTTGGCAATGTCTCGGGACCCCCGCCCTGCCCCCTCCCGACCCCCAATATAAATTGACTGCTACAATAACCTTAAACCATTTTGGGCGGGAACCCCTTTTGGTGTTTTAAGCATTGTTATAATTTAGCTATTGAAAAATAGCAGATCTACAAGCTCATAGCGGGCCACCGAGTGGCGCGCTACGAGCTTGTAGGTCTGCTATTTTTGAAAAATCGTGAAAAAAAAATATATATATATTTTTTTGAAAATAATTTGGGGACCCCCTAAAATAATTTGGCGACCCACGGGTTGAGAACCCCTGGGCTAATGTGTGGATATCATTCTCTGGGTTCATGTTATGTGGATAGGGGTGGAGTCAACAAGCTAGTGTTCACACCTGAGTGATAATACATGCAAATTGAAGCCTTTACTTCCACAGTCTGTACTACTACTGCTACTACTACTAAATCCTGACACAAAGTGGAGGATCAACATACTCGTAATGAAGCTCTGAAGTCACACGATTCATACAGCGGAAAATCCCTTTAATTGTACAGTTTGTGGCAATGGCTTTGGTGACATGGGTAGGCTACTCTGATTCATACAGGGGAAAATTCCTTTGGATGCCCAGACTGTGGCAAAGCCTTTGGTAAAAGTTAAAGTCTGAAGTCACACATCAACTGGACCATATAGCGGGTTAAAGCCCTTTAATTGTACAGTTTGTGGCAATGCATTTGGTCTAATGCATCTGAAGGCACACATGATGATTCATTCAGGGGGAATTTAATCTCCAAGACAAAATGAGTAGAGAGAGTAGTCCATTTTTGAATTGTTGCTGTGATTATTACATCACAGTAACACAATCATAAATACCACTAGATATTCTGATAGTAGTCAATTCTTTGTTTGGTCAGTAACTACGGTTCTCCCTTTCTCTTCAGCTGTATTAATTGGACATGTATTTACAGGCCAGGGTGACAATTGTATTGAGAACTCAAAACATGTACTTTGTGTTTGTTAAAGAGCTGGAGAGACAGTGATACCCATTTTAATTCATACAAACAAAACAAAAAGTCCCCCACTTAAAGGGTAGTTAACAACCACTTTCCAGTTTCTGTCTATTGTCTTCGTCGTAGTCCCCCCCCCCCCCACACTCTCTCTCACACACACACACACACACACACACACACACACACACTCTCTGATTGGTCCATCAGACACAGCCTCTGTGAGTATTTAGCAGGGCTGTGGTTTTTGTTGGGGGACACTTTCATCTGTGAAAGACAAGAGCTGAACTAATTTCTCTTCTGGACTAGGTCGATAGTCAGGTATCTGGTCTTTGCTCACTATTGGCTGACTATAATGGCTAACTATATGGCTTTAGAACAAAGATTGAAGTCCTTGGTCAACAAGCGACTGTCTGCAGCTGCTGCTGAAGAGATACTTTGGATTGTTGGAAGAATGATAACAGAGTCCAAACAAGAGATTGACCGGCAACGCAGACTACTGGACATGGTTCTAAAACCAGATATCAAATTACATGGAGCAGGTTGGTAAAAAAAATGTATAATTGTATCCTAATACAATGTTTAAACTGTGTGGTTTCATTATAGATTGTGTTTTTTTCTCCTTGTATGTGTTTTAAATATAGTTTAATGTGTCCAACTGTCCATACAAATGTATGCCGATGACACAGTTCTTTATATACATGCTAAAAACAAACAACTAGCAGCAGACAAATTAACTGCAGCCATGGTCCATGTATCTGACTGGCTGAGGAACTCATGTTTGCATCTGAATACAAAAAAAAACTGCAAACAATGTATCCAATTTCAGACACATAAGACCATATCTAACAACAGATGCAGCTAAACTCGTCATGCATGCTATGATCTTTTCACACATAACCTACTGTTTCACAACATGGTCGCAGACAAATCAGACAACTTTAAAACCCATGGAATCACTTTACAGACATTAAAACACTGGATCAAAAGCCCAACCGTTACCACCATTGCCATATAGTTCAAACTTATTTAATTTTGACAGCTTTAAACATTTTGCAGATGCCTGTCTCATTTTTAAGATCTTAAATGGACTTGCACCTCCACCACTGAAACAGTCCATAGATGGAAGGGACAGTAGTGACAGAGCAACAAGGGCAGCTACCAGAGGGGACTGTGAAGTGCCAATCAGACGTAGTGTGTTTGGTAAAACAGTCTTCTCTGTTAGCCTCCCATCACTGGAACAGTCTGTCAACAGAAGTAAGAGAGACTTCCAACTATAGACCTTCAAATCCAACCTGAAAAGGTGGCTAAAAACAATTCAAATCTGTAATCATGAGTAACTATCAGCACTATTTAGTATGTATCACCAGTGTCATTTTTCACAATTGTATTGTGTTTTTGTATGGATATAGTGTTGGGTGCTGGCACATATGCACACATGCCATCAACGCACAGTGTTGTGTGCTGGCACACTATACACTCTGGCTTTCTTTTATCTGTATTGTATTGCATTGTGTTTTTGTATGGCTATAGTGTTGGGTGCTGGTACACATGCACACATGGAATCAAAGCATGGTGTTGTGTGCTGGCACACTATACACTCTGTCTTTCTTTTATCATTCATTTTAAGAGCCTGCTCAGGGACTACAGATGAAATTTAGCGTTGGCTAACTTTGGCCCATTTACATTGAGGTGAAAACTGACATGTTGATTAATGAGCTTTGTCCCTGTCAAATAAATAAATAAATAAATAAATAAAAATGCAATTTGGTTTGAGAACTGAGTTGCTTTGAATGCATAAAAACCCAGACACTTGTTAAACCTGAAAAATGCTCATGGCCTTTATAACATCACTATGACATACTCTGATAACACTATTTGTGTAATGACTTCATACAAAACTGTTAATGTTTACACTCATCTTTTGTCTAGACGTGTTAAAAACGGAGCAGGAGTGGAGCTCCAGCTTGATCCAGGAGGAACCAGAGCCTCCTCAGATTAAAGACGAACAAGAGGAGGTACTTCAAAGACCAGAGATTGCTGATGGATCAACACTGACATTACTAGCAGTGAAATGTGAAGATGATGCTGAAAACAGAGAGACGGGACCTCTAACCAGCAACTCAACTGAACATGTGAAAACACAAGCTTATATTGAGGACTGTGGAGCATCACCACCATCTAGTGGTGTCCATTTCCACTTACCTGAATTTAACACAGAAGACAGTGATGAGTGGGAGGGGAACAGGGGCAACCAGACATATTTAAACACACTGAACAAGACACAATATGTAGACGTGAGCCACAAGTTCTCACAAGAGTTGAAATCACCAGAACCAATAGCATCTATGAGGAGACACAAAGTGGATGTTCAACATATTGGCAGAAGCTTTAATCGTAATGAAGCTCTGAAGTCACACATGACAATCCATACAGCTGAAAAGCCCTTTAATTGTACAGTCTGTGGCAATGGCTTTGGTGACATGGATACTCTGAAGATACACATGAGGATTCATACAGGGGAAAGCTCATTTGGTTGCCCAGACTGTGGCAAAGCCTTTGGTACAATTGCAAGTCTGAAGTCACACATGATGGTCCATACAGAGTTAAAGCCCTTTAATTGTAAAGTTTGTGGCAATGGCTTTGGTGACATGGATACTCTGAAGATACACATGAGGATTCATACAGGGGGAAATTCCTTTGGTTGTACAGACTGTGGCAAAGCCTTTGGTACAATTTCAAGTCTGAAGTCACACATGATGGTCCATACAGGTTTAAAGCCCTTTAATTGTACAGTTTGTGGCAATGCCTTTGGTCGAATGAAATATCTGAAGGCACACATGATGATCCATTCAGGGGAAAAGCCATATACTTGTGCTGATTGTGGCAAGTGCTTTCAAAAGAATACACATCTGAAGAGGCACATGAGGACCCATACTGGGGAAAAACCCTTTAGTTGCACATATTGTGGCAATGCCTTTGCTCAAATGTATCATCTGAAGAAACACATGATGATTCATTGGTGCCATGTCATTATTCCGACCTCTCAAAATTCAGATAATCTGATCTGATAATTATGAAGTACACAAGGACTCATACTGGGGAAAAACCTTTTAGTTGCACATTTTGTAGCAAATGATTTAGTGGAATGAGTAGCCTAAATGCACACACAAGGATGCATAAGGGAAACCGTAGTTACTGACCAAACAAAGATTGACTACTATCAGAATATTTAGAGCTGTTTATTATTGTGATATTATGATCACAATAATAATCAGTCCAGGATAAACAAGTTACACTTCCAAAGATGCATTTTGTCTTGGAGATTAAATGGTGTTTGTAAGGTTGATTTTCATTTTTTGTCTTTATAAAAAACAAACTAGTTATAAGACTTTTATGAAGGTGTACAGTTGAATATGTGTGTTTTCCCCTAAAATACCATGAGAGGTAAATAAAGACACCTACACATGGTTCAAGTGCCAATTCTATACTCAAATCAAATGTTATGAACTCTGTTAAAAAAAAAGCCAGTCGTAGGAGTGGTTTACACCACTCAAAAAACGTGTATGTATGTAATGTATTTAAAACACATAAAAGGAGAAATAAACACCTGCTCTGTGTAATTTGATGTCTGGTTTTACACATAGGGATGCTGGCGTTCAATTGGTTAATAAAGTGTTATAAAGTTATTTTCAAGCTGTTCTAAGAAACTATTCTCTCAAGTTTCCCACAAGAGTGACATGTAGGCCTGGGCCGACCGAGCGGTCCAGGCACATAGACTGGAAATCCAGCCTGACGTGTTGCGGGTTCGAGTCCCGATCCCAACGACCTTTGCTGCATGTCTTCCCCTTTCCTGTCAAACTACTGATTGTATTGGCAGAAATGTAATCAGTACAGGGTACAGTCAAAGAGAACTATAATCAGTACAGGGTAGGCCTACCGTCAAACACACTTCCAAAGGGATCATCCTTGCGGTCTTGTTTCCATCCAGGTCCTGGTTAGGCTATTCTATTCATAATCATGACATGAAAAATAACAACAAAATTCAAATCATCATAAAAGGTAGTCATTAGACCAGGCCTGAAAGGTGGACTTCCAGGCCTGTTTTAAAGGACGTCAGGGATTTGCATTTTTTGAGGGATGGAGTCAGGGCATTAAACACTTGAGTGGCAGTGCTGTAGAAGGAGCGTTTGTTTTGAAAGTGGGTAGTACCAGATCGTTGTTCTCACTTCCTCTTGTATAGTGGCTGTGGGAGTCACTCACTTTTTTAGGTAGTTTGTCAGGTATGCGGGTACAGAGGGCATTTACAATTTTAAATGTCAGTCCCAATTTCAATTGCCTAACTCTTAACAGTTTAACTGTTTTCTACCCGGAGCCACCCTATAGGCTATCAACATGCGTTGCAAAAAGATGGGTCATGGGCCCCAGACTGAGGAGTAGTCGAATTACTTTGTTTTGGGAGGTTTGTTTTGTGTTTGCTTGGTCTTTAGTAAGGCTGTCACGATTCTCGATTCGTATCGAAATCGACGTTCGATACAGTGTATCGAAATCACCAGCCGACTCGTGATATTTCATTGCATGCTCGGCCGTCCGTTTATTCACCCCGGAACGTTTCTC
Organism: Electrona antarctica; assembly: GCF_951216825.1. Lineage (NCBI taxonomy): Eukaryota > Metazoa > Chordata > Actinopteri > Myctophiformes > Myctophidae > Electrona > Electrona antarctica. The sequence continues at coordinate 54,402,974 of NC_136812.1, read as the reverse complement.
ACAGGACGAGTTTCAGCCTGACAGCGTCGGACATTATATGCCGGTGCACAACCCAGCTTGTAGCGCATTGCGGTGGCATCATCAGAGCAGACAACAACACACCCAAAGGAAGAAGCCGTTTATATCGCTGTTTATATAGTATGGTTATGTACAATAGCGGAGTGAAGGGGCTGCCTGGAGTCTGGACTGGTGCTGGCCTCCACACTATGGTTGCTTTGACATCTCGCATCTAGACGAGGACCGCAGCGCCAAGCTGTGTTCAGTGCGAGACATGTCACATGAGGCAGCCAGCGTGGAGGAGTAGCCCTGAAACATGACTGTGAACAAGCCATGTGAACCATGGCTAGTATAGGAGTTACCAGCTAGCGCCCCTCAAAAACCACTAGAGGCAAAAACAAAAGCTTCTCTCAAATGGAAAGTCTTAAAATGCCACCAGAGAATTCACACTGGAGAGAAACACTGTGGATGTGAACAGTGTGGCCTACACTTCTCTCAAATGGCAAGTCTTTTTTAGTTTCCAAGATGGCCACAGCACCAGGAAGGGGGTGGGGCGGAGGTGAGCGTGCGGGGTCGACCCTATGCCCTCACTGGGCTGCATTCAAGACACTTGCCTTGTGTCTGACACCTGACTTGTGTCCGAACACAGCTTTGATGGATGTGTTCTGCCCCCCATTGCTGAGTTGTCTCAGCAATGGTTTGAGATGTACAGACCTCTGCAAACTCCAGAACTGTACAAACCAAGCACCTGAGGAAGATTCAATGCCTACAGTTGAACAGGACAGTTCTGATGAGGAAGAGGTTGCATAGTTCAATACAGCCATTGACATCTATAGACGTAATTTGGTGTTTTCAGTGTTTACGATAGAGGGCGCTCTTCCACAACCTGTGCAACGTTAATCTACAATTCTACGGCTTCCGAATTAGAGGTAGACAGGAGAAAATGTGATCAAAACCAATCCAAGACATGTGTAGTATTATAGGACATTTTTGATCCAAAATTACCTTGACATTGACCTTTGACACATGATCCTGAACTTGAATTGCTTCAGTCACCTCTTAAATCAACTCAGCACCCCAGAAAATGTATACTTTGATGTCAGAATCATCCATATCGGCCCATTAGTCGTTGAGGTATCCCTTTCACTATATACCATTTTTTGAGTGTTGTAAACCACTCCTACAACTGGCTTTGTTAGTCTGTCTGTCTGTCTGTCTGTGCAAAAAAAATGAGCATGGTTGATGCTGATTGGTTGATGCTGATTTCATTACGTCAGACATTACATCAGAACACAGCTGATCAGGCTATATAATACCTTACACCACTCAGTTCACACGGGTGTGATTGTTTTCATTATATATCAGATATAAGGGCCAAAAACAAGTAGGCTAATCAGCTGCCATTTTGACATTGCTATCACATCATTTCATAAACTACAGACCATCGACTCATTGAAAATAAAGTAGTGATTTACATAGCTGTGTGTTTGGGACAGTAGCCTATAATGTGTGAAATGATGATGGACCATTTGCAATTGCTTGGTCTATAGTTTTACTTTTTAGATGTAATTGAGTCACTAAATTAGTGCTAGAAGTTAAAATGATGGTTTGTGATCAATATGCAATAAAGGCCTACATGTCACTAACTTAGTACTAGAAGTTAAAATGATATGGTTTGTGATCTATATGCAATAAAGGCCTACATGTCACTAACTTAGTACTAGAAGTTAAAATGATATGGTTTGTGATCCATATGCAATAAAGGCCTACGTGCTTGAGAGTGATACACTTGTCCTTGTTCATCATGTTCTTCTCCATGAACAATCCTGTTGGATTTTACAATAAAATGTTTTATTGAATCTCCACCACATTTCTACATTTAAGACCTTTTTAATACCAAATGGTCAAACATTGGCAGATCTACAAGCTCAGAACTGAACCCTTACCCGATGCAAACAATGTCACTACTTTGAACTAACACCATAATTATGCTCTTGCAAGACCGACATTCAATAAGTCAAATATGTTATGATAAACTATGACCTACTACTCACTGTTTATACCATTCTTAAATCTGTTCAAGTCTATTCTTACTGTAACTGTACAACAACTACAGAATGAGCTGTGGTTTGGTTTATGGGTGTGCTTGGTGAGGGGAATATTGTGAATGGAAGGAAAACATACAAAGCCAAATCCAACAAAGGCACAGTGAGCTTTACCTACAGCCATGGCGGCAAACTGTTTAGCTTGTTTGAGAAAAGCTGGTATTATTTAAGAATGTGATGTATTATTCTGCATATTCTGTTGTGAGTTACATTTGGATTACATTTAAAGCCATATTCATGTCCTGCTATTCAAGCAGAACCATTCAGATAGATGTGACAATCAAGTACAGATAGAAACCTAATTTGCACTTGATTGCTCTAAATTAAGCTGTTAAATTGTGTTTATAGTATGTTATTGTTCATAACAGCATCTTCATTTGTCTTGCTGTTACATGGTGTGTTGTTGCCTTCAGTATGTTATTGTTCATAACAGCATCTTCATTTGTCTTGCTGTTACATGGTGTGTTGTTGCCTTATAAAGGGTATTTTATGTGATTGACTGAAATGACCACAGTGCAAAAAAAGTGAATAACAAACAAACAAAATAAGTTTTTCTTTTGTTTGTTTGTTATTAAAACAAACAAGTCAAGTCAGAGAAACCACCTCTGACTTGTTTGCCTTTATTTGTGACTGCACAACCATTATTTATGCTAAGTTTACTTGCAATTAATCAACACGTTAATGCAAAAAATAAATCATCATGCAACACTTTAATGTAGATGTGCTGATATTTATCGGCCTTTAATCAGATTGTTTATGGATACTGTTCACACTATAAACATATGTTATGTGTACAGCTGTACGCACATTTTAAGTTTGTTTGAAGTAGTAAAACTAGTTCCACATTGACCACAAGGGAGCAGATTAAATCCACTGTGTACAACCTTGTGAAAGTCTACATCATTTGAGCAACTGAAAGCTTTTTCACTCACATATAGGGTTTCTCTCCAGTGTGAATTTTCTGGTGTCTTTTAAGGTTGGACATTTGAGAGAAGTGTTGTCCACACTGATCACACCCATATGGTTTCTCTCCAGTGTGAATTCTCTGGTGATTTTTACGGCTGGACATTCCAGAAAAATGTTGCCCACACTGATCACATCCATAGGGTTTCTCTCCAGTGTGAATTTTGTTGTGGCTTTTAAGGTGGGACATTCTAGAGAAGTGTTGTCCACACTGATCACATCCATAGGGTTTCTCTCCAGTGTGAATTCTCTGGTGATTTTTAAGGCTGGTCATTTGAGAGAAGTGTTGTCCACACTGATCACATCCATAGGGTTTCTCTCCGGTGTGAATTCTCTGGTGCTTTTTAAGGCTGGACATTTCAGAAAAATGTTGTCCACACAGATCACACCCATAGGGTTTCTCCCCAGTGTGAATTCTCTGGTGTGTTTTAAGGTGGTGTATTTGAGAGAAGTGTTGTCCACACTGATCACATCCATAGGGTTTCTCTCAAGTAAACAAGTAAACTTATGCTAAGTTTACTTGCAATTAATCAACACGTTAATGCAAAAAATAAATCATCATGCAACACTTTAATGTAGATGTGCTGATATTTATCGGCCTTTAATCAGATTGTTTATGGATACTGTTCACACTATAAACATATGTTATGTGTACAGCTGTACGCACATTTTAAGTTTGTTTGAAGTAGTAAAACTAGTTCCACATTGACCACAAGGGAGCAGATTAAATCCACTGTGTACAACCTTGTGAAAGTCTACATCATTTGAGCAACTGAAAGCTTTTTCACTCACATATAGGGTTTCTCTCCAGTGTGAATTTTCTGGTGTCTTTTAAGGTTGGACATTTGAGAGAAGTGTTGTCCACACTGATCACACCCATATGGTTTCTCTCCAGTGTGAATTCTCTGGTGATTTTTACGGCTGGACATTCCAGAAAAATGTTGCCCACACTGATCACATCCATAGGGTTTCTCTCCAGTGTGAATTTTGTTGTGGCTTTTAAGGTGGGACATTCTAGAGAAGTGTTGTCCACACTGATCACATCCATAGGGTTTCTCTCCAGTGTGAATTCTCTGGTGATTTTTAAGGCTGGTCATTTGAGAGAAGTGTTGTCCACACTGATCACATCCATAGGGTTTCTCTCCGGTGTGAATTCTCTGGTGCTTTTTAAGGCTGGACATTTCAGAAAAATGTTGTCCACACAGATCACACCCATAGGGTTTCTCCCCAGTGTGAATTCTCTGGTGTGTTTTAAGGTGGTGTATTTGAGAGAAGTGTTGTCCACACTGATCACATCCATAGGGTTTCTCTCAAGTAAACAAGTAAACTTATGCTAAGTTTACTTGCAATTAATCAACACGTTAATGCAAAAAATAAATCATCATGCAACACTTTAATGTAGATGTGCTGATATTTATCGGCCTTTAATCAGATTGTTTATGGATACTGTTCACACTATAAACATATGTTATGTGTACAGCTGTACGCACATTTTAAGTTTGTTTGAAGTAGTAAAACTAGTTCCACATTGACCACAAGGGAGCAGATTAAATCCACTGTGTACAACCTTGTGAAAGTCTACATAATTTAAGCAACTGAAAGCTTTTTCACTCACATATAGGGTTTCTCTCCAGTGTGAATTTTCTGGTGTCTTTTAAGGTTGGACATTTGAGAGAAGTGTTGTCCACACTGATCACACCCATATGGTTTCTCTCCAGTGTGAATTCTCTGGTGATTTTTACGGCTGGACATTCCAGAAAAATGTTGCCCACACTGATCACATCCATAGGGTTTCTCTCCAGAGTGAATTCTCTGGTGCTTTTTAAGGCTGGATATTTCAGCAAAATGTTGTTCACACAGATCACACCCATAGGGTTTCTCTCCAGTGTGAATTTTCTTGTGGCTTTTAAGGTGGGACATTCTAGAGAAGTGTTGTCCACACTGATCACATCCATAGGGTTTCTCTCCAGTGTGAATTATCTGGTGTTTTTTAAGGTTGGACGTGTCAGAGAAGTGTTGTCCACAATGACCACATCCATAGGGTTTCTCTCCAGTGTGAATTTTGTTGTGGCTTTTAAGGTGGGACATTCTAGAGAAGTGTTGTCCACACTGATCACATCCATAGGGTTTCTCTCCAGTGTGAATTCTCTGGTGATTTTTAAGGCTGGTCATTTGAGAGAAGTGTTGTCCACACTGATCACATCCATAGGGTTTCTCTCCGGTGTGAATTCTCTGGTGCTTTTTAAGGCTGGACATTTCAGAAAAATGTTGTCCACACAGATCACACCCATAGGGTTTCTCTCCAGTGTGAATTCTCTGGTGTGTTTTAAGGTGGTGTATTTGAGAGAAGTGTTGTCCACACTGATCACATCCATAGGGTTTCTCTCCGGTGTGAATTCTCTGGTGCTTTTTAAGGCTGGACATTTCAGAAAAATGTTGTCCACACTGATCACATCCATAGGGTTTCTCTCCAGTGTGAATTCTCTGGTGTCTTTTAAGGCGAGATTTGTAATGGAAGCGTTGTCCACACTGGTCACAATCATGTTGCTGTTTTGGTTTAGCCAAGCTTCTATGTTCATTTACTGTTGGTAAGACAGGGAGGCCAGACTGATGATGCAACACTGGATTGGAAACAAAGATAAAGGGAAAAAACAGTCACGTTGGATATACAGTAAATGCCATGATGAGGGAATTAACCACCCCGGAGTGCAAGAGCACATTTTGGGTTTAAGGTAAAGCATTTACAATTTAACTATATTATTTCTCTAATAGTCACTATTGCAGTGAGAAATAATATAGTATTTACTAATTACTATGGCCGCTGTGCCAACTGAACTGCTGAATGCTGCTGCAATTTAATGTTAGATATTAGATTCTGACGGGGAGGGATCTATGATGAATGATGACGATACAACACCGGGGTCGCCGAGCCCAGCTGCGCTGTCAGCTCGTCTGTTGTATAATAGGGCTATAATTTATATGTTTTGTTTTGATATCGGCGCCTTGCCAATGTCATGTGTAGCCTAAATAGGCATATGCCTTTTTATGATGCATTTTGTCAGTTTGTTCATATAACTTGCATGTGGAGAGGGAAAGTGAAAGCCACTTTTCCGTGTGAAAATGCGCGAAAACGCGCGTGCACGAGGCACATGCACGCGCGTGCACTTGATGCCCGGCCACAGAACGGCCTGGCCAATCAGCAGCAGATATCCCGCCTCTAGCTGCTGCTGATTGGCCAGGCCATTTTGTGGCCGGGCATCAAGTCTGCCTCAGAGTTCCCAGATGGGAGCAGGAGGGGGGAACCCAGTGTACTCTCTGCTGCCCCATCTGGCGGAGTCAGGTTACACAAAAGTGGCGTTTCATTCAAAGCATTTTCAAAGACTACAGATGTATTTTTACCTTTATGGGTCCTCATGTGCCTCTTCAGATTTACATCGAAGCTCTGTGCCTCTTCAGATTTACATCGAAGCTCTTGTGACAAACTGTGCAGGTGAAGGGCTTTCCCCCCGTATGAGTTCTCATGTGTGTCTTCAGGGAACCGATTTGAGAAAAGTCTTTGGCACAAACTGTACAAGTATAGGGCTTTTTTCCTGTATGAGTTTGCATGTGTTTCTTCAGATCACTACTTTGAGCAAAGCCTTTGGCACACACTGTACAAAGAAAGGGCCTTTCCCCTGTATGATGTATCATGTGTATTTTCAGATTCTCCATTCGAGCAAAGCCTTTGGCACAAACTGTACAGTGAAAGGGCTTTTCCCCTGTATGAGTTCTCATGTGTTTCTTCAGATCACCACTTTGAGCAAAGCCTTTGGCACAAACTGTACAGGTACAGGGCTTTTCCCCTGTATGTGTTCTCTTATGTGTCTTCAGGGAACTCATTTGTGAAAAGCCTTTGGCACAAACTGTACAAGTATAGGGCTTTTCCCCTGTATGAATTATCATGTGTCGTTTTAGACGAAACATTCGATCAAAGCCTTTGCTACACTCTGTACAATTTAATATTGTCTTTGTGTGACTCCTAATTGGTGGAGTTCGTTTTGGTGATTTAAGTTCCTGGGACTGTTTGTTGCTCAAAGGCAAGCTTTGTGCTTCTACATGGGCAAGCTTTGTGCTTCTACATGTTGTGTCTTGTTAGATTCCAATGTGTTTATGGCTGACGGATCTTTACTAGTCTCCTTCCAATCATCACTGTCTTCAGTGTCAGATTCAGAACAGTGTGAAGAGAGGAGCTTGTCATCAGTAGTTGGTTGTGATGTCCCACAGTCCTCTCAGCTTGTGTTACGTGTTCAGTTGAGGTGCCGGCTACAGGCTTAATCTTTCTGTTTTCTTCATCATCATCTTCATGTTTCACTGCTAGTAATGTCAATGTGGACTCAGCAGCTTCTCCTTGTCTTTGGAGTAGCTCCTGCTGTTGCTCTTTAATCTGTGGAGGCTCCGGTTCCTGCTGGACCAGACTAGCATTCATCTCCTGCTGTTGCTCTTTAATCTGTGGAGGCTCTGGTTCCTGCTGGACCAGACTAGCATCCATCTCCTGCTGTCGCTCTTTAATCTGTGGAGGCTCTGGTTCCTGCTGGACCAGAATAGCATTCATCTCCTGCTGTTGATCTTTAATCTGTGGAGGCTCTGGTTCCTGCTGGACCAGACTAGCATTCATATCCTGCTGTTCAGTGGAAACCTCCTCTTTACACACAGGGAGGAGCAGAATGTCTAGACAACAGATAAAATGAGAGAAAAAATATGTTTGAACTTTAAAAAGTTACTGTCTTGTTGGTTAACACCTTGAGGGCCTGGACCTATTTAATCCATTAATAAAATGTGCCCATCATTTATAGCGCCCGGACCACTTTTACCGGCGGACCGGAAGTTGTTGTGAATGTCTGTGTAGCAGCTAACAATAGCCACACCACTCTAGAGTCGATCGACAACAACGGGAGGTAAGAATAAATCTATCGCGACTAGCGAGAGATTTTCTGTGTTGGAGCGCCGTCTAACACAGGATATTTTTTCATAATTAGACAGGATGATTTAGATTGCGAGTTATGAACTTTAAGATTTTCGTTTTCGTCCGCTAAACAGGCAGGGAACATTTTCGATGACGTGTCACTGTTGTGCAACACCGAGGATTGGGCAACAAGCGCTCCTAGGCTGTGGAGCGATGCGACCGGTATTGATATCATTAATCTCCGTCCTATTTATCAATCTCCTTCTCGGGCAACTGACCATGCACTTGAACTTGACGGTGATCTCCGTCTGGGGCCCTTAAACTGTTAACCTGCCTGACACATTGTGAGCTTGTAGATCCGTTATTTTCAACGTGCGACAATGTGCTAAATGTGCTCTGCTGCTATGAATCGCTGGGCGCTCCGATTTAATGGATTAAATAACCCTGGGCCCTCACGGTGTTAATGAAAGAAATGCATGGCGTGGCATGTAAGCACTATATTCTGATAATAGAGCGTCGCAGTCCCGCCTCCTACCCGGGACCAGGAAATGAAATCCAATGCATTATTCTCATAGACATTTCGTAAAGTATTTATTTAAAGACGGTTACGCCGCGGACAAAGCCAACTCGAGTCGTGACAACTCATGACAACACAAACAATATTTTGGACCAAACAAATAATTAGAAAGAAGAAAAAAACGGCAGGTTACAACACTTTTTTTGTTGTTTTTCTTCTTTCTAATTATTTGTTTGGTCCAAAATATTGTTTGTGTTGTCATGAGTTGTCACGACTCCAGTTGGCTTTGTCCGCGGCGTAACCGTCTTTAAATAAATACTTTACGAAATGTCTATGAGAATAATGCATTGGATTTCATTTCCTGGTCCCGGGTAGGAGGCGGGACTGCGACACTCTATACTCATTGCAATATTGTTTCTTCAGTGCCATAGGTCTCTCCACCTTCCTGTCTCTCCACCTCTTTAATAGATTGGGTCACCAATGGTTGTAAAAGTAATGACCAATGAGCCAATTAGTAAAGAATAGCAATTTTTTTTTTTTTTTTAGTTTAAATTTTGTAGTGTTCCAGCTCAAATAATAAAAGAATGGATTTTTCCAATGTCGTATATTATTATACAACTAACCTCAGTAAACTCACTAAACTACAGAGAACTCTCTAGACTAAAGCAAACTGTAGTCAAAAACCTTACATGAAGAAACGCAGGCAGAGAGAGAGTGAACTGAAGATCTCAGAGTTGACCATTTATTCAGACCAGAGACAGAGAGAGCTTCGCCGTTGGCCATGGGTGGCCCACGGGAGCTCCCAGCAGACTGACCGTGTGGCCAGCCAGCCCAAGACTAGTTTAACTTTTACAACATGACAAGATATACCTTCACAAATAGTTGAATTCAGGAAGGGTGGGGTTACAGATTTACATACAGATCAACATATAGCATTTGGTAGACAAGTGGCTGTCCCACTGTGTGTTTTGATTCACACCTGAGACCAAGCTTCAAAGGCTACCCCCTGCAGGGTACTTAGGATTACTTGGCTGAGGTGATAGCTCCTCAGACCAAGCTCTGACTGTAGACAATGTGTCTCACTTAACCTGCATCAAATTAGCACAGAGACCAAAATGTAGCCTAACATTTGACAGAATATTGCAAATATGGCTTATGGACTATATCCACGAGACCACACCAATGAGTGTGTTGTGAACTTGTGGATCAGGTATTTTTGAGAGAATTTGTGTATTTGGAAAAACCCCTGTGGGACCCTGGTCAATGAAGGAACTTGCAATGGGAACGTTGCGCTTATTTGCCATTTCTGCATTTCTGCAAAAATAAATTAATGAATGAAAGAAAATAAAAAATAAAAGAAATACATAAAGAACGCTCCATTCCCATTGAAAAGCATTGGCAGAATCAAAGTTGGTTGTGACTGCACCCTAAAGGGTACTTCACTTTAACACTGCTGATGCCTGGGACGTGTGGACACGTCTTATCAAATAATACCGCCGGGTGACTGGGACGTGTGGACTGTGGACACGTCTTGAGGTATTTTTTATCTATATAAAACGGGAGCACTCAAATATATATATTTTTTAAACGGCCTATTTTCTCTGAATCTACGCTGCCTCCGCACACATAGATCATAGCGGCGATGTTCTGGACTAATTTCTGACTTCATGCATCTTGGTTACAATATTAACACTTCTAAAGAGAGATCAGACTTACTAGCGCGATCTAGTAATGGAAGATTTCACCTCCTGGTTTTGGGGTGAAGGGGAGGCGGGCATTTTCTGAAAAAAATCTCCCTCATCTACTTGGCACTCTACCACCTTTATTCTGAAAGATTGCTCTGCCTAAAAGCAACAGTAGCCTGTTGTTTTTTAGCCAATCACAGCAGTTGGCTAGTGGCTACTGTTTACATTAGTACAGTACAGTAGGCCTACTTTGGCACACAATGGGCCGCACATCGAAAATGGCCGATCTACAAGCGTACAATGTGTCACGTCCACGACGCACTGAGCATGTAGTTAGTCTATTTTCGGTGCGGGTCCCTGTAAACTTCAGGTGGTTACATTTTAGCTTGCTCGCTGAAAGTATGTGACCTACAAGCAAGCTCACAATGCGTTGTGATGCGACACACTGTGGAGTTAACCTTTCGACAGAGCGACACTGCCGCCATGCTTCTTCAGTTCAGTCTTGACTGTCTTTTGAGGTAATGCAACACAGTTGCAAGAACGAGAGATGTCATGTTATCGCTTGTAGCATATTTATAATTTACTTAAAAGCCACGTTTTGTAAGATGTTGATATCTGCACTAGTATAGCCTTTGCATTATTAACATTTCCATGGTGTGGCGGCTGGGGTTTTGTGATGTGTGTTATCTTGTGTGACTTTGATGTTTCTCACACCAAATTATGTCTCTTGAATCCACACCTGATGGTGTTCCTTTAACAGTTTGACGCCACATCACGTGGAACCCGCCTTTTAATCAAATATCCTACGCTGCCTGGATTGTTTTATTACCTTTGGAGCATACGCTGAAGTATTTAGGCGTTTGTTCCGTGAAAATCGGGTAAGAAATGGTCCGTCGTCTTGTTATGATGAGACGAGCCAGCGGCCATGACAATGCGAAACGAAACCAAAGTGCAGAGCAAGTTGTAGTCCAAACAAACCCTCCGTCCACTTGCATTGGGCTCAATTTCCCAGAAGCCCTAGCAGCCCAGCATAAGTATCGATTTCCGGTTTCGTCATCATAACATGACGCTCTCTCCCCCTGCTCCGTGGCAGAGGCAGACTTTTTTTATTATTATTAATGCGATGCGATTTAGACACATAAAACAAATAGCGGGGATGTCGTATTACGCAGCGGCGCAACACTGGATCAAACAATTAGCGGCAGTAGAACTGCGTGCTAACGACTCCCGCAAACTGATTACCCTGTACGCTACGATGATAGAGCGATGATAGAGCCATGCCCCCCATGCGGCATGGCTCTTTTTTGGGGATCACGTGATCGAGTGTTGTGCTATATGTTGCTATGAGTTGACACATTGCCCGGGTGTGTAGAAAGGCGATTGAAAGTAATCAATAAAAAAATGCGGCGTATTATTGCATTCAACTTTACTACAGGTTTAAACCACAGTAAATAAAACCCTACATACCAATCTTGTACAACTTCACAACAGGTCGCATGCTTGCATCAAACAGTCCATGTCTCTGCTCTGGCTGTTCCTCTGACAACGTTGGATGTATTTCGGGGGCCATCTCTCTAGATACTGTAGAGCTCTCCCGGTGGTGCTCTGTGTAAATCACCAGTAGAAAGACCTTACATTATACCACGTCATCAAATCAAACTATAGAAGACTTTTACCATGTCCTGTTCAGTTGAGAGGAGAGGAGTGCTAAATCCTGATGTAAACATCAGGTGAAAATGAAAAACACACCTGTGTGAAGTGAGGGGCACCAATATATGAAAGTCTAACTCACCTGCTATGATTAGGTGATGTAACGGTGATGTAAAACATACACGGACAAAAAAAAACATTAAACTTTCTTTATTGTTAATGGCATTTAATGTTTGTGTTAGGGACAATATGACGTACATTTCCCTTCATTGTCAATGGTGTTTTGTTTAACAAAAACAGATATTAAATCTGTATATAGGAGGATATATTTAATTTGTAAAAGAAAAAATCACACCCGTGTGAACTGAGTGGTGCAACAGTGACGTCACACACTAACCATAGCAACCATGCTCCTTTTTTGAGTGGACAGGTACACGAACATACAGACAAAGCTGGTTGTTGGAGTGGTTTGCACCACTCAAAAAGGTTAAGTAACAAAAATAGCTAATGTACAAGCATAGTGAGCTTGTAAAACATGGGATATCTTCGACATAGTTTGAATGGTGATAGATCATGATGAATACATTTTTTAACTGTGATTAATCTGATTAAAATGTTGAATCGTTTGACAGCCCTACTCAAAATTAAAGAAGTATTTTGTATTGCATATTTGAATAATGTCAACAATAACCCACCAGCCTCTTCTGGTCTTTGAAGTAGCTCCTCTTGTTCATCTTTAATCTGTGGAGGTTGTGGTTCCTCCAGGACCAGACTGGAGCTCCTTTCCTCTCCAGGCGGAACCTCCTCTTTACACACAAGGATGTGCAGAAAGTCTAGGAAAAACAATACAGAGACTCTATAAAAGGTTTGAATCTTGTACCTCAGTGCACATTTTCCAAAATTGAAATTTCATGGAGCACCGACTGACTCTGTGCTGTGAATAGTGTGGCTGTTGTTTGTTTACATTGCAGCGCTCTCATAGAAGATGAGATGAGACGAGCTGAATGAGAGGTAGTCGTTATTATTTTGAAAGTAATTACTTATAAAGGTTAGATCAGTGAGTCTTCTGCAGCAGGTTAGTTAATACTGAATTAGAATTAACTGCAAAGCTTCAGTGAACCCATTAATTAATAATTGTACATATAAACCGTCGTCACATTCATAATACATTTTGATCAATACATCGATGTAGTCACATTGTTAATGCTTAAGCTGATAACCGATTCATATCGGTTCATCTTTACACAGTCAGTACCGACCCACTTTCACCAATAAAACAAATAACGAGTGCTTGAAACGTACTGAGATCCAGGTGGTCTTCAGGTCCCTGCTTAAGGTGGTCTTCAGGTTCCTGTTCAAGGTGGTCTTCAAGGTTCCTGCTTAAGGTGGTCTTCAGGTTCCTGTTCAAGGTGGTCTTCAGGTTCCTGTTTAAGGTGGTCTTCAGGTTCCTGCTTAAGGTGGTATTCAGGTTCCTGCTTAAGGTGGTCTTCAGGTTCCGGTTCAAGGTGGTCTTCAGGTTCCTGTTTAATAGAAACAGTCGTGGCTGGAGGACTGATCTTCACCTGCAGACTGGACTCCACACTCTGATCTGGAATGAAGGAATACAATAAATAGTTTAATAAAAAACTACTTTGATGTGACATGAATAAAGGACTTAAATAATAACTTTGGTGTGATATGAATACTTTAATAGTAAAGACATTGATGTGACAATAATAACGACTTTAATAATGAGGCTGCTCATGTGTCATGAATAAGGACTAGACTATAGAAACTAGGGTTATCCCAATCTGATCACATGATCAGAAATCAGGCCGTCATTTTCAAATGATCAGAATCGGACCGGGAGCAAAAACTTGATCAATATTATATCCATATCATGATATTAGACTGGATATTGTTTGTGATTTTGGATATTGTACTATTGTGATATGGCATAAATGATCTCAATCGGATCTGGAGCAAAAAACGTGATCGGGACATCACCATTTAGAGACTAAAGTACTATAAGATATTAAACTTTATAAACAACTGTCTGCCAGAAAACTGAACCTGGCTAAATTGATTTATAGTATGAACTAGAATGTTTATTTTTTTTAACAATTATTTAAATAATTGTAGTAGAAAACAGTATTTTTTCATTGCATATTTGAAACAGCCAATCAGTTTGATAACAGATTAATGAGACAGCCAATCAGATTGATAACAGATTAAAGGGACAGGACACTTCACCCCTTTTGCAAAAAAATATATGTTAATGACGTTTAGAAGATTTGGAACAGTTTCCTGGGGGTCTTTATGTGTGTAATATGTGGTTTTAGATATTTTAGCAGTGAGCCCAGTATCTCTGATGTCATGGACACTGGGCTCAATTCCTTCCTGGACTACAATTCCCATAATGCTTTGGTGCACTGCTTCTCCTTGTGGATAGGGGGAGGGTTGACTTACTGAGACAACATGTAGTCCAGGAAGTAAGTGAGCCCAGTGTCCATATGACATCAGAGACACTGGGCTCACTGCTAAAATCTAAAATATCTAAAACCACATACCGTATTACACACATAAAGACCCCCCAGGAAAGTGTTCTAAATCTTCTAAACGTTATTAACATAATTTGTTTGGCAAAAAGGGTGAAGTGTCCCTTTAATAAAACAGCCAATCAGTTTGATAACAGATTAATGATCCTGAAATAGATAACACAAGTAGGTATAATATTGTTGCTGTCAGGTGGAAAGTTATGTCCAACACTTTTTAGAATTCTAAAATAAAAAGCTTGTAAATCTGCTATTTTGGCTACTCTTGTGTGACACTGTGTAAATTAACATCCTAAATTCCTACTCCATCACACTACAAAGGGTTAACACATACCTGCAGTGTGTAGTTTGGTGTTTAACATACATACCTGCAGTGTGTAGATCGACATCCATAACATCATCATCAACGTGCAGCACTTTGTTTTGTTTCTCCAGCAGAGTTTCCAGTGTCTCCATCTCTCTCTGGAAGAGGCTGCACATGACCGCCGCAGCCGCACTGAGGCGCTCCAACACGAACACTCTGACATCGTCAAGCTTCTTCACACAACAAACATCAGCACCACCACTCTGCTGCTGTTTGTCCAAAACACACAATATGTCCTCTCCCACCGACGTCATGTGTTCATGTATCTTCAGCCGTACAGACTCCATTTGACTCGTTTTGACCTCCTTTATCCCACACTGTTCACCACGATGTTTCTTCTACACCTCGTTTTGTTGTTGTGAAACTATTTTCTGACAAGTCCCACAACCTTTACTGTCCTGTTAGAACTGTATGAATCAGAACCTATACCATTCAACGACACTATGCTTATAATGCTTCTAGAGCTGTTAGAAACATGGTTAGAACTATATGGCTTCAAGTAGAAAATAACAGGCACTGTTTTTCTGGCAAATCTAAGCTAGCAAATATAAGACTTCCGGGGGACGATCTCTTCAAAATAAGAGTACCCTCTAGAGTATTGAAAAAAAATTAATTTGCACATTAAAACTATAAATTAAGCATTTAAACGATGCTATAGGACACACATTATGTTTCTGTGTAAAAATAAGTAATAAGTAATGTTTCTGTGTAAAGATAAGTAATTCAAAAGTTATCTAAATGGATAAATGCTATTCACTGGAGTGCATGGACTTCATAAAGTGGACACTGGACAAAAATCCAGAAGGAAGAAGGAAAGAAACAGCTAGTGTTATAGTTTTGTTGACTATTAAAAACAAAAAGACTATTTAAGAAGACAGTCTTAGTGTCAGTCTTTTGAATAACACACCATTCTAAGACTGAATCAAAATGTTATGAAAAAAACAATAATAACACTGGACAGAAAGAAAGAAAGAAAGAAAGAAAGAAAGAAAGAAAGAAAGAAAGAAAGAAAGAAAGAAAAATAAGGCGGGACCAAGCAGGACGGCAATAAGAACAATATGCAGTCCGTTTTGATTGGGGTTCTTGAAGACTCATAGACGCCTTATCAGACGACGTCACACTGATAAGAAACGGCATGCGTATGAGTATGATGAATTCCTGTTCTGTCTATAGAAGTGTCTATTTGTACGTCTCTAAATGTTTTGATGATTTGAACATGGTGGACCCTATTGGAAACAAGTGTAATGCTTAATTGGGTCGTCCACTCACAGTTAACAGCCTTTGTATTGAGTTTGTGCTTGAAATGTACTGTAATTCTGCAAACTGTTAATAAATTCTTCAATCAATCAATCAATCAATAAAGGCAGCAGAAGAACACCACCTCTCATAAGATGCAATGGAAAAGTTCTAACTGCACTCACGTGTAAAAAATGCCCCATCAAACTTTCAGATGCTGTTTTTCTCCCAGTGTGGAGGAAGAATGATTAGGACTTTTATTGTGATCTCTCGCCCTTGAAATATATAATCCTTGGTTTCTGTTGTGTTTGAACAATAATAGCAATTCAAAACAGTTGTCCTCAAAACCACACCTCCAGTCGCTGTCATAAGAACGGGAGGTGCGCTCATGAACACGGCAGCAGAGCCTATTTGTGCACGGCTGCACGCGCACCTGCAGTCCATCAAGTATCATTTATGCTTCGTCCCGCGATGGTGTCGCGCACGCAGACCTCTACGCTCACAACAGTCGCATCTGCGATGCGATGTGAGCTTGTATATCAGCTGTTCTCTGTGCGCAATACTGTTGGGCTTTGAAATATAAATGTCTCCTAGGGTGCATCTCACTAGCCAACTCACAAGAGGAGGTTTAATGGACTGAAACCAGCGCTTCCCAAAACAACAGGTTTGGAGATCTGTTGGGAATTGATTACATGAAACAGTCACCCGTGCGCCCAGTCCCAATGTTTGTAAACAAATAATTGGTCTATAGGGTGCGTTCGGAAATGCACCCTGAACGCACTGGTGTGCTCTCTTGTCGTTCTTTTATTCAGTGCACTCGGTGCGTTGTCGTTCGAAAATCCAGTGTGCTGCACACCGGGTGTGCCAAGTGCCCGCACTGAGCGACCCTACCCTGAAGCTGGGTTTGTCCGGTGTGAATGCGTCACAGCTGTGGTCGTTCGTAAATAAGGCACACTGAACGCACTCTGTGACATCATCACCCACCACACTCAACAAACTGACCATATTCCTGGTGCGCATTTCCGAACGCACCCATACACTGACTTGGCAATGCCCAGATTTGAACCCATGACTTTGTGGTCCAAAGGCAAGAGCCCTACCAACTGAGCCATCTGGACACAATCAGTTGTAAACAGCAAAATCATGCAAATCATCGTGTCCTCAGTGCCTCCCTACTGCCTCCCTATTGTCCCCCCAGTGCCTCCCCAGTGCCCCCCAGTCTCCCCCAGTGCCTCCCCAGTGTCCCGCCAGTGCCTCCCCAGTGTCCCCCCAGTGCCTCCCCAATGCCTGCCCAGTGTCTGCCCAGTGTCCCCCCCATTGCCTCCCTACTGCCTCCCCATTGTCCCCCCCCAGTGCCTCCCCAGTGTCTGCCCAGTGTCCCCCCCATTGCCTCCCCAGTGCCTCCCTACTGCCTCCCCATTGTCCCCCCCAGTGCCTCCCCAGTGTCTGCCCAGTGTCCCCCCCAGTGCCTCCCCAGTGCCTCCCTACTGCCTCCCCATTGTAATAATGGACAGACACCAATACTTGTTTGAAGGGGAGAGACAGCTCAGCAATCAGGATCATTATAGGCAATTAGACAGACCAATTTACAAACAAACGGCTGTAAAGGCCAAAGCCATCATAAAAAGACTGAGGGAAAAGAAGCACATAAACGCCAAACAACAGCAATATTTGCTCGGACAGGACACTCCACGAGAGAGGATATTTTATCTTTTGCCAAAAATCCACAAGAGCCCGGATTCATGGACAATACCATACGAAATACCGCCGGGGAGACCAATTGTGTCTGACTGTGGCAGTGAGACCTATCAGGCAGCAGAGTATATTGAACACTTCCTGAACCCACTGTCAATAAGACACCCCAGTTTTATAAAAGACACTTACGATTTTGTTGACAAAATCAAAGCAATAATAGTACCAAAAGAAGCCTTTCTGTTTTCGATAGATATAGACAGCCTCTACACAAACATTGAGACGACAGCAGGGCTACACGCAGTCAAGGAAGTTTTCAGTAAATACCCAGACACAAATCGACCAGAGGAGGAATTACTCCAATTGTTAGACTTAAATCTAGCCAGGAATGATTTTTCCTTCAATAACAAGTTCTATCTACAAACCAAAGGGACGGCCATGGGAAAGAGGTTTGCACCATCTTATGCAAACATTTACATGAGCATATGGGAACAGACAGCCCTAGAAAAATGCAGACTAAAACCAACACATTACTATAGATTTCTGGATGATATCTTTGGGATATGGGAACATAGCAAGGAAGAATTCCAGGCATTTATTGATGTGTTAAATAGCCATCATAGATCCATAACGATAAAATATGTGACACACACGGAAAGTATTGACTTTCTTGATGTCACAATCTTCAAGGGCCCAAACTTCAACACAAACGGGAAATTAGACTTAAAAGTATTCTTTAAAGAAACAGACACTCACACCTTACTACACAAAACGTCATTCCACCCACCACACTAGTACACAGGGATAGTCAAATCACAACTGCTGCGATTCCATAGGATTTGCACGCAAGGAAGTGATTTCAAAATAGCCTGTAAAACGCTATTTAATGCTCTCAGACGAGGTTACACCAGGACATTCCTACGGAAAGCTCACAATACCTTCTTAGAGGTAAGAGTACGGGATCAAGGCCCAAAAATAGCCCTAGTAACCAGTTATTCAACACAGAGCAGACTAGCCAACAACAGATTAAAAAGGAATTTTGAGAACCGAACAGATGATCTTCTAAAGGAATATAAAATGATATCAGCCTACAGGAAAAAAAAATCTTAAAGACTATCTGGTACACAGCAAGCTAAAAGGAATCAACACACCAGCACGCCAGAGACCAGAATACTTCAAACCCAAACAAATAGTTAAAAATAGAACTACAAAACGCGTGCTGGAGATTAAACAACAGATAACAGCCAGCACCAGCAACTGTATTTATTTAATCACATGTGAAAAATGTGGCTTACAATATGTCGGAGAAACGGGTAAAACAATAGCTGCAAGGCTGAGACAACACAGATACAATATTAACAATGCAAAAAAGACAACTACAAGGATTGTCCAACATTTCAT
This sequence comes from Electrona antarctica, assembly GCF_951216825.1. Taxonomy (NCBI): domain Eukaryota; kingdom Metazoa; phylum Chordata; class Actinopteri; order Myctophiformes; family Myctophidae; genus Electrona; species Electrona antarctica. The sequence goes on along the minus strand of NC_136812.1, from coordinate 54,383,888 downwards.
GGCACATGGCATTGCAGATCTAAAAGTGTCTGGACTTCAACACAATCCCAACTGGACAGTAGGACAAAGACGTTTTAATGAAAGACAGTGGATCAAGAACCTCAACACGGATTTTCCTGGAGGTTTAAACATGCCAAAATATTAGACAAGTTGTTTTGATTTTGTACCAAAACTCCACGGCCACATAGACAAAGCCAACACTCAATGGAAATCAGACTTTGAATAGGGGACACATTAGCACATTCCAAACCAACCTGGGACAAGAAGCAAAGAGGTGTCACTGACACCAAATGGGCCATTAGACACCGGACCCAGGAAACAAAAGAGAAACACATGTAAATTTGTCTTTTTTGAAATGGAGCCATGGGGTGAATTAACCCCAATAAGGCTAAATAAACCAAAAATCCTACAACAATAGGGTAAACTTAAACTCAGGGATAAACTGGAGAAAATCTAAGAGTGATTGGATTAGGCTTCCTTCAAGTACATGGCGAATGCACTCATTCCTTGCAATGTACTTACATACACTTACATATGTTGCGACCTTCGGTCGCAACATATGTAAGTACATTGCACTGAAGTCCCCAGGTCCCCCCAGTGCCTCCCCAGTGTCCCCTCAGTGTCTCCCCAGTGTCCCCCCAGTGCCTTCCCAATGCCTGCCCAGTGCCCCCCCCCCCATTGCCTCCCCAGTGCCTCCCTACTGCCTCCACATTGTCCTCCCCAGTGTCTGCCCAGTGTCTGGACTCCATGGTCAGGATTCAAACTTCATTCTTGTATTTCATAGTTCTCAGTACAACAGAATATCAGTATCCCTTCCTCCCAGTCCCCTCATCAATGTCCCTCACACCCTTATATTGACAGGCAATGTTCACAACGGTAACAACAGGTTGTCACTAAACAAATCCTTATATGGACATGGGTCTTGTTGGGTGAAGTCTAGTTTAAGCTATGCGTAAATAGATTTGGTGAGTGCGGTTGCATGAGTCGCAGTCTATCATGAGTTTGTCAGAGAAAAACAGGTGGTAATGAGGGTTACAATTTTCCATCTCCTAGTAGGCTACATGAAATTAATCAATACTATAGTTTTGTGAATTTTTGCCACCACATGTTTTACTGAGAATAAGGTTAGAAATAAGTTTAGGGTTAGGCATAGTTTTACAGGGGTTACGTTTAGGTATAGGGTTAGGTTTAGGCATAGTTTTACTGAGGTTAAGGTTAGGAATAAGGTTAGGTTTAACCGTTTAAGCATAATTTACTTTAGGAATACCAGGCCACGCAGTTCCGCCGGATGTACGCCTGGGGCGAGTTGGTAAAGGGGCGAGCCGTTTGGTATTCGACCAAACCACACCTATGGCTCGCCATGCAACTCCTTGCAACCAAACTGTTGCGAGTAAGGCCCTAACCACACCAAAGGGTCAAGAAAGACGGTTTCACCGTCCCAGCGGTGTGATATGTCCTGTTGCACGTTGACCCACGTCGTCCCAACTGGTCCCATGTGATTCAACTGGTTGAATTCAATGGCCCAAACCACACCAAAGGGTCACCATGCAACTCCTTGCAACTGTTTGGAGTTGCATGGCGACCCTTTGGTGTGGTTTGGGCTTAAGACTAATGTAGTTGCATGCAACCATTGAAGTGTACCAATTTAATCACTTGGGTCGACTTGCGCCAACATGCGCCGACGTGCAACAGGACATATCACACCGATGATGACGAATGCTAAAACCGTATTGCGTCTCAAACCATTGGTGTGGTTTGGGCCTATGTCATGAGGAAATATCAGTTTATACTTTTAAATACAGCATCTTCGCCTGGAAAGGAGCCGGCTTAGGTGGTTAGGCGGCTCGGGCGTCTCCCTAGGGAGGTCCTCGGCATGTCCCACATGGGAGGAGACCCCGGGGCAGACCAAGGCGCAGGTGGAGGAAACACATCGACTCACTGGCCTTGGAACGTCTCGGGATCCCCCAGGAGGAAGTCACTAATGTTGCTCTGGAGAGGGAAGTCTGGAACACTCTGGTGGAGCTGTTGCCCCCGCGACCCAACTACAGATAAGCGGTTGAAGATGGATGGATGGATGGATGGATGGATGGATGGATGGATGGATGCCTAATTCTGGGGGAAACATTTGCCCCAAAATAGCCGATCTGCAAGCTCACTGTCCACAAAATAGCTGATCTACAAGGTCACTGTGAGCTTGTAGATCGTCTATTTTTGGCAGAGGTTTGGTGTAGTTGTAGTACAATATGGAGATGTGGAGAAAGAGATGGAGAAAGAACGCACCAAGTACAGCGTAACTCAGGTCTGTTTTACCTTAGTAAAACACTTAGTATAGAGGTCTGTAAGCTCTGTTTTACCTTAGTAAAACCCTTAAAACTTCCCCAGCCTTAGCTTGGGCCGCGGAGCCGCCTGGTCACATAGGCTGGTAATCCAGCCAGACAGCGTGTCGCGGGTTCGACTCCCGCTCGCATGTCACTCACCTATCTCTCGTCCCATGTCCTGTCAGACTGCTGTAATCTGTCAATAGAAGGTCCCAAATGTATATATATATATTTTTGTATACTTTAATAGGGAAACAGCAAGGTTTCTGCCTTAAAGATAGTTCTCTTTGATGACGCCGGGCAATTGGTTGTCTCTCTCCTACGCACCTGTCGCCTGTAGGTGTGCGAAAGCCTTGCTTTTTATTTATTTGTTTTAAACCAAGAGCAACTTTGTTCAAGTTGAACTTGGAGAGTTGGTTCATGTCTGAATGAGTCACTTATTATAATTGTCCAGCAGAGGGCAGTAGTGCACCATGCTGAGGACAAGGAATGAACGCTCTCTCTCTCTCTCTCTGTATTGTCCCCTTGTCTGTATCTCTTGGTATTGTCTCTGCCTCACTCTCTCTCTCTCTCTCTCTCTCTCTATATATATATATATATATATATATGTGTGTATACCCCCGCAATAGTCATAAAACAACACAGTAGCATACATACTGATGGGTTTATTCAAGCTCTTGTCACAGCTCAAACCGTCGAACTACATAAAATAAAGAATAGACAAACAAACACTTGTATATTCACGTCAAATAAGCAAACATTGTAGGCCTACAAATAAACAAGTGCGAAACAAAAGAAAATACAAATAACACACCTTTCTGGCTGCATATAGACTTAAGGAGAGAGAGGGGGGGGGGGGGGGGGGTTGAATCCAAGTGCCCACGACAGACTCACAGCAACACAAACTGCAATAAAGCAATACAATTACATAAACTGCAATAAAGCAATGCAATTAACACAATATTCAAACCATGTCATGTTGACGTAGATGCCACAATTCAGAACACTTCAGCAACGTACCTGTCTCTCTTTCTGTACTCTTTCTGCACGTTCAAACGCTCGTGAACGAGCGGAAGTGTTGGTGTTAATTACACACCTGTGTGTCCTAAACGTTAAACGACACTATTTAAAGGCTCCGGAACAATCAACACAATTAGCCTACTATACTTCCAGTAACTCAAACATGGAAAAGTAATTCAGGGGCACATACATGATATACAAAATAAAGAACAAAAATATAACATATAACATGTCTCACTGGCCACATGTTTGTGCGTGTCTCTGTAACACCTCTGTCACTGCAGTGACTGCACCTTATGTTGCCCACCTGCTGCTATTCTTAAACAATGATGTAAAGAACTTAGATACTTACGTCTGTGGTTCCCAAAGTCTTTCACGTCAAGGACCCCCACATTTACAGTAATTTGAAAAAGATATGCCAGGGACCCCCCATAAGGGAAGATTGTTACGGCGCTAGCAGTGATTCTCAACCCGTTTAATTTCATTGGAACCCCAGTTTGACATGCATTAGTCTACGGACCCCCATTTAATGGCATTTCTATGTATGGGACCCCCAATTTATATAGTAAAATCAATGTTAATTTAACTCTGAGAGTGCACACATGGAACCAAATGGACCCGTTGGTTCAATTTGTACACTCTCAGAGTTGCAGACCCATAAGGGTCCATTTGGTTCCAAACTATCATTCCCCCCCTATCAACTCCCTCAAGGACCCCTGGGGGTCCCCGCACCCCACTTTGGGAACCGCTGAGTTAAGTACTTAAGTACACGTTTGAGGTAGGCTACTTTTTTACTTGAGTAATTCCAATTCCCAATAACTTATTTCAATCCACTACATCTCGGATCTAAATATTGTACTCTATTATATTTATCCACTACATTTATTTGAAAACTACGTTGTAGATTTCAATTATTATTAGTCGTATACAAAACATACGTTAACCACTTCAGCATGCATTTTGGCCATTTGAACCTGAATTTCAGGCAAAAATACCTGCATTTTGGCCATTTGAACCTGAATTTCAGGCAAAAATGCCAAATGTACCTTATCAACCATATGTTCAAATTAATTTCATTACTAAAATGTGAAAAACAAAAAGTGATCTACAAAGTGGGTGCTTTTCTGAAAAATGTTCTTCCACTGTTCAAATAGTGGAAGCCTTTTTGATATGTCTCTATGTAATATTGTGTGTTGTGTTGTATACTTTTTATTGTATGCTATTTACGAATCTGTGCTCCATACCATGTGATCATGGTCGCGAGTTAAAGAAGATGATGATGAATGATGATGAAAATAGACGACGCGACACATTGTGAGCTTGTAGATCTGCTATTTTCAAAAGAGTTGTATACACTTGAAACGGGACAGTCTTGCATAATGACTACTTTCTTCTTGTGGTACTTTTAAGTACATGTCGATACCAATACATTAGTACTTTTACTCAATGACTTTTTGAATTCTGGACTTTTACTTGTAACACAGTATTTCTACATTGCAGTATATAGGCCCTTTTACTAATCGCTCGCACACACTGCACGATATTTTCTCCGATTACGCTGTCGGGGACCATTTTTGGAGCTCACTGACAAAACTCCCGATCTGACGCAAGATCGGGCTTTGATCGCAGAGGTTTTGCTCGCTGTGTGTGAAAGGCTCTGCGAGAAGATATAGCGCCGATAAAAGTGCTCGCCGACGCCTCCCCGACCGTTTCTGAATATCAAGCAGGGTTGATATTTGGCTCTCTCACCGACTGGACATCATACAGTATGAAATGGGTTGCGGTCGCGTCCAGAGAAGTCCTGTATTACAGCCAATGAGAGCACTGGAACAAAGCCACCGTATTAGCATTTGAATACCTGTTCTGTGAACACCGTAAAGGTGTGTGCCTACGTGACAAAATGACCAGGGGGAGGGGATCTTCATCCTTAATCTCAGTGGGTGCTATTTGGCTTATTATTTTTTCAGTGAGTGCCCAAGCCCTCAGGCACTCCCAAAGTTGACGCTGCTGGCTTCGCCGTTGGCCATGGGTGGCCCACGGGAGCTCCCAGCAGACTGACCGTGTGGCCAGCCAGCCCAAGACTAGTTTAACTTTTACAACATGACAAGATATACCTTCACAAATAGTTGAATTCAGGAAGGGTGGGGTTACAGATTTACATACAGATCAACATATAGCATTTGGTAGACAAGTGGCTGTCCCACTGTGTGTTTTGATTCACACCTGAGACCAAGCTTCAAAGGCTACCCCCTGCAGGGTACTTAGGATTACTTGGCTGAGGTGATAGCTCCTCAGACCAAGCTCTGACTGTAGACAATGTGTCTCACTTAACCTGCATCAAATTAGCACAGAGACCCATGGCTGAGGGAAGTAGGGGTGCTGGGGGGCCTGTAGCACCCCCTCCCCCCAGGCACAGCCCCCCCTCGAACAGGAGGGGAAGAAAAAAAAAAGATAAATAAATATGCTGTATCACAGTATTGGCACCTTATCCTGGTTAATTGCCTGTGTCAGTTCGTTCATATAACTTGCGTGTGGAGAGGGAAAGTAAAGGCCACGTTTGCGAGTGAAAATGCGCTAAAATGCGCGTGCATGATGCGCGCGCACGCGCATTTGTGCGGCGCACGCTATGCGCGCGCACCCCCTACTAGACGCTCAGCCCCTGCGAGTGTAAAGTACTTCCCGCGGGCCTGCAGAGACCAAAATGTAGCCTAACATTTGACAGAATATTGCAAATATGGCTTATGGACTATATCCACGAGACCACACCAATGAGTGTGTTGTGAACTTGTGGATCAGGTATTTTTGAGAGAATTTGTGTATTTGGAAAAACCCCTGTGGGACCCTGGTCAATGAAGGAACTTGCAATGGGAACGTTGCGCTTATTTGCCATTTCTGCATTTCTGCAAAAATAAATTAATGAATGAATGAATGAAAGAAAATAAAAAATAAAATAAATACATAAAGAACGCTCCATTCCCATTGAAAAGCATTGGCAGAATCAAAGTTGGTTGTGACTGCACCCTAAAGGGTACTTCACTTTAACACTGCTGATGCCTGGGACGTGTGGACACGTCTTATCAAATAATACCGCCGGGTGACTGGGACGTGTGGACTGTGGACACGTCTTGAGGTATTTTTTATCTATATAAAACGGGAGCACTCAAATATATATATTTTTTAAACGGCCTATTTTCTCTGAATCTACGCTGCCTCCGCACACATAGATCATAGCGGCGATGTTCTGGACTAATTTCTGACTTCATGCATCTTGGTTACAATATTAACACTTCTAAAGAGAGATCAGACTTACTAGCGCGATCTAGTAATGGAAGATTTCACCTCCTGGTTTTGGGGTGAAGGGGAGGCGGGCATTTTCTGAAAAAAATCTCCCTCATCTACTTGGCACTCTACCACCTTTATTCTGAAAGATTGCTCTGCCTAAAAGCAACAGTAGCCTGTTGTTTTTTAGCCAATCACAGCAGTTGGCTAGTGGCTACTGTTTACATTAGTACAGTACAGTAGGCCTACTTTGGCACCCAATGGGCCGCACATCGAAAATGGCCGATCTACAAGCGTACAATGTGTCACGTCCACGACGCACTGAGCATGTAGTTAGTCTATTTTCGGTGCGGGTCCCTGTAAACTTCAGGTGGTTACATTTTAGCTTGCTCGCTGAAAGTATGTGACCTACAAGCAAGCTCACAATGCGTTGTGATGCGACACACTGTGGAGTTAACCTTTCGACAGAGCGACACTGCCGCCATGCTTCTTCAGTTCAGTCTTGACTGTCTTTTGAGGTAATGCAACACAGTTGCAAGAACGAGAGAGACGTCATGTTATCGCTTGTAGCATATTTATAATTTACTTAAAAGCCACGTTTTGTAAGATGTTGATATCTGCACTAGTATAGCCTTTGCATTATTAACATTTCCATGGTGTGGCGGCTGGGGTTTTGTGATGTGTGTTATCTTGTGTGACTTTGATGTTTCTCACACCACTGCTTGCAAATGATGTCTCTTGACACCTGATGGTGTTCCTTTAACAGTTTGACGCCACATCACGTGGAACCCGCCTTTTAATCAAATATCCTACGCTGCCTGGATTGTTTTATTACCTTTGGAGCATACGCTGAAGTATTTAGGCGTTTGTTCCGTGAAAATCGGGTAAGAAATGGTCCGTCGTCTTGTTATGATGAGACGAGCCAGCGGCCATGACAATGCGAAACGAAACCAAAGTGCAGAGCAAGTTGTAGTCCAAACAAACCCTCCGTCCACTTGCATTGGGCTCAATTTCCCAGAAGCCCTAGCAGCCCAGCATAAGTATCGATTTCCGGTTTCGTCATCATAACATGACGCTCTCTCCCCCTTCTCCGTGGCAGAGGCGGACTTTTTTTATTATTATTAATGCGATGCGATTTAGACACATAAAACAAATAGCGGGGATGTCGTATTACGCAGCGGCGCAACACTGGATCAAACAATTAGCGGCAGTAGAACTGCGTGCTAACGACTCCCGCAAACTGATTACCCTGTACGCTACGATGATAGAGCGATGATAGAGCCATGCCCCCCATGCGGCATGGCTCTTTTTTGGGATCACGTGATCGAGTGTTGTGCTATATGTTGCTATGAGTTGACACATTGCCCGGGTGTGTAGAAAGGCGATTGAAAGTAATCAATAAAAAAATGCGGCGTATTATTGCATTCAACTTTACTACAGGTTTAAACCACAGTAAATAAAACCCTACATACCAATCTTGTACAACTTCACAACAGGTCGCATGCTTGCATCAAACAGTCCATGTCTCTGCTCTGGCTGTTCATCTGACAACGTTGGATGTATTTCGGGGGCCATCTCTCTAGATACTGTAGAGCTCTCCCGGTGGTGCTCTGTGTAAATCACCAGTAGAAAGACCTTACATTATACCACGTCATCAAATCAAACTATAGAAGACTTTTACCATGTCCTGTTCAGTTGAGAGGAGAGGAGTGCTAAATCCTGATGTAAACATCAGGTGAAAATGAAAAACACACCTGTGTGAAGTGAGGGGCACCAATATATGAAAGTCTAACTCACCTGCTATGATTAGGTGATGTAACGGTGATGTAAAACATACACGGACAAAAAAAAACATTAATTTTCTTTATTGTTAATGGCATTTAATGTTTGTGTTAGGGACAATATGACGTACATTTCCCTTCATTGTCAATGGTGTTTTGTTTAACAAAAACAGATATTAAATCTGTATATAGGAGGATATATTTAATTTGTAAAAGAAAAAATCACACCCGTGTGAACTGAGTGGTGCAACAGTGACGTCACACACTAACCATAGCAACCATGCTCCTTTTTTGAGTGGACAGGTACACGAACATACAGACAAGGCTGGTTGTTGGAGTGGTTTGCACCACTCAAAAAGGTTAAGTAACAAAAATAGCTAATGTACAAGCATAGTGAGCTTGTAAAACATGGGATATCTTCGACATAGTTTGAATGGTGATAGATCATGATGAATACATTTTTTAACTGTGATTAATCTGATTAAAATGTTGAATCGTTTGACAGCCCTACTCAAAATTAAAGAAGTATTTTGTATTGCATATTTGAATAATGTCAACAATAACCCACCAGCCTCTTCTGGTCTTTGAAGTAGCTCCTCTTGTTCATCTTTAATCTGTGGAGGTTGTGGTTCCTCCAGGACCAGACTGGAGCTCCTTTCCTCTCCAGGCGGAACCTCCTCTTTACACACAAGGATGTGCAGAAAGTCTAGGAAAAACAATACAGAGACTCTATAAAAGTTTTGAATCTTGTACCTCAGTGCACATTTTCCAAAATTGAAATTTCATGGAGCACCGACTGACTCTGTGCTGTGAATAGTGTGGCTGTTGTTTGTTTACATTGCAGCGCTCTCATAGAAGATGAGATGAGACGAGCTGAATGAAAGGTAGTCGTTATTATTTTGAAAGTAATTACTTATAAAGGTTAGATCAGTGAGTATTCTGCAGCAGGTTAGTTAATACTGAATTAGAATTAACTGCAAAGCTTCAGTGAACCCATTAATTAATAATTGTACATATAAACCGTCGTCACATTCATAATACATTTTGATCAATACATCGATGTAGTCACATTGTTAATGCTTAAGCTGATAACCGATTCATATCGGTTCATCTTTACACAGTCAGTACCGACCCACTTTCACCAATAAAACAAATAACGAGTGCTTGAAACGTACTGAGATCCAGGTGGTCTTCAGGTCCCTGCTTAAGGTGGTCTTCAGGTTCCTGTTCAAGGTGGTCTTCAGGTTCCTGCTTAAGGTGGTCTTCAGGTTCCTGTTCAAGGTGGTCTTCAGGTTCCTGCTTAAGGTGGTCTTCAGGTTCCTGTTCAAGGTGGTCTTCAGGTTCCTGTTTAAGGTGGTCTTCAGGTTCCTGCTTAAGGTGGTATTCAGGTTCCTGCTTAAGGTGGTCTTCAGGTTCCGGTTCAAGGTGGTCTTCAGGTTCCTGTTTAATAGAAACAGTCGTGGCTGGAGGACTGATCTTCACCTGCAGACTGGACTCCACACTCTGATCTGGAATGAAGGAATACAATAAATAGTTTAATAAAAAACTACTTTGATGTGACATGAATAAAGGACTTAAATAATAACTTTGGTGTGATATGAATACTTTAATAGTAAAGACATTGATGTGACAATAATAACGACTTTAATAGAGCTCCGAAGTCTGACGTCACTTTCAGTAGAGGGCGTCAATCTCCAGGTTCATGTATTTGTTTATTCTGGGTGCCTGCCATGCAATGGCAGAAACACAGGTTGAAATCTAAAACGCATACTTAATCGTAATAATAATCGTAATAATCACCAATACGCGAAACTTCGACGTCTATGGCCGGCCGCACGGTTTGCCAAAGCCCCGCAATATATACATCAAAACGTGCGGCTCGGCCGGGAATGGTGTGCTTGTGCTTGTGCTTTTCTTTCCGATTCGTGTTACCGTGCCGACGTAATTCGCAATAAACGACGCGAAAAATGCCCCATTCAAAGTCGATGGAGAAACGCGTGGAAAAACAGAAAACGACACGTTACCTTGGAGCCACATTGCTCTGGCATACTGGTACGTAGAAACACGATTTAAACGTCAAACAGCACACGAGGCCATCGACTTTGTGGTGGTTCAGACGGAATTCGAATACGTTGCACGGTTGGCCCGCTATCGCAGTTCAAAGTGTGTGTGGTCTGAGCAATATTCTCGAGTGTCGCACGCCCAGAGAGAGAGCGGATCAGAGTGAGAAGCCAATGTGAAGACTATACCGAAATTCTCCGAACAAATCGTCCTCACGGCCAAAATATTCACTTTACACCCATGGGTTTCGGTAATTTTGTAGCCACACTCGTCCTCTTTCACCCAATGTCACAACCATAGCCCAGATACATACAGTACGTGAACTACAGCCCTGAAAGTGACAGGTGTACCATCATAATGTGTCATAAACTCCATGTTAAATACCTGAATGAGTCAGCAATTTTTTCATCACAAGCACAATTCTTAACTCGCTCTTATAACCACGTTTTTTATCGTACCAATACCACGATCGCACACGGCGTACCTCAATGCCTCGGGTCACTCACGGCGAAAACAAAAATCGCATTCGACTTTTACTTTTTGCGACAGAGCAATTTGTTCGGACATACGTTCTCTCATAGAGTCACTGTGCTATTAACTTTCAATACTGTTTGCGTTTGCATAGACTAGCCCAGGTGAAAATGATACTTTGTTAATGATTCAAGGTCACCTGACCAACTCTCACACACGCGCGCACACACGCACATGCACGCACATGCACACGCACACACACACATTGAAAGTCAATAGAGAAATTCGGGGAAACACGTAACTCTGTCATTTCTCAACCGTTTCGGACGCGGGGCGGCTCGCCAGAACCGGGCCGCCCCCCCTGAGCGAAACCAAATGGACCCCTTAGCATGTTAGCATTAGCATGTTAGCATTAGCATGTTAGCATGTTAGCATTAGCATATTAGCATGTTAGCATTAGCATGTTAGCATGTTAGCATGTTAGCATTAGCATGTTAGCATGTTAGCATGTTAGCATTAGCATGATAGCATTAGCATGTTAGCATGTTAGCATGTTAGCATTAGCATGTTAGCATGTTAGCATGTTAGCATTAGCATTAGCATGTTAGCATGTAAGCATGTTAGCATGTTGGCATTAGCATGTTAGCATGTTAGCATTAGCATGTTAGCATTAGCATGTTAGCATTAGCATGTTAGCATGTTAGCATTAGCATGTTAGCATTAGCATGTTAGCATTAGCATGTTAGCATGTTAGCATTAGCATGTTAGCATGTTAGCATGTTAGCATTAGCATGTTAGCATGTTAGCATTAGCATGTTAGCATTAGCATATTAGCATTAGCATGTTAGCATTAGAATTTTAGCATGTTAGCATGTTAGCATTAGCATGTTAGCATTAGCATGTTAGTATTAGAATGTTGGTGGCAACGTAATGTGCAATAAACTTAGACAAAATACCCCATTGAAAGTCAACCAAATGGACCCTTACAGGGTCTGAGAGGCTAAATGTCATCAAATGGTGGCCCGTGGCTCAAATGCTGCACAGACTTGACGATCTGCAGGCACCCAGTCAAATTTCCTGAAATTTGTTTCTAGTTTGCATTGAGATCCCCAAACGGCGATTTTAGGTCGCTTCATATAAGAACTGTGTTTGAAAAATAAACCGACCACCTCGGCGTTTCTGTCAGGGGAGTGGCTGTGCGTCGTTAATGATGTCCATTCATATTTGATACAGCCAGTTTCTAGAGAAAATGGAATTAATGTGACCGCAAAAGCCTTGAAACTACATATGAATGCAATGTCGCTGAGCATACACGTCACGCCCAGCTGTCAACATATTGCGTTCCTGAGATTCCTCGTTGACGTAAGCTCAGCTGGTGGTGATTCGACTCGTACTAACCACGATACATTATATATCAATAAAATAAAAATAAAAATAAAACGTAATTAACGTTCAGTTTCTGTTGTGCGACGGGCTGCGGGCAGAAGCAGCCTACCCGGAAATGTAGTCTCTGGGTTGTTTGGCTCGTTTCTAACGCTTATTTTGTTACTCTTTGGGTATATTTGTACATTTCCACCTTCAGTCGATGCTTCATATCCATATGAGTGAAAAGGCCGGGGTGATCGGTTTATTTTTCAAACACAGTTCTTATATGAGGCGATCTAAAATCCCCCTATGGAGAGTACGATGCTTATAAAAACATACATGAACCATGGCGCTCACGTCAGGACTTCGGTGCTCTATAATGAGGCTGCTCATGTGTCATGAATAAGGACTAGACTATAGAAACTAGGGTTATCCCAATCTGATCACATGATCAGAAATCAGGCCGTCATTTTCAAATGATCAGAATCGGACCGGGAGCAAAAACTTGATCAATATTATATCCATATCATGATATTAGACTGGATATTGTTTGTGATTTTGGATATTGTACTATTGTGATATGGCATAAATGATCGCAATCGGATCTGGAGCAAAAAACGTGATCGGGACATCACCATTTAGAGACTAAAGTACTATAAGATATTAAACTTTATAAACAACTGTCTGCCAGAAAACTGAACCTGGCTAAATTGATTTATAGTATGAACTAGAATGTTTATTTTTTTTAACAATTATTTAAATAATTGTAGTAGAAAACAGTATTTTTTCATTGCATATTTGAAACAGTTAACAGCCAATCAGTTTGATAACAGATTAATGAGACAGCCAATCAGATTGATAACAGATTAAAGGGACAGGACACTTCACCCTTTTTGCAAAAAAATATATGTTAATGACGTTTAGAAGATTTGGAACAGTTTCCTGGGGGTCTTTATGTGTGTAATATGTGGTTTTAGATATTTTAGCAGTGAGCCCAGTATCTCTGATGTCATGGACACTGGGCTCAATTCCTTCCTGGACTACAATTCCCATAATGCTTTGGTGCACTGCTTCTCCTTGTGGATAGGGGGAGGGTTGACTTACTGAGACAACATGTAGTCCAGGAAGTAAGTGAGCCCAGTGTCCATATGACATCAGAGACACTGGGCTCACTGCTAAAATCTAAAATATCTAAAACCACATACCGTATTACACACATAAAGACCCCCCAGGAAAGTGTTCTAAATCTTCTAAACGTTATTAACATCATTTGTTTGGCAAAACAAAGTGTCCCTTTAATAAAACAGCCAATCAGTTTGATAACAGATTAATGATCCTGAAATAGATAACACAAGTAGGTATAATATTGTTGCTGTCAGGTGGAAAGTTATGTCCAACACTTTTTAGAATTCTAAAATAAAAAGCTTGTAGATCGGCTATTTTGGCTACTCTTGTGTGACACTGTGTAAATTAACATCCTAAATTCCTACTCCATCACACTACAAAGGGTTAACACATACCTGCAGTGTGTAGTTTGGTGTTTAACACACATACCTGCAGTGTGTAGATCGACATCCATAACATCATCATCAACGTGCAGCACTTTGTTTTGTTTCTCCAGCAGAGTTTCCAGTGTCTCCATCTCTCTCTGGAAGAGGCTGCACATGACCGCCGCAGCCGCACTGAGGCGCTCCAACACGAACACTCTGACATCGTCAAGCTTCTTCACACAACAAACATCAGCACCACCACTCTGCTGCTGTTTGTCCAAAACACACAATATGTCCTCTCCCACCGACGTCATGTGTTCATGTATCTTCAGCCGTACAGACTCCATTTGACTCGTTTTGACCTCCTTTATCCCACACTGTTCACCACGATGTTTCTTCTACACCTCGTTTTGTTGTTGTGAAACTATTTTCTGACAAGTCCCACAACCCTTACTGTCCTGTTAGAACTGTATGAATCAGAACCTATACCATTCAACGACACTATGCTTATAATGCTTCTAGAGCTGTTAGAAACATGGTTAGAACTATATGGCTTCGAGTAGAAAATAACAGGCACTGTTTTTCTGGCAAATCTAAGCTAGCAAATATAAGACTTCCGGGGGACGATCTCTTCAAAATAAGAGTACCCTCTAGAGTATTGAAAACAAATTAATTTGCACATTAAAACTATAAATTAAGCATTTAAACGATGCTATAGGACACACATTATGTTTCTGTGTAAAAATAAGTAATAAGTAATGTTTCTGTGTAAAGATAAGTAATTAAAAAGTTATCTAAATGGATAAATGCTTGGAGTGCATGGACTTCATAAAGTGGACACTGGACAAAAATCCAGAAGGAAGAAGGAAAGAAACAGCTAGTGTTATAGTTTTGTTGACTATTAAAAACAAAAAGACTATTTAAGAAGACAGAATGGTGTGTTATTCAAAAGACTGACACTAAGACTAAGACTGAATCAAAATGTTATGAAAAAAACAATAATAACACTGGACAGAAAGAAAGAAAGAAAGAAAGAAAGAAAGAAAGAAAGAAAGAAAGGCAGCAGAAGAACACCACCTCTCATAAGATGCAATGGAAAAGTTCTAACTGCACTCACGTGTAAAAAATGCCCCATCAAACTTTCAGATGCTGTTTTTCTCCCAGTGTGGAGGAAGAATGATTAGGACTTTTATTGTGATCTCTCGCCCTTGAAATATATAATCCTTGGTTTCTGTTGTGTTTGAACAATAATAGCAATTCAAAACAGTTGTCCTCAAAACCACACCTCCAGTCGCTGTCATAAGAACGGGAGGTGTGCTCATGAACACGGCAGCAGAGCCTATTTGTGCACGGCTGCACGCGCACCTGCAGTCCATCAAGTATAATTTATGCTTCGTCCCGCGATGGTGTCGCGCACGCAGACCTCTACGCTCACAACAGTCGCATCTGCGATGCGATGTGAGGTTGTATATCAGCTGTTCTCTGTGCGCAATACTGTTGGGCTTTGAAGTATAAATGTCTCCTAGGGTGCATCTCACTAGCCAACTCACAAGAGGAGGTTGAATGGACTGAAACCAGCACTCCCCAAAACAACAGGTTTGGAGATCTGTTGGGAATTGATTACATGAAACAGTCACCCGTGCGCCCAGTCCCAATGTTTGTAAACAAATAATTGGTCTATAGGGTGTGTTCGGAAATGCACCCTGAACGCACTGGTGTGCTCTCTTGTCGTTCTTTTATTCAGTGCACTCGGTGCGTTGTCGTTCAAGGCAAGAGCCATACCAACTGAGCCATCTGGACACAATCAGTTGTAAACAGCAAAATCATGCAAATCATGTTTTTAATGTGTCCTCAGTGCCTCCCTACTGCCTCCCCATTGTCCCCCCAGTGCCTCCCCAGTGCCCCCCAGTCTCCCCCAGTCCCTCCCCAGTGTCCCGCCAGTGCCTCCCCAGTGTCCCCCCAGTGCCTAAGAACAAATAGAACGGCAATGAACGGTAAGACACATACCAGGACACCTTAAGGAGAAAGATAACCTCACAACAGAACAAGCTAAAGCACTGAGGGAACTAGCCAACAACCAACAGATTGTAATCAAGCCAGCAGATAAAGGCTCCTGTATAGTAATAATGGACAGACACCAATACCTGTTTGAAGGGGAGAGACAGCTCAGCAATCAGGATCATTATAGGCAATTAGACAGACCAATTTACAAACAAACTGCTGTAAAGGCCAAAGCCATCATAAAAAGACTGAGGGAAAAGAAGCACATAAACGCCAAACAACAACAATATTTGCTCGGACAGGACACTCCACGAGCGAGGATATTTTATCTTTTGCCAAAAATCCACAAGAGCCCGGATTCATGGACAATACCATACGAAATACCGCCGGGGAGACCAATTGTGTCTGACTGTGGCAGTGAGACCTATCAGACAGCAGAGTATATTGAACACTTCCTGAACCCACTGTCAATAAGACACCCCAGTTTTATAAAAGACACTTACGATTTTGTAGGCAAAATCAAAGCAATAGTAGTACCAAAAGAAGCCTTTCTGTTTTCGATAGATATAGACAGCCTCTACACAAACATTGAGACGACAGCAGGGCTACAAGCAGTCAAGGAAGTTTTCAGTAAATACCCAGACACAAATCGACCAGAGGAGGAATTACTCCAATTGTTAGACTTAAATCTAACCAGGAATGATTTTTCCTTCAATAACAAGTTATATCTACAAACCAAAGGGACGGCCATGGGAAAGAGGTTTGCACCATCTTATGCAAACATTTACATGAGCATATGGGAACAGACAGCCCTAGAAAAATGCAGACTAAAACCAACACATTACTATAGATTTCTGGATGATATCTTTGGAATATGGGAACATAGCAAAGAAGAATTCCAGGCATTTATTGATGTGTTAAATAGCCATCATAGATCCATAACGATAAAATATGTGACACACACGGAAAGTATTGACTTTCTTGATGTCACAATCTTCAAGGGCCCAAACTTCAACACAAACGGGAAATTAGACTTAAAAGTATTCTTTAAGGAAACAGACACTCACGCCTTACTACACAAAACGTCATTCCACCCACCACACTCATACACAGGTATAGTCAAATCACAACTGCTGCGATTCCATAGGATTTGCACGCAAGGAAGTGATTTCAAAATAGCCTGTAAAACGCTATTTAATGCTCTCAGACTACGAGGTTACACCAGGACATTCCTACGGAAAGCTCACAATACCTTCTTAGAGGTAAGAGTACGGGATCAAGGCCCAAAAATAGCCCTAGTAACCAGTTATTCAACACAGAGCAGACTAGCCAACAACAGATTAAAAAGGAATTTTGAGAACCGAACAGATGATCTTCTAAAGGAATATAAAATAATATCAGCCTACAGAAAAAACAAAAATCTTAAAGACTATCTGGTACAGAGCAAGCTAAAAGGAATCAACACACCAGCACGCCAGAGACCAGAATACTTCAAACCCAAACAAATAGTTAAAAATAGAACTACAAAACGTGTGCTGGAGATTAAACAACAGATAACAGCCAGCACCAGCAACTGTATTTATTTAATCACATGTGAAAAATGTGGCTTACAATATGTCGGAGAAACGAGTAAAACAATAGCTGCAAGGCTGAGACAACACAGGTACAATATTAACAATGCAAAAAAGACAACTACAAGGATTGTCCAACATTTCATGGCACATGGCATTGCAGATCTAAAAGTGTCTGGACTCCAACACAATCCCAACTGGACAGTAGGACAAAGACGTTTTAATGAAAGACAGTGGATCAAGAACCTCAACACGGATTTTCCTGGAGGTTTAAACATGCCAAAAAATTAGACAAGTTGTTTTGATTTTGTACCAAAACTCCACAGACACATAGACAAAGCCAACACTCTATGGAAATCAGACTTTGAATAGGGGACACATTAGCACATTCCAAATCAACCTGGGACAAGAAACAAAGAGGTGTCACTGACACCAAATGGGCCATTAGACACCCAGGGAACAAAAGAGAAACACATGTAAATTTTTCTTTTTTGAAATGGAGCCATGGGGTGAATTAACCCCAATAAGGCTAAATAAACCAAAAATCCTACAACAATAGGGTAAATTTAAACTCAGGGATAAACTGGATAAAATCTAAGAGTGATTGGATTAGACTTCCTTCAAGTACATGGCGAATGCACTCATTCCTTGCAATGTACTTACATACACTTACATATGTTGCGACCTTCGGTCGCAACATATGTAAGTACATTGCACTGAAGTCCCCAGGTCCCCCCAGTGCCTAAGAACAAATAGAACGGCAATGGCTGCCCCTCCCCCTCCTGCTGTTGTTTCTCTGCATGCTCCCAATTCCCTCTCTCCTCCCACTATTCCTGTTATGCATGTTTCCACTCCCCCTCCTCCTGCCCCATCTGTATGGACGATCCCCCATTGTCCTCCACCTGTACCCTCCCCTTGTGTATCCACTGTCCCTCCCTCTCCTCCTTCACTGTCCTCCACCCTCTCTACCCCAGTTGTATGTATCCCCTTTCTCCGCCCAGCCCTTCTACCTACCCCCCCTACCTCCCAACCCCGTACAGGGACAACAACACCGGGAGCAAGACCAAAGGTACCAACAACAGTAGTGCAGGTCCTCCCAAGAAGGGACCTATCACAAGAAGACTTTCCCCACCTGGCCGCACCAATACAGAAGAGCCCACCACAGAGGCAAACACGAAGTAAACAAGACCCACCCCAGGGGGCCAATCCAAATGGCACACCACAACCCCAGAGGGCTGACCGCAGCCGGACGGAACCAACAACACAGGAGAACACCACACAGAACCAGACCCAGGGCACAGAAGTAGATAGAATAGACCCAAGTAGGACCACTACAGACCCAGGAGAGAACGTGGAACAGGGAATAGATGAACCGGAGAAAGATGAACCAAGGATCCCAGGGGAAGTATACAGACACATCAACACGAAGGAAAAGAACACACTTTGGAGACTATACCCAAAGAAAAGCCTCCTCATCGTAGGGGATTCGAACCTGGACCACATCCCACCCTTCGGACGAACGGATCTACAAGTGGATTGCTACCCAGGAATGACATTCCAACATGCAAAGACCCTACTAGAGAAAACACCAAAGAACACCACGGTAGCACATTGCATCCTGTCGGTTGGGATAAACAACAAGGGCCACGCTACCGCCTCAGCACAGAAGTCGATGAGATCGAGCATCGTAGCAGCACAGAACGCCTTTCCAGCCGCAAGTATCCATGTCCCTTTAATCAATTTCTCAAATGACCTCCCAGCAAAGGATAGGCATAACTTAGGAGATTTAAATCGCGTTATTGCAAAACAAAATGTCCTCCCGAAATTGGATGAACGGGATTTTAAAGTGGTTCATGATAACATACATTGGAAAACAGAGACAGGCAAAGCAATGCTTGAAAATTGGCTCCTTAGTTTAAACTAATTGACCCCATAAACCAAGAAAGGAGGGGGGGGAAGTCAAACATAATGAATCTGTCCCATTACTTCCAGCCGGATCAACATCAGACCGAACTGCTGGAAAAGGGACTTTCATTTGTCCCGACCCTAGACATCTACAAACAACAAACCAACAGATTAAAGAAGGACCTCTCCCAGTATCACCGCAGACTGAAACTAGCTACACACTTTAGAATGGACCAGGGGAGGGAAATACCACCCTTCCAGCCAGGATCAAACTGGGAACCTGCAGACGCTGTGCTCCCACAGAGCCTGAAACAACTGATCCAGGATGACACAAACACGGTAAGACACATACCAGGACACCTTAAGGAGAAAGATAACCTCACAACAGAACAAGCTAAAGCACTGAGGGAACTAGCCAATAACCAACAGATTGTAATCAAGCCAGCAGATAAAGGCTCCTGTATAGTAATAATGGACAGACACCAATACCTGTTTGAAGGGGAGAGACAGCTCAGCAATCAGGATCATTATAGGCAATTAGACAGACCAATTTACGAACAAACGGCTGTAAAGGCCAAAGCCATCATAAAAAGACTGAGGGAAAAGAAGCACATAAACGCCAAACAACAGCAATATTTGCTCGGACAGGACACTCCACGAGAGAGGATATTTTATCTTTTGCCAAAAATCCACAAGAGCCCGGATTCATGGACAATACCATACGAAATACCGCCGGGGAGACCAATTGTGTCTGACTGGCAGTGAGACCTATCAGACAGCAGAGTATATTGAACACTTCCTGAACCCACTGTCAATAAGACACCCCAGTTTTATAAAAGACACTTACGATTTTGTTGACAAAATCAAAGCAATAATAGTACCAAAAGAAGCCTTTCTGTTTTCGATAGATATAGACAGCCTCTACACAAACATTGAGATGACAGCAGGGCTACAAGCAGTCAAGGAAGTTTTCAGTAAATACCCAGACACAAATCGACCAGAGGAGGAATTACTCCAATTGTTAGACTTAAATCTAGCCAGGAATGATTTTTCCTTCAATAACAAGTTATATCTACAAACCAAAGGGACGGCCATGGGAAAGAGGTTTGCACCATCTTATGCAAACATTTACATGAGCATATGGGAACAGACAGCCCTAGAAAAATGCAGACTAAAACCAACACATTACTATAGATTTCTGGATGATATCTTTGGGATATGGGAACATAGCAAGGAAGAATTCCAGGCATTTATTGATGTGTTAAATAGCCATCATAGATCCATAACGATAAAATATGTGACACACACGGAAAGTATTGACTTTCTTGATGTCACAATCTTCAAGGGCCCAAACTTCAACACAAACGGGAAATTAGACTTAAAAGTATTCTTTAAAGAAACAGACACTCACACCTTACTACACAAAACGTCATTCCACCCACCACACTCGTACACAGGGATAGTCAAATCACAACTGCTGCGATTCCATAGGATTTGCACGCAAGGAAGTGATTTCAAAATAGCCTGTAAAACGCTATTTAATGCTCTCAGACTACGAGGTTACACCAGGACATTCCTACGGAAAGCTCACAATACCTTCTTAGAGGTAAGAGTACGGGATCAAGGCCCAAAAATAGCCCTAGTAACCAGTTATTCAACACAGAGCAGACTAGCCAACAACAGATTTAAAAGGAATTTTGAGAACCAAACAGATGATCTTCTAAAGGAATATAAAATTATATCAGCCTACAGAAAAAACAAAAATCTTAAAGACTATCTGGTACACAGCAAGCTAAAAGGAATCAACACACCAGCACGCCAGAGACCAGAATTCTTCAAACCCAAACAAATAGTTAAAAATAGAACTACAAAACGCGTGCTGGAGATTAAACAACAGATAACAGCCAGCACCAGCAACTGTATTTATTTAATCACATGTGAAAAATGTGGCTTACAATAATATTGTCGGAGAAACGAGTAAAACAATAGCTGCAAGGCTGAGACAACACAGATACAATATTAACAATGCAAAAAAGACAACTACAAGGATTGTCCAACATTTCATGG
The DNA here is from genome assembly GCF_951216825.1 of Electrona antarctica. NCBI lineage: Eukaryota > Metazoa > Chordata > Actinopteri > Myctophiformes > Myctophidae > Electrona > Electrona antarctica. The sequence continues at coordinate 54,362,559 of NC_136812.1, read as the reverse complement.
CACATGGCATTGCAGATCTAAAAGTGTCTGGACTTCAACACAATCCCAACTGGACAGTAGGACAAAGACGTTTTAATGAAAGACAGTGGATCAAGAACCTCAACACGGATTTTCCTGGAGGTTTAAACATGCCAAAATATTAGACAAGTTGTTTTGATTTTGTACCAAAACTCCACGGCCACATAGACAAAGCCAACACTCAGTGGCCACAGTTACATGCACAAAATGTATTCAGAATGAATGACTTCATTCCGAACAGAGATTCATACTCAACTGTTTACATGGAACTTGAATAAAGGTATTCCTCATTCCTCATGTGTTTACATGCATGCTCATTCCGAATAACTTTGGACATGCGCAGTAAGTGGTTTGGGGTGTAACCTGCCCAAGACAAGTTTGACATTTGAGTTGACAGGGAAGTGAAGTGAATGTAGATGGACGCACGACAGCGTATCCTGGCTACTGCCATTTGTATTGACATTTTGTTTTTAGTTAAGCAGCAATTTGAACAGCTATTTTTTTTACTTCAGGCTAAAAAAAAGAGTCGGGTGAAACGTCACCAGTTATTGCGTTTAGCCGCGACAAACTTTCCCCGGCAAGTTGCGCCTCTTCCCCCACCGCCAAGAAAGAGCAGGAGAGAATGGATGAAAGTCCGAAGCCAAGACTGGTGGGAGCGTATAGTTCTTTTAGAATATACAGACGCCGAATGGAAAAATGACTTTCGGATGAAACGTGCGTCTTTTGTCAGACTCTGCACACTAATGGAGAGATATATGGCCCCTGACGAGGTTACGGTCAGAGCGCCCATTCCTCTAATGATGCGAGTGGCCATAGTGCTTTATAAATTAGGGAGCTGTGGGGAATACAGGCTAGTAGCAAATCAATTCGGCATACACAAAAGCACAGTCCATAAATTCACATACATGTTTTGCAAGGGGATTGGGTGGGCCGATTCGACAACTTGTCCGTGTCCCAAATGAGGAGGAGGCCATGGCAATAGCGGAGCGGTTCCAGGCAGCACACCGCATTCCCCAAATTATGGGGATTATAGATGGGACACACATCCCTATCCTCCCTCCCTCAGATGGGTACAAGCTGTGGTTGATGACAGGTGCTGGTAGGTAACCTCTCATAATCATTTAATAGGCTATAGGCCCAAAATAATTTGGAATGAAACTAACTATATACTGTATGTACCATGACGTTACACACAATAGCCTATAGGCTCTAAATATAACCAATGATATAATAGCCTATACATTTCCATCCCAACAACACATTCCCATATAGCCTAACATTTACAGCAGCAGTCAGTTGTCACAGCGGCCTGGCCGTCAGAACACTAAAATACATTAGCAGCATTTGGAAAATAAAATATAACTGCGGTGACCGCAGTCCATCTCAGAACATACAGATAGCTGTCACCCTCGTAATCTTCCTCCTCCTCAACAACCTCGTCAACGCTATAGTAGCCTAGGCTAGGCCTACTACTAAATGATGTAGGCTGGCCTATTCTTTTTATTTTATTTGATTTGTGCCCACCAAAGAAATGAGATATTCGTTTCTGCTATAAACAACCTGCAGTTGACAGAATCGAATGGGCATTGCTCCCCGTGCGTAATTCGCGCTCCGCAGCACCCTTATTTCCCGCAAACACGCATATAAATTAGATGTGTGTGTGTGTGTGTGTGCACGTGCGTGCGCGCGTGCATAGTAAGCAAGCGTGTGTGTGCGTCCGTCCGTCCGTCTGTTACCAGCTATGATTAATGCTATGATGTTAAAGCAGGACAATGTAACTTTCCTCTTCTACCCCGGATTTGAACCTGGTTTCCTGCGCAAGTGCAGAAATGTTACTAGTTATGTGTCCACACACATTTTGTTTAAACTAAACATTATTCTGGAAATTTGGATTGAACAATGAGAATTGTCCTCTCTGTTCGATCCTCCAGTGCTCCAGTCCAGTGTCAGCTTGTATTATTGTGCCCATGTGCTGCTGTTTCTCTTCCTGTTTATGTTTAACGTCACAGCATGGACATGCGCAAAATAATTCATGTATTCCAAACGGGGAAGCGTTCGGAATAAGGTGTTTATATGGTAGCTCTATACCGATGCAAACGGTATATACCACCCCTTCAGACCCGAATGAAAATTCATTCGGAATGGGATATTCTATTCCAATTGAGGTGTTTACATGAGCATTTTTATTCTCATGACTGGAATGAATCCATTCATTCCGAATGAATGTCTGCATGTAAATGTGGCCAATGGAAATCAGACTTTGAATAGGGGACACATTAGCACATTCCAAACCAACCTGGGACAAGAAGCAAAGAGGTGTCACCAAATGGGCCATTAGACACCGGACCCAGGAAACAAAAGAGAAACACATGTACATTTTACATTTTTTTAAATGGAGCCATGGGGTGAATTAACCCCAATAAGGCTAAATAAACCAAAAATCCTACAACAATAGGGTAAACTTAAACCCAGGGATAAACTGGAGAAAATCTAAGAGTGATTGGATTAGGCTTCCTTCAAGTACATGGCGAAGGCACTCATTCCTTGCAATGTACTTACATACGTAAGTACATTGCACTGAAGTCCCCAGGTCCCCCCAGTGCCTCCCCAGTGTCCCCTCAGTGTCTCCCCAGTGTCCCCCCAGTGCCTTCCCAATGCCTGCCCAGTGTCTGCCCAGTGCCCCCCCCCATTGCCTCCCCAGTGCCTCCCTACTGCCTCCACATTGTCTCCCCCAGTGCCTCCCCAGTGTCTGCCCAGTGTCTGGACTCCATGGTCAGGATTCAAACTTCATTCTTGTATTTCATAGTTCTCAGTACAACAGAATATCAGTATCCCTTCCTCCCAGTCCCCTCATCAATGTCCCTCACACCCTTATATTGACAGGCAATGTTCACAACGGTAACAACAGGTTGTCACTAAACAAATCCTTATATGGACATGGGTCTTGTTGGGTGAAGTCTAGTTTAAGCTATGCGTAAATAGATTTGGTGAGTGCGGTTGCATGAGTCGCAGTCTATCATGAGTTTGTCAGAGAAAAACAGGCGGTAATGAGGGTTACAATTTTCCATCTCCTAGTAGGCTACATGAAATTAATCAATACTATAGTGTTGTGAATTTTTGCCACCACATGTTTTACTGAGAATAAGGTTAGAAATAAGTTTAGGGTTAGGCATAGTTTTACAGGGGTTACGTTTAGGTATAGGGTTAGGTTTAGGCATAGTTTTACTGAGGTTAAGGTTAGGAATAAGGTTAGGTTTAACCGTTTAAGCATAATTTACTTTAGGAATACCAGGCCACGCAGTTCCGCCGGCTGTACGCCTGGGGCGAGTTGGTAAAGGGGCGAGCCGTTTGGTATTCGACCAAACCACACCTATGGCTCTCCATGCAACTCCTTGCAACCAAACTGTTGCGAGTAAGGCCCTAACCACACCAAAGGGTCAAGAAAGACGGTTTCACCGTCCCAGCGGTGTGATATGTCCTGTTGCACGTTGACCCACGTCGTCCCAACTGGTCCCATGTGATTCAACTGGTTGAATTCAATGGCCCAAACCACACCAAAGGGTCACCATGCAACTCCTTGCAACTGTTTGGAGTTGCATGGCGACCCTTTGGTGTGGTTTGGGCTTAAGACTCATGTAGTTGCATGCAACCATTGAAGTGTACCAATTGAATCACTTGGGTCGACTTGCGCCAACATGCGCCGACGTGCAACAGGACTTATCACACCGATGATGACGAATGCTAAAACCGTCTCAAACCATTGGTGTGGTTTGGGCCTATGTCATGAGGAAATATCAGTTTATACTTTTAAATACAGCATCTTCGCCTGGAAAGGAGCCGGCTTAGGTGGTTAGGCGGCTCGGGCGTCTCCCTAGGGAGGTCCTCGGCATGTCCCACATGGGAGGAGACCCCGGGGCAGACCAAGGCGCAGGTGGAGGAAACACATCGACTCACTGGCCTTGGAACGTCTCGGGATCCCCCAGGAGGAAGTCACTAATGTTGCTCTGGAGAGAGGGAAGTCTGGAACACTCTGGTGGAGCTGTTGCCCCCGCGACCCAACTACAGATAAGCGGTTGAAGATGGATGGATGGATGGATGGATGCCTAATTCTGGGGGAAACATTTGCCCCAAAATAGCCGATCTGCAAGCTCACTGTCCACAAAATAGCTGATCTACAAGGTCACTGTGAGCTTGTAGATCGTCTATTTTTGGCAGAGGTTTGGTGTAGTTGTAGTACAATATGGAGATGTGGAGAAAGAGATGGAGAAAGAACGCACCAAGTACAGCGTAACTCATGTCTGTTTTACCTTAGTAAAACACTTAGTATAGAGGTCTGTAAGCTCTGTTTTACCTTAGTAAAACACTTAAAACTTCCCCAGCCTTAGCTTGGGCCGCTGGTGTAGCCACCTGGTCACATAGGCTGGTAATCCAGCCAGACAGCGTGTCGTGGGTTCGACTCCCGCTCGCATGTCACTCACCTATCTCTCGTCCCATGTCCTGTCAGACTGCTGTAATCTGTCAATAGAAGGTCCCAAATGTATATATATATATTTTTGTATACTTTAATAGGGAAACAGCAAGGTTTCTGCCTTAAAGATAGTTCTCTTTGATGACGCCGGGCAATTGGTTGTCTCTCTCATACGCACCTGTCGCCTGTAGGTGTGCGAAAGCCTTGCTTTTTATTTATTTGTTTTAAACCAAGAGCAACTTTGTTCAAGTTGAACTTGGAGAGTTGGTTCATGTCTGAATGAGTCACTTATTATAATTGTCCAGCAGAGGGCAGTAGTGCACCATGCTGAGGACAAGGAATGAACGCTCTCTCTCTCTCTCTCTGTATTGTCCCCTTGTCTGTATCTCTTGGTATTGTCTCTGCCTCACTCTCTCTCTCTCTCTCTCTCTCTCTCTCTATATATATATATATATATATATATATATATGTGTGTGTATACCCCTGCAATAGTCATAAAACAACACAGTAGCATACATACTGATGGGTTTATTCAAGCTCTTGTCACAGCTCAAACCGTCGAACTACATAAAATAAAGAATAGACAAACAAACACTTGTATATTCACGTCAAATAAGCAAACATTGTAGGCCTACAAATAAACAAGTGCGAAACAAAAGAAAATACAAATAACACACCTTTCTGGCTGCATATAGACTTAAGGAGAGGGGGGGGGGGGGGGTGAATCCAAGTGCCCACGACAGACTCACAGCAACACAAACTGCAATAAAGCAATACAATTACATAAACTGCAATAAAGCAATGCAATTAACACAATATTCAAACCATGTCATGTTGACGTAGATGCCACAATTCAGAACACTTCAGGGACGTCCAAAACTATGGAATGCACTTCCCATCACAGTCAGAACTGCAGCCTCACTCCCAATCTTCCGCCGTAGTCTGAAAACCCACCTCTTCAGACTCTACCATGGCCCGTAGCACTTGCCCTAGCCTAGCCCCTTAGATAGCACATTATGTAGACTTAGATAGTATTTTAAACAGACTTATAGCTTGTTACGTAGACAGCTCTAGAATTGCACTTTATGTAGTCATAGCACTTTATAGTACACATGTATAATATTATATAGTATAGTATGTATAGTTTACATAGATACTCCACTGTTACGTTCTTAGTTTACGCATGATTCATGATAACTACTTTTTATATATGTGATGTATGCCATGCTTTTGTTATTGCTTAATGTAAATCGCTCTGGATTAAGAGCGTCTGCTAAATGCCTAAATTGTAAATTGGACGTACCTGTCTCTCTTTCTGTACTCTTTCTGCACGTTCAAACGCTCGTGAACGAGCGGAAGTGTTGGTGTTAATTACACACCTGTGTGTCCTAAACGTTAAACGACACTATTTAAAGGCTCCGGAACAATCAACACAATTAGCCTACTATACTTCCAGTAACTCAAACATGGAAAAGTAATTCAGGGGCACATACATGATATACAAAATAAAGAACAAAAATATAACATATAACATGTCTCACTGGCCACATGTTTGTGCGTGTCTCTGTAACACCTCTGTCACTGCAGTGACTGCACCTTATGTTGCCCACCTGCTGCTATTCTTAAACAATGATGTAAAGAACTTAGATACTTACGTCTGTGGTTCCCAAAGTCTTTCACGTCAAGGACCCCCAAATTTACAGTAATTTGAAAAAGATATGCCAGGGACCCCCCATAAGGGAAGATTGTTACGGCGCTAGCAGTGATTCTCAACCCGTTTAATTTCATTGGAACCCCAGTTTGACATGCATTAGTCTACGGACCCCCATTTAATGGCATTTCTATGTATGGGACCCCCAATTTATATAGTAAAATCAATGTTAATTTAACTCTGAGAGTGCACACATGGAACCAAATGGACCCGTTGGTTCAATTTGTACACTCTCAGAGTTGCAGACCCATAAGGGTCCATTTGGTTCCAAACTATCATTCCCCCCCTATCAACTCCCTCAAGGACCCCTGGGGGTCCCCGCACCCCACTTTGGGAACCGCTGAGTTAAGTACTTAAGTACACGTTTGAGGTAGGCTACTTTTTTACTTGAGTAATTCCAATTCCCAATAACTTATTTCAATCCACTACATCTCGGATCTAAATATTGTACTCTATTATATTTATCCACTACATTTATTTGAAAACTACGTTGTAGATTTCAATTATTATTAGTCGTATACAAAACATACGTTAACCACTTCAGCATGCATTTTGGCCATTTGAACCTGAATTTCATGCAAAAATACCTGCATTTTGGCCATTTGAACCTGAATTTCAGGCAAAAATACCTGCCAAATTTACCTTATCAACCATATGTTCAAATTAATTTCATTACTAAAATGTGAAAAACAAAAAGTGATCTACAAAGTGGGTGCTTTTCTGAAAAATGTTCTTCCACTGTTCAAATAGTGGAAGCCTTTTTGATATGTCTCTATGTAATATTGTGTGTTGTGTTGTATACTTTTTATTGTATGCTATTTACGAATCTGTGCTAGATACCATGTGATCATGGTCGCGAGTTAAAGAAGATGATGATGAATGATGATGAAAATAGACGACGCGACACATTGTGAGCTTGTAGATCTGCTATTTTCAAAAGAGTTGTATACACTTGAAACGGGACAGTCTTGCATAATAATGACTTTCTTCTTGTGGTACTTTTAAGTACATGTCGATACCAATACATTAGTACTTTTACGCAATGACTTTTTGAATTCTGGACTTTTACTTGTAACACAGTATTTCTACATTGCAGTATATTGGCCCTTTTGCTAATGGCTCGTACACACTGCACGATGTCGGGGACCATTTTTGGAGCTCACTGACAAAACTCCCGATCTGACGCAAGATCGGGCTTTGATCGCCGAGGTTCTGCTCACTGTGTGTGAAAGGCTCTGCGAGAAGATATAGCGCCGATAAAAGTGCTCGCCGACGCCTCCCCGACCGTTTCTGAATATCAAGCAGGGTTGATATTTGGCTCTCTCACCGACTGGACATCATACAGTATGAAATGGGTTGCGATCGCGTCCAGAGAAGTCCTGTATTACAGCCAATGAGAGCACTCACTGACACTGTCTGTCTGTCGGTCGGTCGTCGACTGTATCGATAGATGATCAGATGATAACCTTTATTCATTACATTACATTACATTACAGTCATTTAGCAGACGCTTTTATCCAAAGCGACTTACAATAAGTGTATTCAACATAGGTAGGGAACAAAAACTACTAATCACCAGAAGTCTTTAGTGCATTTTCTGCAAAAACAAGCAACCAAGAGTATACCTAGCGCTAAGGTAAAAGTGCAATATATCAGCTACCTATTTCCTTAACCGGATGAGACAAAATAGCTAAATCAAATGAGCATGAGCTAAAACAATTCAGTGTATCGACTAAACAAGATCCAATAAACAATACAACAATAGAAAACAAACGTTCGTACAACTAGTTAACAACAAGTAGGTCAGGCAGAGAGGAAGGGTAGTGTTTCCTCTCTGCCTGACCTACTTGTTGTTAACTAGTTGTACGAACGTTTGTTTTCTTGGGTAAATCCCTGTCTTGTGTCGTACATGCAAGCTATATTAGCCCAATGTTACTGTTAAATAGTCTATAAAACCAACGCATTTCACTTGAATAATGTTGATAAAAGCGCATCGGAATCAACAGTGCAGAGCAAACTTTTGGACCTCGTGCGCTGTGTTTGTGTGTGTGTGTGCGTGTGTGCGTGCGTGCATGCGTGCGTGTGTGCGTGCGCACATACAGAGAGAGACAGTTATTTAATGAAAATCAAGATTTAACGTCCTGTCTCGCTATAGCACGTAAGCCTGGCTATTCCTGTGTGTGTGTTGTGCACGCAGAGAGAGAGAGAGAGAGAGAGAGAGAGAGAGAGATGCGTCCAGCGTCCTGTGTCGGTCTTGCGCTTGTACCACGGTATCCTGCACGTTAGGGGTGGGACGATATATGGGTACCTCACGATACGATATATATTGCGATATTAGGCCCTCGATAACGATAATATCACGATATTCAATATATTGCGATATTTGCGATATATCAATATATTGTATGAAATTTCATCAACGATATACCACGATATCTGCAGCTACAAAATACTTCGAACTGAAAAAATGCTATTTTCGTGCTTGGACACAAGGAGGGACACACACATAGCTGTCTATAGTGGTTGCACCACTCAAACACTAAATTAATAGAGTTTGAAAAAAAAAAAAAAAAAGAGGACGTATCGATATATATCGCCATATCGATATTTCAGCACACCCCTACTGCACGTGCGTGAGATGTCAAATGCGTGAATTGGAATAAAAAAACAAATGATGTAGCCTACTGTATATGTATCGGCTATCGGGTCTGGATCACATCTTGGTGAACTCTTGCAGTGTGTGATGCCTAGTCAGCGACCAATCGTTTAGTATGAAACGATATAATGACAGACGATTTCAAAAAAAGACTCCTGCAGTGTGAAATACATTAACGATCTGATGACTCGCCGACAACTTTAAAACTCCTACAGTGTGTAGGGGCCATTACATTTGAGTGCTTCTTTCACCACTGTTTTTAACTTATTGTTGCAGCTGGCGTCTATCCTCATTCACTGCTCCTACTTGTATGTATTTAACTTAAAATTGTTGTCTTCCTTGAGCTGTGTCTGCCGTTTCAAAGTGGCCAAACAGAATTTCACCCACTTCTATACACACCAGGAAACCTGCAAAATGAAATGCCCCCTGTTGTCTGCTGAGGAAAGCCCACCTGGCCAAAAACGCGTCCGTTAATTGTCACGTCAGAGGTAATACAATCACACCCGTGTGAAGCGAGGGGGCCGTTCTAATCATCGTACATCAGCATCAAGAATGGTGGTCCCTTCAAGGGACTGTCAAGGTTCCCACCGACATACCCAGCTGATTTGTTTAGACACATATAGGCCTATGACGTCTAAACGTCTAAAGTGAATGGGGAATTTCCCCATTCACTGTCAATGGCATTTTTAATGTTTGTTCAGACAACACAAACATTAAACACTATAGCTGTTCATAGGAGGGGCTATAGTGACCCTCACATTTATTGACTGCGGGCACTTCCTTCTTTCAATGACATTCAGTTAGTAGAACATTTAATATTCATGCACACACTTGGACACATCGTCAGTGTTGTAAATCTGGAATCAGGGGATGTTTCTGGGCCTCGCAACAGAGACCCTCCTCCAGGCGACCCCCGGCCGAGGCTGATCAGACCCCATCCTGTGTCCATAAGTGGCATGCTGCTACTGGTCCCCCTGTCTCCTGGGGCCCCAGGCCCCTACTACTGGTCCCCCTGTCTCCTGGGGCCCCAGGCCCCATTTAAACTGGCAGCCAAAGCTAGCTTGAATCTAGCCTGCCCCGAATCAGATCTGCATGTGCCGGCCCACATCCAGATTGAAATCCGACTTGTTTGGGTACGGTGCTGATCAGTCGCACGTTTGCTCAGCTCCGCGTCAAGTCTGAAATAAACCATGAAATAACGACACCTTTCAAGTTCAAAATGCTAAGAAAGGACGCTGCAACTCTATAATAGTCTCAGGTACTTACAATGCCGCCGAAAAAGCAACCCATGAAGAAATTCGACCTTAGGAGTGGAAGTGTGCTCTCGCCTGTGAACAGTGCGCTGTTTGATGAGCCCGGCGCTTTGTTTACTTCACCAAGTCCAAATTCAAGTGCAAAGGCTGCCGGCGGTGACGAGGATATATTCAGCAGTGAACTATCAAACATGAGCGACAACGTGAGCTCGGGAGACATTCTCAGAGCTATAAATGAGATGAAAACGGAATTCTCTTTTAAGTTTGAAAGTATCCTGTCTGCGGTGAATAATGTCCAGATCGAAGTGAAAGAATGCGCCGAGCGCGTCACCCAAGCTGAAGGCCGCATTTCTGGTGCAGAGGATAACATCACAGCCATGCAGGCTTCATTCGCCGAGTTGGAGATAAAAGTCTTATCACTCTCTTCAAAAGTGGTGGAATTAGAGGGCCGTAGCAGGAAAAATAATTTGAGATTAATTAATTTACCCGAGGGGGCAGAGGCTGCGGACCCCTGCTCATTCCTAGAGAATTGGCTGCCCGAGGCCTTGGATTTGGGCCCTCTCCGCTCTCCTATAGCTGTTGAGAAAGCCCACCGCATTGGTACTAAACAAGCCAATTCTACACATCCGAGGGCTCTGATAATGAGGTTCCTGAACTACAAGGACAAGATTCGAGTCAACAACGCAGCCAAGGCAAAGAAGACAATTCTCTACAAAAACATGCATGTGATGTTTTTCCAAGATCTGCCTACGGAAATCCACAAACAGCAGAGGCGCTTTACTGACGTAACAAAAAAAATTAAGAGACAAAGGATTTCAATGTGGAATACTCTACCCGGCCCGTCTATGGGTCTCCAAAGGGGACAGATCCAACTACTTTCAAACACCGACAGAGGCACAGAGGTTCCTGGAGAATTTGGGTTTCGAGGAGAACGAAGAGCTGCAGCAAGAGGTCGACGGAATGTAATGTAGTGTTCAATCCTGACCGCTGAAGTTAAAATCCTTTTTGTTTTCCTTTTCTTTCCCCCCCCCCTTCTTTTTTATTTCGTTCCAACTGGAGCCTATAGGCCTATGTAAAATGCATGGTTAATTTAAAATGGAAACATGTTGCCTTAATTCTCCTATATAGGCCTAACTAAACTCAATAAAATATTGCTTGCTCCGTTAATTATCTTAATTGGAAACAATGCCCAATGCTTTTCACACAGCAAGTTGGAAAGACTGGAGCTATGCTTGTACATGTTTAAAAGAGGCCTGCCTTTTTGGACCATGCTTATTAGGCCTATTATTATTATTATTATTATTATTATTATTTTCATTCCATTATTATTATTTTCTCTCTTTGTAAAAACGACGGAGCAATGTATATTGGACTGCAAGATTACAGCTGGTACGGCGAAATGTATCGTATGTGCTTAATGACGGGCGGTGAATTAATCATGATTCTTTTTTTCTCTCATTTTCGTTCTAAAGAGGTTGAATAGTTCAATCTAAAAATTTTAATAAAACTGCCTTTAACTCTTTTGGATTGATTATAGCCATAATATTGTTTATTTAGGCTACTTATTTTATTTGGAAACTATAGGCTTTTTCTTTGATGTGTAGGTATAGGCTGATTCTCGTGGTTTGCGTTATGGCCTCTGAACTTATTCTCTATCTTTAACTATATCACGCATCTGCCTGAAAATGCCGTGGCTATAGGGGTTTAAACATATTTTTTGTAGAACGAGAACAATCATATATTGGTCTGTGACACTATAGCTGGAATGCAATTGGCCTACTAAAATAAAGCTTTTGGCTATTTAATATCTTTGGGGTATATCTGTATTTTATTTTCTATTGTAAAACAAGATCTGTTTAGTTTGTTTAATAAGACCTGAGCAGATGATAATTAAAGAGGGGGAAGAGAGGGGAAGGGGAGGGGGGGAAGAAAGAAGAGAAAAAAAAGAAGAAAAAATGTTGAGCATATGAGATTGGTTCATTTAAATATAATTTACATTATTGAACAGGCCTATGTAACGATTTAAAGGTGCTCCACCTATTTACTTTACATCTGACTATAGGCCTAATGTATTAATTTAGCTTCTCTACCTTATTTATTGAATCCTATCCTATACCTAAGGAAGGGACTGATTTCATCCTCATTAATAATTATACATTTTCCCTTTCTTCCCGTTTTTCTTTTTTTTCTTTTGTTACTTTTATTATTATTATTAATTTTTGTACTATTAAGAATAAACTGTAATTTCAGGTATAATTAAATATTACTTTGGGGGTTTATTATTACTATTGATTATTACTACCACTACTTTTCATGCCGCTGATCAATTTAGCTTTACTACCATATTAGTGTTTTTCCACAAGAATTATATGACCAGATTAATGGGGTTTTGATTTTTGAATGGTTATCACAATGTAGTTTTTCTTGAGGTGATTCTATAACACAGACCTGTCGCGGGCTGAGGAAACGGAGACAAGGAGAGGCACAGGGGCGATCTCAATATGCTCGCCCATCTACTAGGGATGAGTTTTGCCTGCAGTCTTTGTCATTTGGGGACGAAGACATTAGGTCTGGGGGAGGGGGACGGGTTTGTGTTGTATGTGTGTGTGTGTGTGGGGGGGGGGGGGGGGAGGGGGGGGATGCCCTGGGGGAAACAGTCCTTTCTTTTTTTACTGTTGCATTACGTTTGGTTCATCATGCATTTTTATTTTTTTTCTCTTTTCTCGCTTGTGGAGGGGGGCAATGTTTATCTCTATAATAATAATAATACTAATAAATGTCAACTATTATAGGACAGTCAGCTGGGGGGTCAGGGTTCTCTGCTAGAATTGTTACATGGAACGTACGAGGCCTGGGGGGGCAAATTAAACGCTCAAAAGTACTTTCACATTTAAAAAGCCTCTCCACTGATATTGCCTTCCTACAGGAGACACACCTCCGTACTGAAGACCACATTAGGCTCCGTAAGCCCTGGGTCGGACAAATATTTCACTCCAACTTTAACAGTAGGTCTAGAGGCACTGCTATCTTAATTCACAAACGTCTTAGATTTACTCCAGATCAAGTTTTCTCAGATATTGGTGGCCGCTATGTCATAGTCTCAGGCATTCTTCACCAAACACCAGTTGTGCTGGCTAATGTATACGCACCAAACTGTGACAACCATGGCTTCATGTCAACGTTGGTGTCTCGCCTTCCAAATCTTGACACACATCAGTTAATCCTAGGTGGGGATCTCAATTGCGTGACCAACCCGTCTACAGATCGTTCACACTCTAAGTCACCAACTCCAACTGCAATGGCCAGAACTCAGTCCGAGCTGATGTCCCACTTAGGCTGCATTGACCCCTGGCGTTTCTTGCACCCCACGGCCAAAGATTATTCCTATTTCTCCACTGTCCATAAGGTTTTTTCACGCATAGACTACTTCTATATTGACAAGGCCCTCTTACCATCTGTCCAGTCTTCGGAATACTCAGCCATAGTCATTTCCGACCATGCCCCACACATTTTAGATCTCAACCTTTTTTCATCCTCACGCAGACATAAGGGGGGTTGGAAATTTAATTCAGAGTTGCTGGCAAATACAGAGTTCTGTGAGTATGTTTCAAAGGAAATCGACTTTTTCCTACAAACAAACAGAAGTGAACTGGTCTCCCCATCCCTTCTATGGGAAACATTTAAGGCTTTCATTCGGGGACGTATTATTTCATTTAACGCACATCTGATAAAAAATAGGAAAAAAAGACAGCAACAACTTTTGGAAGCCATTTTAGCCACAGATAGACAACAGGCTTCCTCATCGAGCCCAGCACTGGTAGCCAAACGATTACAACTTCAAATGGAATTTGATCTGTTAACCACAGGCAAAGCCGAACGCCAACTACAGCAGACTAGAGCCACCTATTATGAACACGGGGACAGATCGAGCCGCCTCCTAGCCTCCCAGCTAAAGCACCAACAAGCCTCACATTTGATATCACAAATCTATGATTCTACCCATACTCTGACCACCGATCCTGGCAAAATTAATTCCGAATTATCTTCTTTCTATTCTAACCTTTATACATCGGAGCCTCCCTCAGATGTCCTAGCTATGGAAGCTTTCATAAATACTTTGGACATACCAACTGTAAATGTAGCCACAGCTGAACGTCTAGATACCCCGCTGTCCTTAGAGGAGGTTAGTTCATGCATTTCCACAATGCAGAGCAATAAAGCTCCTGGCCCCGATGGCTTCTCTGCCTGTTTCTATAAAAAATTTGCTGCACAACTCGCTCCTCTACTTTTAGAGGTTTTCAATCACTCCTTAGACCAAGGTGTTCTACCACCAACCTTAAATCAGGCTCTAATCTCACTCATTTAAAAAAAAGACAAAGACCCCAGACTATGCAGCAGCTACAGACCTATTAGTCTGCTTAATAATGATGTCAAACTCCTGGCAAAGATATTGGCAAGCAGGCTTGATGCATGTCTCCCCAATATAATCTCTCAGGACCAAACAGGCTTTGTCACAGGTCGCCAACTATCATCCAGCGTTCGCAGGCTCCTGAATGTCGTTCTGTCGCCTTCTACCTCCCTAGAACCAGAGATGATAATCTCGTTAGACGCAGAAAAACGTTTGATCGTGTTGAGTGGAAATACTTATTCAGGATTTTGCAGAAATTTGGCTTTGGTACAAAATTTATCTCTTGGATTCAGCTTCTTTACTCGGCTCCATTGGCCAGCGTTAAATCGAACTCTGATGTCTCTCCAGCTTTTCCCCTCACACGTGGTACACGCCAAGGCTGCCCCTTGTCACCCCTATTGTTCGCATTAGCTATAGAGCCCTTATCCATTGCTCTAAAAAGCTCTACACTGTTTTCAGGCATAAGGAGAGGAGGAATTGAGCATAAAGTGGCACTATATGCAGACGACCTACTCTTATTTGTCCAAAACCCAGTTAATTGTGCCGATACCATTGTTAATCTATTGAACAACTTTGGAGCCTTCTCAGGTTACAAGCTAAATATTGCTAAAAGTGTATGCTTCCCTGTTAACCACATAGCCAAATCAATCCCCCCTGGCACGCTACCCTTCAACCTTTCGTTAAATAACTTAAAATACCTGGGTATAACTGTATGTCACTCACTTAGCTCGCTACACAAGGAGAATTACACAACATTAATTGAAAAGGTTAAATTAGATCTTCAAAGGTGGAATAAGCTTCCTCTCTCACTGGTGGGCCGCATTGAAACAATTAAAATGAACATACTGCCACGCCTCCTTTTTCTTTTTCAAACTCTCCCTCTTTTTTTGCCCAAATCTTTTTTTAATTCACTTGATAAAATCTTATCATTTATGTGGGCCAATAAGTCCCCTAGAATCACCAAAGTCACTCTTCAAAGACCCAAACAAGATGGAGGACTTGCCTCACCCAACATGATATTCTATTATTGGGCATCAAATATTTTAATGATGAAGAAATGGTGCCACTCTGTCGAGATCTGGTGTGATATGGAGGCTAAATCCTGCACATCCTCTCTTCCAGCATTACTCTTTGCCCCCCTACCAACACGTTATTCCCAGTATACCAACAATCCAGTAGTTCTCTCTTCATTGAAAATTTGGAATCAGTTTAGACAACATTTTGAGTTAAAATCCCCATCAGTCCTTATGCCCATTTGTAAAAACCATTTGTTTCCATCCTCCTCTTTGGACTCAACATACAGCAAGTGGAAGGAGAAGGGCCTTATCTCTTTTAGGGATTTATACAGTGATGGGTTATTTATTTCTCTCGGAGAACTCACCACCAAATTGAATAATCAAAACAATAGCTTTTTTAGATTTTTCCAAATACGTAACTTTGCAAGCACCCATTTTAAACCCTTCCCCAGTTTACCTGAGAAAACCCTAGTGGAGTCCATCATGTCTGCACCAGATTCTATGTTTAACATTTCATCAATTTATAATGCTCTTGTTTCCTTGAGAACAACCTCTCTACTTGGGTTGAGAGGCGCATGGGAGGATGAACTTGGGACTGAGCTGAGCGAGGAATATTGGGCTGATGTGCTGTCTAGGATTAACAATTCATGTGCCTGCGCTCGTATGTGCCTTATTCAATTGAAAGTTGTTCATAGGATTCATTACACTAAAGCTAAGCTTAGCAGACTCTTCCCAGAAACAAACGACTCATGCAACAGGTGCCTTCAATCCCCTGCAAACCACACACATACTTTCTATTCCTGTTCAAAGCTCGCCTCTTTTTGGAAATCCTTTTTTGACACACTCAGTCTGGTCCTGGGATTCTCTGTATTACCCTGTCCTTTTATAGCTATCTTTGGCGTGTCCCCTGTAGGAGGCAGATTTAATAGATTCCAGGCCGATGCGGTTGCTTTTGCCTCCCTCATAGCCAGGCGTCGTATATTGCTCCACTGGAAGAGCCCTAATCCTCCTGAGGGTTCAGTATGGCTAAAAGATTTGTCATCCTTTCTCCATTTGGAAAAAATCAAATACACTGTTAGGGGTTCGTTGAATAACTTCTACAGAACCTGGGACCCATTCCTCACATACATTAATTCCTTAACCACAATTTAAGTAGGAACTAATTCCAATATTCCCCCTCTACTGTGAGTATACTGTGATCATGCGTATATGTGTATGTACATGTGTGCACGGTTATGCGTATGTGTGCGCATATGTACGAATGTGTATGTATGTGTATGTATGTATGTATATGTGTGTATGGATACATGTGGGCTATGTCTGTATGTATGTATATGTATGTGTGTATATATGTGTATATATATATATATGTATATGTATATATGTATATGTGTATATATATATATATATATGTATATATATATATATATATATATATATATATATATATTTAAAAATGAAATAGTTTAATCTGTTTTCTTTACATTGCTCCCACTATTGCTAGCATTTATTACTAATGAATTACTTTAATGCATGAATCTCAAACTTAGTAACTCATTCTGTTTCCCCCGGGGCATGGGAGGGTAAGGGCGGGGGGATACTTGTGAGGGTTTGTTTTGTTTTTGTTGTTGTTTGTTTTGTTTTGTTTCCATGTGTTCTGTTTACTTTTTTGTCTTGTCTCTTGTTTTATTTCTTATGTTTTGTTTGGTCATGTATGTCTTGTATTTTAAAATGGAAAAAACCTAATAAAAATATAATGAAATCCGACTTGTTTAAATATGCTGCCGTCTCTCTCCACCTCAGGCTGCCGTCTCTCTCCACCTCATGCTGCCGTCTCTCTCCACCTCAGGCTGTCGTCTCTCTCCACCTCAGGCTGCCGTCTCTCTCCACCTCAGGCTGTCGTCTCTCTCCACCTCAGGCTGCCGTCTCTCTCCACCTCAGGCTGCCGTCTCTCTCCACCTCAGGCTGCCGTCTCTCTCCACCTCAGGCTGCCGTCTCTCTCCACCTCATGCTGTCGTCTCTCTCCACCTCAGGCTGCCGTCTCTCTCCACCTCATGCTACCGTCTCTCTCCACCTCAGGCTGTCGTCTCTCCACCTCAGGCTGCCGTCTCTCCCCACCTCAGGCTGCCGTCTCTCTCCACCTCATGCTGCCGTCTCTCTCCACCTCAGGCTGCCGTCTCTCCACCTCAGGCTGCCGTCTCTCTCCACCTCATGCTGCCGTCTCTCTCCACCTCATGCTACCGTCTCTCTCCACCTCAGGCTGCCGTCTCTCTCCACCTCAGGCTACCGTCTCTCCACCTCAGGCTGCCGCCTCTCTCCACCTCAGGCTGTCGTCTCTCTCCACCTCAGGCTGTCGTCTCTCTCCACCTCAGGCTGCTGTCTCTCTCCACCTCATGCTGCCGTCTCTCTCCACCTCATGATGTCGTCTCTCTCCACCTCAGGCTGTCGTCTCTCTCCACCTCATGCTGCCGTCTCTCTCCACCTCAGGCTGCCGTCTCTCTCCACCTCAGGCTACCGTCTCTCTCCACCTCAGGCTGCCGTCTCCATCTCAGGCTGCCGTCTCTCCACCTCAGGCTGTCGTCTCTCTCCACCTCAGGCTGTCGTCTCTCTCCACCTCAGGCTGTCGTCTCTCTCCACCTCAGGCTGCTGTCTCTCTCCACCTCAGGCTGCCGTCTCTCTCCACCTCAGGCTGCCGTCTCTCTCCACCTCAGGCTGCCGTCTCTCTCCACCTCAGGCTGTCGTCTCTCCACCTCAGGCTGACGTCTCTCCACCTCAGGTTGCCGTCTCTCTCCACCTCAGGCTGTCGTCTCTCCACCTCAGGCTGCCGTCTCTCTCCACCACAGGCTACCGTCTCTCCACCTCATGCTGCCGTCTCTCTCCACCTCAGGCTACCGTCTCTCCACCTCAGGCTGCCGTCTCCATCTCAGGCTGCCGTCTCTCTCCACCTCAGGCTGCCGTCTCTCTCCACCTCAGGCTGCCGTCTCTCTCCACCTCATGCTGCCGTCTCTCTCCACCTCAGGCTGCCGTCTCTCTCCACCTCAGGCTGCCGTCTCTCTCCACCTCAGGCTACCGTCTCTCCACCTCAGGCTGCCGTCTCCATCTCAGGCTGCCGTCTCTCTCCACCTCAGGCTACCGTCTCTCTACACCTCAGGCTGCCGTCTCCATCTCAGGCTGCCGTCTCTCTCCACCTCATGCTGCCGTCTCTCTCCACCTCAGGCTGCCGTCTCTCTCCACCTCAGGCTGCCGTCTCTCTCCACCTCAGGCTGCCGTCTCTCTCCACCTCAGGCTGCCGTCTCTCTCCACCTCAGGCTGCCGTCTCTCCACCTCATGCTGCCGTCTCTCTCCACCTCAGGCTGCCGTCTCTCTCCACCTCAGGCTGACGTCTCGCCACCTCAGGCTGCCGTCTCTCTCCACCTCAGGCTGTCGTCTCTCCACCTCAGGCTGCCGTCTCCATCTCAGGCTGCCGTCTCTCTCCACCTCAGGCTGCCGTCTCTCTCCACCTCAGGCTGCCGTCTCTCTCCACCTCATGCTGCCGTCTCTCTCCACCTCAGGCTGCCGTCTCTCTCCACCTCAGGCTGCCGTCTCTCTCCACCTCAGGCTACCGTCTCTCCACCTCAGGCTGCCGTCTCCATCTCAGGCTGCCGTCTCTCTCCACCTCAGGCTACCGTCTCTCTCCACCTCAGGCTGCCGTCTCCATCTCAGGCTGCCGTCTCTCTCCACCTCATGCTGCCGTCTCTCTCCACCTCAGGCTGCCGTCTCTCTCCACCTCAGGCTGCCGTCTCTCTCCACCTCAGGCTGCCGTCTCTCTCCACCTCAGGCTGCCGTCTCTCCACCTCATGCTGCCGTCTCTCTCCACCTCAGGCTGCCGTCTCTCTCCACCTCAGGCTGACGTCTCGCCACCTCAGGCTGCCGTCTCTCTCCACCTCAGGCTGTCGTCTCTCCACCTCAGGCTGCCGTCTCTCTCCACCACAGGCTACCGTCTATCCACCTCATGCTGCCGTCTCTCTCCACCTCAGGCTACCGTCTCTCCACCTCAGGCTGCCGTCTCCATCTCAGGCTGCCGTCTCTCTCCACCTCAGGCTACCGTCTCTCTCCACCTCAGGCTGCCGTCTCCATCTCAGGCTGCCGTCTCTCTCCACCTCATGCTGCCGTCTCTCTCCACCTCAGGCTGCCGTCTCTCTCCACCTCAGGCTGCCGTCTCTCTCCACCTCAGGCTGCCGTCTCTCTCCACCTCAGGCTGCCGTCTCTCTCCACCTCAGGCTGCCGTCTCTCCACCTCATGCTGCCGTCTCTCTCCACCTCAGGCTGCCGTCTCTCTCCACCTCAGGCTGACGTCTCGCCACCTCAGGCTGCCGTCTCTCTCCACCTCAGGCTGTCGTCTCTCCACCTCAGGCTGCCGTCTCTCTCCACCACAGGCTACCGTCTATCCACCTCAGGCTGCCGTCTCTCTCCACCTCATGCTGCCGTCTCTCTCCACCTCATGCTGCCGTCTCTCTCCACCTCATGCTGCCGTCTCTCCACCTCAGGCTGCCGTCTCTCCACCTCAGGCTGTCGTCTCTCCGGCCGTCCTCTGTCTCTCCAGATGTCACCACACTCTTCCTGTCGGCACCCAGTCTGTTCCTGCTTGTACTCTCAGATTGGTAAAAAAAATAAAAAAAATAAATGGTAAAATAATAATAATAATAATAAGAAGAAGAACGGGGTCATGAAAACCAAAAGCACTTCTCTGCATGCATACTTAACAAGATGAAATGGGAGTTGTGGAAAAAATAAAATAAAACAACCTAATTAATTCAATCTTACGAAACGGCAGAACATTTTAATTCCGCAAAATTTAACCTACTGTGGAAATCTTGTTTTATTCATGTTTCAAGTTTTAGCACATTGCTTCCTGTTTCTAAAAAAAAAAAAGAAGAAAAATGAAAACAAAGAGCGCTGCGACTTATTTTACGTAATTAAGCTGTCAAGTTGGAACATTTAATTGCTCGCTGGCAAGTTTGGAGCGATGCGCGCCTCCCTCTGCATACAAAACGAAAAGCCGCTACCTTGAGACGTGAGTGGCAAAGTCACTCTCTGAGCGGCAGGCACACACACACACACACACACACACACACACACACGCAAGCACGCACGCACGCACGCACGCACGCACGCACGCACACACACACACACACACGCATCTCGATTGTAGTCTACTGTAAACCTTGGGGCCCATTTGTGGACACATCTCAGCTGATGTCTTTGGGGGGCCCTGGTTCCCGGGGGGGGGGGGGGATATAAGGATATAAAGGTTTATAATTTGACACGACCCCCCCCCCCCCCCCCCCCCCCCCCCCCCCCGCACGCTAGCATGTCTGAAGTAAAATCAGACAGACGTAGCATACGTGCTTAAATTCATATTTAGAAAATGTTTCAGATGTCAAAAGTTTCTGGGATGATGGAATGGTGATGGATGATGATGGTCATGGAAGGGGAACCTTCTGAAAGCTTCATGGGCAAAGTCAAATAATTTAAAAAAAAAGAAGAAAAAAAACCGGTCAAAATGACCTCTCAGACATGCTAGTGTAGAATGTGCCCGGAAACACATAAACACGTACATTAATGAGATTTACATTAGTGGCTTTGCCACGATAATATGAGGTAAAAACAAGTCAAAGTCATTATTTGCAGTCACTGGCCACTTTAAAGGCCTTCCAATCACAACAGTGACCAACCACAACGCATGCATGGAATGTTTCAGCTGCACATGGAACACAGTATACCTACATGAACACATTATACCTACATGAACACATTATACCTACATGAAAATTATACCTACATGAACACATTATACCTACATGAACACATTATACCTACATGAACACATTATACCTACATGAACTACATGAACACATTATACCTACATGAACACATTATACCTACATGAACTACATGAACACATTATACCTACATGAACACATTATACCTACATGAACTACATGAACACATTATACCTACATGAACACATTATACCTACATGAACACATTATACCTACATGAACACATTATACCTACATGAACACATTATACCTACATGAACACATTATACCTACATTAACACATTATACCTACATGAACACATTATACCTACATGAACACATTAAACCTACATGAACACCTTATACCTACATGAACACATTATACCTACATGAACACATTATACCTACATGAACACATTATACCTACATGAATACATTATACCTAACACATTATACCTACATGAATACATTATAACTACATGAACACATTATACCTACATGAATACATTATAACTACATGAACACATTATACCTACATGAATACATTATAACTACATGAACACATTATACCTACATGAACACATTGTACCTACATGAACACATTATACCTACATGAACACATTATACCTACATGAATACATTATACCTACATGCAGGCATTTAGGAATGAATGGATGAATGAATGATACATACATACGTTTTATCTTAATTTTTTCAGTCACGCAGAGCAGCAGCACGCAGGGAGTGTTTGGTGTATTCGTGACTTTTTGTGACTTCTCTGTAAACTTTTGGATTCACACCTCTTCCTGTGAACTTTTAGAGTGTGTTATTTAAAAAACTTAACAACACTCGAGTTTGTAGATCGGCCCGTGGCCTTGGGGGTTACTTAAAAAGTTAAAATTCCTCCCAAAAAGGCTGCAGGGAGTTGTGAGGAGATGGAGGAGATAAAGAAGGCCTTGAACGAGATGGAGGAGATAAAGAAGGCCTTGAACTTCATGTCGGAGGAGCTTTCAACAGTTTCCAGTCAACGAAAGAAAATCATGGGACTGATGGCTGAAGTTCAAGTACTTAAAAAACACAATGCGGAGAAGGAAAAGAAGATTGCTTTCTTGGAAACTCGAGTATCGGACCTGGAACAGTACTCGAGGATGAATGACCTGGTCATTAACGGATTGAAGACAAGACACCAGTCCTATGCCAGGGCAGCCGCAAATGAGACACCCGCCGGGAGTCAACCTACCGCGGCTGAAACGGAGTCACTGGAGCAGCAGGTTGTGGGATACCTGGAGAGCCAGGGCATAGAAGTGGCTAGGAGAGACATTGAGGCCTGCCACAGTCTGCCCTCCAAGACGAAAAAGAACGCTATCCCAGCGATAATAATCCGCTTCACAAATAGAAAGAATAAAATTGCGCTCCTGCGACAAGGAAAGAATCTAAAGGGGACCAAGGTGTACATCAATGAACACCTCACAAAGAAGAACGCGGACATCGTCAAAAGGGCACGCACGCTGAGTATGCAAAATAAACTCGAGTGGACCTGGACCTGGAACTGTAAAGTTTTTATTAAACAGAATGGCTCGACACCAGAGGAACAAAAAGTCAGCGTTATCCGTGACATCAGCGAACTCGACAAGTTTGAGGAGGAGGAGGACTGAACAGATCGATGGAGGTAGGATGCACGCATGCTATTGCTAAAGGCAGGCCTACTCACTGATATGCGAGCTACAAACAATAACAACACGAATGACAAACGGCCCTACTTCTTCTTATTATTTTCCTTACTACTGATGCATAGCGTTCGTATGGATTGGATTGGATTTCTCCGTTATGCGCAAGCGGCGCTGTTCGCCTGCTTTCTGGAGTTGGTGCTACCAGCAATAACTGACAGACGGCCTGATTTTTTAATTTTTATCTCTTACTTTTTAATATACAGACCTCTGTTTTGCATGTCTTTTTTATTTTCTCTTTGAATCATACTTTTTTGCATAGAGTTCGTCATGACACGGCGTTTGGTTTTGGAGTCTACATCGAAACAGGACTATCCCCTATTCTATTTATAATACTGTTTGTAGTGTTCTTTACATTGTATCCACAGCATAGCAAGACTCGAGAAAACAAACATGACAAGCCTTGATACAAGTCAATTGTCTCCCGGTGGAGACAACGAACATTCATGGAGTGATTATGAAACACTAGGGTTGAAAATGTTTGAATATACTGAACATAAATTACATGACATGGATAGTGATATCGACCCAGAAAACAATGTTTACAATACTACACATAACCACTGTGAATATTACACTGAAGAACTGTTCAAAGGGAAGGATATTGAAGGAGCAGTATCAATAATCCATTTAAATTGCAGGAGTGTGAATGCAAACTTTTCAAAGATAAAACAGTGTTTAACACAACTGGGAAAGAAATTCACAGCAATAGCAATCTCTGAGACCTGGCTTGAGGATGAACAGTATATTTTATATAAATTAGAGGGATATGAGATATTCTTTAATAATAGGACTCATAGAAAGGGTGGGGGCGTTGCATTATATATTGATAAAAGCTTTAAAGTTAAACATGTAAGTAAAATGTCAATGGTAGTAGAAAATATCATGGAATGTGTTACCATAGAAATCGAAAACAAAAACTCAAAAAATACACTGATAAGTTGTGAACACCAGGGTCTTGCATTGACACATTTACAGATGTACTAATGGAGATGTATGATAAAATAACTAATAAGAAAATGGTGTATGTCTGTGGAGACACCAATATCGATTTGCTTTCTGAGAACAATACAACCACAGATTGTATTATCGATTTGCTTTCTGAGAACAATACAACCACAGATTGTATTAACTCCATGTACAGTATGAGCTTGTATCCCACCATCACAAGACCTACTAGAATAACAACGCATAGTGCTACACTCATTGATAATATCTTTACTAACGTTATTGATAAGAAAATAACAAGTGGAATAATTATGAATGATGCAACTGACCACCTGCCAGTCTTTGCGGTCACTAGGGGCGGAATCAGGACCAACAAGGACACAAAAACTCAAATATTAAGTAGAATAAAAACACAAAAGACAGTTGAGTCCTTTAAAAGAGAGTTAAAGAACCAGGACTGGAATAACGTTTACATTGAGGATGTGAACGACTCATATTATACTTTTTTGTCCATATTAACTGCTCTCTATGATAAGAACTGTCCTCTAGTGAAGAAAACTGTCACGCAGAAATTTGGTGGAAAACCATGGATAACTAAGGGAATACAAAAAGCATGTAAGAAGAAAAATAAACTATATAAAGAATTCCTAAAAAAGAGGACAGTAGAGGCAGAAATCAAGTATAAGATATATAAAAAATAAACTGATACGAATAATGAGAAGCAGTAAAAGGGACTATTACAGTAAAATACTGGATGAAAATAAGAGTAATATTAGAAATACATGGAAGGTACTTAATCAAATTATAAAAAAGGGCGATGGGAAAATAGAATACCCAAATTATTTTCGGACAATGAATAACACAACTATTAATGAAATGAATTTAGTGGCAGATGAATTCAATGATTTTTTTGTTAAGGTTGGTCCTGGTTTGGCAAGGAAGATCCCAAAGACTGGCAATAAAAATACTGTGGAGAGCCAAACCATAAAGGTGTCAAACTCCATGTTTTTAAAAGGAACAGATGAAAAAGAAATAATTGACATTGTCAATAAGTGTAAGGCTAAGACGTCTACAGACAATGACGGATTTGACATGGCATTAGTCAAAAGCATTATCGAATATGTGGCAAAACCTCTAGCATACATTTGTAATCAATCATTAAAAAAAGGAATATTCCCAAACATGATGAAGATAGCAAAAGTTGTGCCGATATTCAAGACCGGAGACAAACACGAACTCACAAATTACAGACCAGTTTCCCTCCTCCCACAGTTTTCCAAGATTTTGGAGAAAGTGTTTTATAAGAGGCTAGAAGAATTCATTACCAAACACAAAGTATTATGTGAACAACAATATGGTTTTAGGGAAAATAGATCTCATGCACTAATGGAATTTGTTGAGACAGTAACTACGGCACTAGAAAATAAAGATTATGCAATAGGAGTATTTCTAGATCTTAGTAAAGCATTTGATACCGTACATTATGACTTATTATTATATAAATTAGAAAAATATAGAATTAGAGGGTTAGCCCTCTCCTGGGTAAGTAGTTATTTGCAAAACAGAAAACAGTATGTACAAATAAATAATTATAAATCTCAATTATTAGATGTGGAATGTGGGGTTCCTCAGGGTTCCGTGTTGGGTCCATTGCTCTTCATCTTGTATGTAAATGGTATGTGTGAGGTTTCAAAACTAATGAAAACAATAATATTTGCAGATGATACTAATTTGATCTGTAGTGGAGATAACCTGGAACAACTTCTGGAGACGGTGGAACAGGAACTAAAAAGGTTAAAGAGTTGGTTTGATTTTAATAAATTGACACTAAACTTAAGTAAAACAAAATACATAATATTTGGAAATCGTATAACTAATACAAATAAAAAACTTACAATAAACAAAATGGAAATTGAAATAGTGGATGAAGTCAAATTCCTTGGAGTAATAATAGATAAAAAAAAGTATGTTGGAAGCCTCATATAAATTATATAAAAACTAAAATAGCCAAATCAATAGCAATACTATATAAAGTCAAAGATTGCTTAAATAAAAGTTCACTATATATGCTATACAATTATTTTATATTGCCATACATAACATACTGTGTGGAAGTGTGGGGAAACACATATAAAACAAATACTAAATCAATATTTATCCTCCAAAAAAGAGCAATACGAATTGTAAATAAAACTGCCTACAGAGAACCAACAAACCAACTCTTTATCAATTTAAAAGCATTCAAATTCAAAGATCTGGTTGACATGAAAACAGTCCAAATAACATATAAAGCACAAAACAAATTATTACCAAACAACATCCAGAAGTTGTTCCAGAAGAGAGAGAGTCATTATGATCTGAGAGGGGTATGTATGTTTAATCAGCCGTTAGTGAGGACCAATGCAAAATACCACTGTGTTTCAGTGAAAGGGGTTATCCTGTGGAATAAATGCAAAGACGAATTGAAACAGTGTGAAACATGGAATAAGTTTAAAAAATGTTTAAAAAAGATATAATAAATATATATATAGGATAGAATAGCTGGGTACAGTGTGTACGCAAACGTTTTGTTAGTGTATAAATGTATGTCCTCAAGGGTCATCCTTGACCCTTGACTGTCTTGTACAGTATATGCTTGACTATTTTTTTTTTTTTTTTTTGATACACAAAGAAGGGGTAGGACCCGATAAGTTTTTAACTAAACTTCTTCCTATCCCTTTTTCGAACATAAACTATAAGGATGTTAGATATCGTTTTATTTCTTGTTTTATTATTATTTTAAATCTAGTTCTTCCTTTATTTCCATTGCCTGTTCTTTTATGTTTTAATATGTTCGAAAAAAATAAATAAATGAAAAAATGAAATGAAATGAATGGATGGATGGATGGATGGATGGATTAATTCATTAATTAACTTTTAGAATCGTGTATATTTTGATACTTTTTGGACTCCAACCTCCACAGACACATAGATCATAATATGACTACACTGTAGGCCTGAGGCTCCGTCAATGCCTGTTAGTACCTGGAAGAAAAAGAGAAAGGTATATAATAGAAGGAGCCTGTCACTATCCAGATATAAACCTCTGAGACATTATGAAATAAGCCCACGGCGGCAGAGCGAGACGGAGGGACGCCGTCTGCTCTTTGGGAAATGCAAATGTGGAGAAGAGTTTAACCCATTTTGACCTGAGATCAGATTCTAAAAAAGTCTTCTACATCTTGACAGTTTTCTGAAAAAGCTATGTTTCTATGTCAGTCGTGTTTCTATAGCAGACCTACAAGCTCGTAGCCTTGTAGATCTGCTATTTTTCAATAGAGGGTATGCGCGTGACACCATCATCAAACCAGGAAGTTATGCAGGAACGCCTACTGAGTGGCAAAAAACTACTTTCTGGCCTTGACAGCCCAGACATCCACACAGAAAAGTCCTATCTGATTGCATTAAACAACATTAAACAATGTTAAACTCACTTTGCATGTTGCTTTGCCACTCGATGTGCCATTCACTTTAAGCATGCGCATATAGCTAAAGCATAACATAATGCTAACACCAAAAGGGGTTCCCGCCCAAAATGGGTTGACTCAAATGAGCGCAGGAGAACGGTGATGAAAGATGTATGCGTTTGGGTTTGGACCGCAATAAGAGGGAATCAGGAAGCCAGATTTGCAGCGGTATTTGTTTTATATATTTTTTTACCCCCACGATTTTGTAACCATTTGTATTTCTCCACCCAGTGTCAATTGTCTACTGCAGGGGTTCTCGATGTGTTTGGCTGGGGACCCCCGGAAATGCTTTGGCCCTGTCTCGCGACCCCCGCCCCGCCCCCAATACAAATCGGCCGCTATAATAACCTTAATAATAAATAGAAAATACATCATAAATAAATACTGAAACCAGAGATAATCATTAAGGAAGGTTTATGCATGCACTGTAGATGTATGTGTTTGTGATTTTGTAACCATTTTTATTTCTCCACCCAGTGTCAATTGTCCACTGCAGGGGTTCTCAACGTTTTTGGCTGGGGACCCCCGGAAATGCTTTGGCCATGTCTCGCGTCCGGGGACCCCCAGGGGTCCTTGAGGGAGTTTCCAGGGGGTCCCCAGCTAAATGATAGTTGGGAACCAAATGGACCCTTACTGTATATGGGTCTGTAACTCTGAGAGTGTACACAAATCCATTTACAATTCACCCGGTTGGATGTAGAAAACACCTGCTGCGTGCTTCATACATACTCGCACGCACGCACGCACGCACGCACGCACGCACGCACGCACGCACGCACACAGCACCATGGACAGCGAATGAGGGGAGAGATTTGAACATGCATGAAACGCAGCGAAAGGCCATGAATGATTATTCAGTCAAGTCGACCTACTATAGCTAGTTTTCAACGATTCTGTTTTTCCACCCTTTCCTTTTACACAAATACAACAGTGTTGCGTGAGGATGTGTGAATGTCAACCCCCCTCCCCCCTCTCCCCCCCCCCCCCCCCCCCCCACACACACACACACACACACCCCACCCGGCCTTTGATTTACATTCTCACGATAAAAAAGGCCAGCGTGCTCTTTACGCCTGCAAGCAACACACGCACGCGCACACACACACACACACACACACACACACACACACACACACACACACACACACACACACACACACACACACACACACACACACACGCGCGCGCGCGCATGTGCACGTGCACGTTGTCCTCTGATATGTAAAGAGCAGAGAATGGATGAATATGATGAAATGGGAGATGGTGTAAAAAGGAAACAAAAAAAAGCACTTTCCAAGTGACCTTTAGTGAGAGCACAGGATCACAGCTGGAGGCAGGAGACCCAGGACACAGTCCTAGGGTTGTCTCCTTCAGTCAGGACAGGAAGGAGATCAAGGACCCAGTCCCAGGGTTGACTCCTTCAGTCAGGAGACAGAAGACACAGTCCTAGGGTTGTCTCCTTCAGTCAGGACAGGAAGGAGATCAAGGACCCAGTCCTAGGGATGACTCCTTCAGTCAGGAGACAGAGGACACAGTCCCGGTTGTCTCCTTCAGTCAGGAGCCCATGAAGGACACAGTCCTATAGGGTTGACTCCTTCAGTCAGGAGACAGAGGACACAGTCCCGGTAGTCTCCTTCAGTCAGGAGACTATGAAGGACACAGTCCCAGGGTTGTCTCCTTCAGTCAGGAGACCATGAAGGACACAGTCCTAGGGATGACTCTTTCAGTCAGGAGACCATGAAGTACACAGAACCGGTTGTCTCCTTCAGTCAGGAGACCATGAAGGACACAGTCCCAGGGTTGTCTCCTTCAGTCAGGAGACCATGAAGGACACAGTCCTAGGGTTGACTCCTTCAGTCAGGAGACAGAGGACACAGTCCCAGGGTTGTCTGCTTCAGTCAGGAGACCATGAAGGACACAGTCCCAGGGTTGTCTCCTTCAGTCAGGAGACCATGAAGGACACAGTCCTAGGGTTGACTCCTTCAGTCAGGAGACAGAGGACACAGTCCCAGGGTTGTCTCCTTCAGTCAGGAGACCATGAAGGACACAGTCCCAGGGTTGACCAAAGCATTATGGGAATTTTAGTCCAGGAAGGAAGTGAGCCCAGTGTCTGTGACATCATGGACACTGCTACAATCTAAAATATCTAAAACCACATATTACACACATAAAGACCCCCAGGAAAATGTTCTAAATCTTCTAAACGTCGTTAACAGTGAGTGCGCATGTTTCTCGGAAGGAAAGAAACATGCGCAATGGGCTATATGCAGCCAACGCACGCACACAGGCACGCACGCACACACACACACACACACACACACACACACACACACACACACACACACACACACACACACACACACACACACACACACACACACACACAATATTCCTTTTGGGAGTGAGACAGCGTTGTTTTGTCCATCTTACAATTTACAATGCAGGCATTTAGCAGACGTTTAGCAGCGTCTTACAGTGAGCAAGAACAAAACATAAATCCATGTCCACGTTTCCAACGATCAGGATGTGAGTTTTTGGATCTTCTCTAGTTACGTTTCACCACTCTGGTGTTTTTGCACAAGGTGGTGCTGTTCTCCGACATATAAACGCCCCTCTCTACCCCCCTAAAAAAAAGAAACTCTAAAATATTTAAAACCACATATTACACACAAGACCCCCAGGAAAATGTTCTAAATCTTCTAAAAGTCATTAACAGTGAGTGCGCATGTTTCTCGGAAGGAAAGAAACATGCACAATGCGGGCTATATGCAGCCAGCACTTCCGCGTTCAGCTTCCTTGGTGTCAACTGCGCATGTTTTTCCTTCCAGGGAGCAACATGGAGTCCACCGCACGGTCTTCGCTTCCCGTCCTCTTTTAATAGTCCTTGGACTAACCACATGGTCCGCCATGTTGTTGTGATTGTTGTTGCTCATGGAGGTGCAGCAGCGGCCGCCGGTAGCATCAGCATTAGCTTAGCTTGTTTTCACGTTTTATAAGATCCTAGAATCCAGATTGTCTCATTTGGAGCAGAAAAACGACAAATAAGCGTGCACACGTCCAACATGTCGGATCTGTGTGTAGGCTGTCTAGCATGTGAGTAAATTATTTAAAAAAAAGAAAAAATTATATTTTCACGTTCTGGCACAGCCAGTGGTGGAGATTAAAACAGAATCCTGCGTTCTTGGCATAATTTCGGGTTTGCTTTATTTTTAGTCTAGTTTTAGATGACTAAATATTATAAGATTTTACACTAAATCTACGGTTGATTCCGTCGACAAAAAAAACATATTTTAGTCCTTGATGGCGTCGCAATAATCCCTGATTGATACTTGTGTACTGAGAATAGCAGATCTACAAGCTCACAACGTGCCACAGACACGTCGTAGACAGCTTGTAGATCGGCGCGTGTAGCTGCTTTGGATACTTTTGTGTGACGCTGTGATAATATGATCAATGGATGGCACTAGACAGATGAGGGTGGAAACGATTCATCAATGGCCTACTGGTGAGGGTGGAAACGATTCATCAATGGCCTACTGGTGAGGGTGGAAACGATTCATCAATGGCCTACTGGTGCGTTCAAACACGGGCAGACGTAACAACGCAAAGACACGCTGCAAGTTGATTTGGAGCAGCCACGTGCATCATTGCGTCTTTGTATGGTCATGTCGCTGGCATCCATTGACAATGGATGGTAGACTGCATCTTTGTATCGTCATGTCGCTGGCTTCCATTGACAATTAATGGTAGACTATCTTTGTATCGTCATGTCGCTGGCTTCCATTGACAATGGATGGTAGACTGCATCTTTGTATCGTCATGTCGCTGGCTTCCATTGACAATGAATGGTACTATCTTTGCAACGTCATGTCGCTGGGCTTCCATTGACAATGAATGGTAGACTATCTTTGCAACGTCATGTCGCTGGCTTCCATTGACAATGAATGGAAGACTATATTTGCAACGTCATGTCGCTGGGCTTCCATTGACAATGAATGGTAGACTGTATCTTTGTATCGTCATGTCGCTGGCTTCCATTGACAATGGATGGTAGACTGCATCTTTGTATCGTCATGTCGCTGGCTTCCATTGACAATGAATGGTAGACTGCATCTTTGCAACGTCATGTCGCTGGGCTTCCATTGACAATGGATGGTAGACTGCATCTTTGTATCGTCATGTCGCTGGGTTTCCATTGACAATGTATGGTAGACTGTATCTTTGTATCGTCATGTTGCTGGGCTTCCATTGGCAATGAATGGTAGACTGTATCTTTGTATCGTCATGTCGCTGGCTTCCATTGACAATGAATGGTAGACTGCATCTTTGCAACGTCATGTCGCTGGGCTTCCATTGACAATGGATGGTAGACTGCATCTTTGTATCGTCATGTCGCTGGGTTTCCATTGACAATGTATGGTAGACTGTATCTTTGTATCGTCATGTTGCTGGGCTTCCATTGGCAATGAATGGTAGACTGTATCTTTGTATCGTCATGTCGCTGGCTTCCATTGACAATGAATGGTAGACTGCATCTTTGCCAAGTCATGTCACTGGCTTCCATTGACAATGAATGGTAGACTGCATCTTTGCCACGTCATGTCGCTGGCTTCCATTGACAATGAATGGTAGACTGTATCTTTGTATCACCATGTCGCTGGCTTCCATTGACAATGAATGGTAGACTGTATCTTTGCATCGTCATGTCGCTGGCTTCCATTGACAATGAATGGTAGACTGCATCTTTGCCACGTCATGTCGCTGGCTTCCATTGACAATGAATGGTAGACTGCATCTTTGCAACATCATGTCGCTGGCTTCCATTGACAATGAATGGTAGACTATCTTTGCAACGTCATGTCGCTGGCTTCCATTGACAATGAATGGTAGACTGTATCTTTGCAACGTCATGTCGCTGGGCTTCCATTGACAATGAATGGTAGATTGCATCTTTTACATTTGCCCGCATGAACACAACATGTTCCGAAATGAATATAAAGGGCCTAAGTAAAAAGTAAGTAATAAGCATACGTATAGTATGATCAAGTAGGGGCTTAATTCAGTAAAACATGGGCCGATAAGAGGATTCTGGACGACAGTGACGTCGTTGTTATAAGTCACACCTCATCATATCCTCCTACAGTCTCAGACTTCAGTCCATTCCTTGCCATTTATCTTTTTTATAACGTCTTTCGTCTTCTCTCCTTTTTGAGTGGTGTAAACCACTCCTACAACTGGCTTTGTTAGTTTGTCTGTGTCTGTTCGTACCAAAAAATTAGCATGGTTGCTATGGTCACCCAGTTCACACGGGTGTGATTTCATTACGTCAGACATTACGTCAGACCACAGCTGATAAGTCTATATAAGACCTTACACCACTCAGTTCACACGGGTGTGATTTTTTATTAACGTTAAATATCACTTGCTTCTCCTTTGGCCCTTGCCTCCACCTCTCCCTCCCTCTGTCTCCATCACGCACACACGCACGCACGCACGCACACACTCACGCACGCACACAATATTCCTTTTGCGAGTGAGACAACGTTGTTTTGTCTATCTTACAATTTACAATGCAGGAATTTAGCAGACGCTCTTAATACAGAGCGACTTTACAGTGCGCAAGAACAAAACATAAATCCATTGCCACGTTTCAACAGGACCAGATCAGGATGTGAGTTTTTGGATCGTCTCTACTTGGTAGGTTGCTGGTCGCCAATGACCGTGGGAATGACGTCGCCGAGCGGTCGTCGGTAGTCGCCAATGGATTTTGCCGGCCCCCGTGGGGAACAAATACAATGTGACGCCAACATGTGGGGAACTAATACAATGTGACGCCAACACGTGGCGAACTAATAGCCTACAATGTGACGCCAACCGGAACCAACCACCGGAACTAGGCATGTAACGATTCACTGAACGGTTCACGGATAGGATTTTGCACTGTAGCCTATTTATAAAACAAAATATATTTTCCAGAAAAATTACCGAAATATCTCTGATTTATCTCTTTAATGATTGTTGGCGTCACATTGTATTAGTTCCCCACATGTTGGCGTCACATTGTATTTGTTCCCCACGTGAATGTGCAGATGTCTCCTCAGATCGCCTGAACGAATGAAAACTTTTGCCACACTGTGTAGTTCACACTGAGATGAGGACCTTATCCAGCGTGGATGCGCTGGTGTTTCTTGTAGTGACTGGGGTCATGCAGTCTTTACAGTAAAAGGGTTTTTCTCCGGTATGGACCCGCTGGTGCGTCCTCAGATCGCCCGAGTGGATGAAACATTTGTCGCACTGTTGACAGTGATAGGGTCTCTCTCCGGTGTGCAGGCGCTGGTGTATCCTCAGAGCACACGGATGGTTGAACCTTTTGTCGCAGCAGTGACAGTTGAAGGGTTTCCCTCCAGTGTGAAGGCGCCGGTGCGACTTCAGGCAGTCCAACCGACTGAAGCTCTTGTCGCACTCTTTGCAGTGGTACGGTTTCTCTCCCGTGTGGACGCGCTGGTGCTTCTTCAGGGTGTCCGAGTCGGTGAAACTCTTGTCACAATGCTTACAACCGAAGGGTCTCTCTCCCGTGTGGATGCGCACGTGTCTCCTCAGGTTGCTCATCTGACTAAAACTCTTGTCGCAGTGTTTGCAGTGGAAGGGCTTTTCTCCCGTGTGGACGCGCTGGTGCGTCCTCAGCATTGATATTTTTTGGAAACTCTTGTCGCACTCTTCGCAGACGTGGCGTTTCTTCCCCGTGTCGGACAGCTGGCGTCTCTTTACTTCTCCTGGACGAGCTAAAGGCTCGGTAAGCCGTTGTTGATTGGCAAATCTCGGTTCGCCAGTGTTGGTAAGCCGTGGTTGATTGGTAAATCTCGTCTCGCCTGCGTCTCTTTGTATTTGGCTGGTTACTACGGAGCTGTTTCTCTGCTGACGGGCTGCCGCCGCCACCGCCGCTGCTGCGGGGACTTGCTCGTACCTCAGCATGTGGCGGTAGAGGTCGTTGTGGCTCGCCTTCACGTGTTTCAGGAGAGACGTCACGGCACACGTACACTCGACGCAGGATGCCTGGGTCAGGATGTATTGGGACTTCACTCCGTCCGGGAGCTGCGGAAGTTCATCATCCATTAAGCTGCTGCTATACCTGGACTGTGACGCGGACGGGATCCATCCGTTGGCCGAGGAACTCCCCCCTTCTCTCTGTGAAGCGGACGGGAGCCGTCCGTTGGCCGTGGAACTACCCCCTTCTCTCTGTGACGCGGACGGGAGCCGTCCGTTGGCCGTGGAACTACCCCCTTCTCTCTGTGACGCGGAAGGGAGCCGTCCGTTGGCCGTGGAACTACCCCCTTCTCTCTGTGAAGCGGACGGGAGCCGTTCGTTGGCCGTGGAACTACCCCCTTCTCTCTGTGAAGCGGACGGGAGCCGTCCGTTGGCCGAGGAACTCCCCCCTTCTCTCTGTGACGCCGACGGGAGCCGTCTGTTGGCCATGTTGGCCCCTTCTCTCTGCGTCTCTCTCGTCACACGCATCTCCGTTTTGACGTCTCGCATTGACCGCGGCGGGGCCCTCCCGATATCTGTGGTGATCTCACTTTTCGTCGGCTTCCGTTTCCGAGTGGCGTCCACAGTCCGAGTCAATTCACCCGCAGACGTTTTGAAGACTGGGGATCGGGTGAACGTCGGATTTCCGGTCGAGTGGTTAGGAGCCATTGCAGTGGTGTTCTCTACCTCCGTCTAGTCTAGGGGTCTGAGATTCTTTCGGGAACTTCAGGAGTGCACAACAGTTGTTCTAGTCAGTGGAATTGTCAGGACGTCTTAACCCTCAAGGTCAGGTCGTCAATGTGCGGAGGTGGAAGTCAAACTGAGCTCTGATTGAATCTGTGCCTACTTTATATTGACCATGCGGGGTCATCCATGCCCAAATATGGTATGTCGAGCCGACAGCTATATGTCCAAATATGGAGCGTGGACTCGTCATAGTGGCCGTAGCTAGGCGGGAAATTGATGTGATAGTTCAGTTGGTGATGAAAGCATGAAATTCGGCACAGATGACCTTCATATGACCCTAATTGATAATCAACCTCGGGCCACGCAGAATTCCACCATTTTTCAAGATGGCCGCCAGTTTGCAATTGGACCTATACGTTTTGGACTATATCACTTTGCTAGGGCTGTAAATCTTTGATTTCACCATCATTTTGATATAAGAGAAGATCAAAATAACTTTAGGTTTCAATATGGCGGCATGTTTTCCAATATGGCTGCCAATAAACTGCATAAATGTACATCTGCTCATGGTTAATGCACAGTTGGTGATAGAAACATGACATTTGGCACAGATCACCTTCATGACACCCTAATTCATAATCAACCTTGGGCCATGCAGAATTCCTAAATTTGTCAAGATGGCCGCCAGTTTAAAAAATGGCTGCAACTGGACCTATATTTTGGACTATAGCACTTTGCTGAGGCTGAATCTTTGATTTCCACCTAAGGGAATATGTCCTGGAGGTATTTCTACCAAGTAAGATACAAAATAACATTAAGTTCCAATATGGTGGCATGTTTTCCAATATGGCTGCCGATAAATTGCATAACTGTACATCTGTTCATGGTTAATCCACAGTTGGTGATACAAGTATGACATTTGGCACAGATTACCTTTATACCACCCTAATTGGTAATCAACCTCGGGCCACGCATAATTCCTCCATTTTACAAGATGGTCGCCAGTTTTTGCCAGTTGAAATGGCTTCAACTGGGCCTACGTTTTTGACTATATCCTTTTGCAGGGGCAGTATTTTTTAATTTCCCCCTCATTTTGATATAAGAGAACATGTTCTGGAGGCATTTCTACCAAGTAAGATCAGAAATAACATTAGGTTCCAATATGGCGTCATGTTTTCCAGTATTGCTGCCGATAAATGATTATGGTTAATCCACATGATCTTATAACATGAGCTCCAACACCACATGTGCTTAAATAATAATTGTATTAATAATTACCATACACAGGATCCATTTAGGTTTTCAATGACCTAGGTTCAAATAGCGTGGCATATTTTGAAATATGGTCACCATCACCATACACAAACTTAGATCCGATAAAGCTTGGTGAAGGTTTTTGGCACATCTTTGCAGCTTGGTATGCAGTTATGGCTTTGTGCAGATTCTTAGTTTTGTCTGTCTTGTTACAGGTCATTCAAAAGCTACCAAATCACTTTAAAATGTGGCGCAAATGGGCAGATGTTACTTTTAAGGCTGCTGCGAGTGAATTTAGCCGAATATACTTTACACTTCTCTTCTGATATTAACTTCCTTTTTCTTTCCAATGTTGATGTTTTTAACTGTTACCATGAGTCTTGGTATGTAGCTTTGTTCAAGTGTCAACTGAATTCCATCATCAAGTTGCCTGGGGTCAAAAATAATTGGCATGCAATTAATTTTGTAAAAACAACTTTGTTAGTTCAATCACTGTGTTTTGTTATGGCCGCGTTGCGTCGTGTGAGGGCTTAGGAGTAACCTAATGTTACTTTTTATATCGTACTTGGTATAAATACCTCCAGAACATATTCTCTTATATCAAATTGAGGGGATATAAAATATTTACAGCCCCAGCAAAGTCATATAGTCCAAAAACGTATGTACAGTTGCAGCCATTTTTAAAACTGTCTGGCCACCTTGAAAAAATTGGAATTCTGCGTGGCCGGAGGTTGATTATCGATTAGGGTCATATGAAGGTCATCTGTGCCAAATTTCATGCTTTCATCACCAACTGAACTATCATGTATTGAAAACAGCTATTTCCCGCCTAGCTATGGTATTTGTTCTAAAACTATAGCCGTGTGAAGTGAGGGGTGCCCTTATCATCGTACGTCATCATACATCATCTCATTCTGGCCAATCACAATTTGCCTTCAACGTTTGTGTTTACAGAGACCGTCAAAGCTGGACATAGGAGGGGCTAGCGCCCCTCAAAAGGAAAATAATAATTTTGTTCCGGTTAGGCGTATCGTAAATCAATTTAAATTGATATGAATCCCAACGATATGAATCAATTTAATAAAAAATAAAAAAGATTATCCGTTTTCAAAATGCATTCACTTTCAGTAGTATAGAGCACTGCAGTGTGTGGCTGTGACTGTGCCCAGGTGAAGGTGGTTAATTGTCATTAATACATCAAGGAAGGCAATTATGTTTCTGCACTGTCAACTAGGTCTACATCTATCCTAAGATTCCATCAAAGAAAGCTTTTCTTTCTTACACATGTTTACAGTTGTTGCACAGAAATAAAGCAATTTTGTGGGGTGGTTTGTGTGTGCGTGGGGGGGGGGGGGGGGGGGGGATGTTTGGGTAGCTAAATCATAAGAAAATATATTTCTGGAATATTCTTTGTTTAAAAAGTAGTGCAAAATCGTATCGTGAACCTAATATTGTGATTCGAATCGTATCATGAGTTCAGTGAATCGCTACATGCCTAGTTCTGGTGGTTGGCGTCACATTGTAGGCTATTAGTTCCCCACATGTTGGCGTCACATTGTATTAGTTCCCCACATGTTGGCGTCACATTGTATTAGTTCCCCACATGTTGGCGTCACATTGTATTAGTTCCCCACATGTTGGCGTCACATTGTATTAGTTTCCCACATGTTGGCGTCACATTGTATTAGTTCCCCAAATGTTGGCGTCACATTGCATTAGTTCCCAACATGTTGGCGTCACATTGTATTAGTTCCCCAAATGTTGGCGTCACATTGTATTAGTTCCCCACATGTTGGCGTCACATTGTATTAGTTCCCCAAATGTTGGCGTCACATTGCATTAGTTCCCAACATGTTGGCGTCACATTGTATTAGTTCCCCAAATGTTG
Organism: Electrona antarctica; assembly: GCF_951216825.1. Classification (NCBI taxonomy): domain Eukaryota; kingdom Metazoa; phylum Chordata; class Actinopteri; order Myctophiformes; family Myctophidae; genus Electrona; species Electrona antarctica. The sequence continues at coordinate 54,324,196 of NC_136812.1, read as the reverse complement.
GCGTCACATTGTATTAGTTCCCCACATGTTGGCGTCACATTGTATTAGTTCCCCACATGTTGGCGTCACATTGTATTAGTTCCCCAATGTGAATCAATTAGTTTAGTCTCACTAGTCATCTAATGAGTTAGATTAGAATAATATTGGAAATACTGTAATACATTGAAAAATACCTTCAAATGATATAAAAGTAACAGCACTTTATACAGAGTATATGCACTACCACCGGAATGCCTCCACTTCCTGTCATGTGACTCCTCTCTGGCCCGCCGTGTCTCTGCATCGCGGAGGGCCAGTCGTCATGGCAACCTGGACGACTGGTCCCGCTGTATGTGTGAGATAAGAGCCTCTGAAAGAGACCGAGAGACCTTTACACACTCTCTCTCTCTCTCTCTCTCTCTCTCTGTCTCTCTGACAGACAGACAGACAGACGGGCATTGTTCAAGTTGACGGAATCATTTCACCGTCAGCTCTGAACCTGGTGACTTTCCTCCTCTAAGTGACAATGACAACCGTGGGGCGCCCGCTGGCCTAGCGGTCCAGGCGCATGCCACATATCTAGGCTCTGGCCTGACAGCGCACCGCGTGTTCGAGTCATTCCCGTTCATGACGACCTTTGCTGCGTGTCTCTCCCCTTCTCTCTCTCTCCCTCTTTCCTGTCCGTCTTCACTTGATACTATCAATAAAGGCAGAAAAGCAAAAACAGTGCATGCGTTTGGTCCTACAGTCATGCAGTCCTATACCCAAAACCCAACCCTAAACCATAACCTCACAGGAAGCCACGGAATAGTTTTAACCTGCCACGCATGTCGGGAGCCACGGGTTAGTTGTAACCTGCCACGGGTTGGTTTTACCAGCTGCGCATGTCGGGAGCCATGCGTGAGTTTTAACCTGCCTGAGTTAGTTTTAACCTGCCACACATGTCGGGAGCCACAGGTTAGTTTTAACCTGCCACTGGTTCGTTTTAACCTGCCACGGGTTAGTTTTAACCTGCCACTGGTTCGTTTTAACCTGCCACTGGTTAGTATCAACCTGCCACACATGTCGGGAGCCACGGGTTAGTTTTAACCTGCCACAGGTTCGTTTTAACCTGCCACTGGTTCGTTTTAACCTGCCACTGGTTCGTTTTAACCTACCACACATGTCGGGAGCCACGGGTGAGTCTTGTTGATGCCCATGGGACTATTAGTATGTCTAACCAACGCGTGCACCCTGTGTGATCTGAAGTACGTTTTTGTGTAGTAGTTAGTTGGTCTCACCGCCGCTATGAAGTGTGAAGTGAGGGGCGCTCTTATCATCGTACATCATCATATCGTAAAATAGACACTATGCCTATAGAGCATCGCAGTCCCGCCCCCTTTCTTGTCGACGCCAGGCCCAGGAAATGAATCCCAATGCATTTTTCCCAGACATTTAAAAAAAAGTATTTATTTAAAGACCTTGAGCGTCGTACGAAGCCAACTCGAGTCGTGACAAATCATGACAACAAACGCAATATTTTGGACCAAACAAATAATTACAAAGAAGAAAAACAACAAAATAAGTGTTGTAACCTGCCGTTTTTTTCTACTTTCTAATTATTTGTTTGGCCCAAAACATTGTGTTTATGTGTCATGATTTGTCACGACAAGAGTTGGCTTTGTCTCACGACAAGAGTTGGCTTTGTCCGCAGTGTAAACGTCTTTAAATAAATACTTTCTGAAAAGTCTATGAGGAAAATTAACGGGGATTTCTTTTCCGGGTCTCTTTATAGGACGTAAAAGTCTCCATTCATTGTCAAGGGGAATTTAATGTTTGTTTTAGACAAAGTTTGTGGACGGTAACCAAAAGCTAGATGTAGGAGGGGCTAGCGCCCCTAAAATAAAGGAGCAGATGTACTTGCTTCCATCACAGGGGACGGTGAGACGGAAGGACGAACGCGCGGATTAGCAGCATGTCCCCTAGCGGCGCTAAACCTTGTATCTCCACATTTAGACTTTTCATGTTTCATGACTGTAGGAAATGGTAAATGGTGCATTAATATAGCGCCTTCATCCAAGAAGCTTTACATAGATTGTGCGTAATGACATTCAACCATTCACACACACATTCACACAGCGATGGCGGAGGAGACCATGCAATGCACCAACCTGCTCATCGGGAGCAATTAGGGGTTCAGAGTCCTGCTCAAGGACACGTCGACACTAACTCTGGGGGAGCCCGGGTTCGAACTGGGATTCTGGAACCTTCCCAACCGGCAACCACTGCCACGCTAGTATGTCACAGGGACTCATCCCCCAATCCAACCCTCGATGCTGAGACCCCAATGCAGGGAGGCACTGGGTCCCATTTTGGTATGACCCAAGGGGGCAGGCAGACTTTCCAACGTTGAAGCTCTGGGTCCTAGTGGTAGGAGGAGGGACTACAGGCGGACCCGTGGATTCATGACCGGGAAACCCCGTGCAGCTGGGCTTTAACGTTGAGCGCTCGGTTGCCCTACGTCACTCAGGACCTCAAAGTTGAGGTCCTGGGAGGGACTTCCGGCAGTCTTCCGGGTGCTTCAAAACGCCACTGAGCAACTTCCACTGACATGAATAGCTGGGGGGGCGGAGCTTCGCGCCAGTTCAGTCTCTATTATATATATACTCTATGGTATGACCCTGCAGGCCGGGGATCGAACCCCGACCTCCCAGTCTCAGGGCGAACACTCTAACCACAAGGCCTGCACTGAGGGCAGTGAGGGCTGGAGGTATTAGGGGGTCCTCTCCTCCTTGACATGAAGAAGTTCTTGAACCACTGCAGTGTGGAACACATGGAAAGTAAGTGACGTGTTTTGAACATACGGGCTTTCCAGCGGACAGAGAGGACCGAGTAGAGCTGTGAGCATCCAGCCAGCCAGCCAGCCAGCCAGGCTGCATGGCAGAGCAGCCAGCCAGCATTGCAGAAGGCTTTAGACTGGAGTTTATAAGCTCACAGCTCTGTACGCACTGCCAGCGCTTATCTCCCCAGAGCAGGTAGTGTGTGCGTGCGTGTGTGTGTGCGTGCGTGCGTGCGTGCGTGCGTGCGTGCGTGCGTGCGTGCATGCGTGCGTGTGTGTGCGTGCGTGCGTGCGCGTGCGTGTGTTGTATATTGTATGTGTGCAGGCCTGCCTATTGTACATAAAGTTCAATCATAATTGTGTGTGTGCGCACGTGCATATGGGCTTATCTGATGCGTGCCGCTAGAGGAAAAAAAAACCGAGAGAGAGAGAGAGAAGGAAAGGAAAGGAACCTTCCTACTCGTCTATTCTCCAGCATATTGTTTGTCCTCAGTCTTTCCTCCTAGGACTCAGTTTCAGGGCTAGCGTGCAGTTTGGGTTTTGCACTCTGAAAATAGCAGATCTACAAGTTCACAACGCGACGCAGCGTGACCAGTCAATGAGCTTGTACTGTAGATGTGCTATTTCCCCATGACCCTCATACAATTCCTTAGCCTGGTTAATAAACCAGACCGAATCAGCCGTTGGCAAAAAAAAGTTGCCTACCAGCGGATTACGGTCTGGCGAGGCTCAGTAGCACGCCTCTTTCCTACAGCAGAGAACAGGTCGGACCAATCGGGACACGGTATGCAATACAGGCGGGCTTTGGTACAGTGACGTTCAATGCTTGAGACCTTTGACTGACAGTAGCTCTGACCAATTGCGTCAAAGAGAAAATGTTCCCCGGGAAATGAAATCCAAGTGGAGCCAGCCCAGACTGATATACCGCGACAGTGTTGTGTGATATTAGTCTGGCTTATTAGCCAGGCTAACAATTCCTGCCCTGGTATAACCTCATGGCCTCCCCCCCGCCCCCCCCCTCTCTCTCTCTCTCTCAAATTGAGCTTTCAGAGGGAGAATAATAACTATCTTTTTAGGGGTCCATTAGGTCTTTGTTCCGGGCGGTATTAATGAGCGCGGGCGGGGCTCATTTGGGACGGTCCCATCGCTCACGGCATACAAATAGCGTCCCATATTTCATAATTAGGCTACATTCTTACATTCAGATTATTATTTTCTTCCTTTGTATTATATTTGCAATTCCAGAGCGATGTCTTTACCTTTTAATGTAATGTCCTGTCAGAAAGAATACAAATTATTATAACAGCCATAATGGGCCTCATTCACAAAGCTGTTTTTTTTTTTGAGGGGCGCTAGCCCCTCCTATATATTCGAACACAAACCATTGACAATGAATGGAGAACTTACGTCATGTGGACGAGCATCATCCATCTATTTTTGTCCTACACAAACATTAAATTCCTATTGACAATGAATGGAGAATGCTGATGTACGATGACAAGAGCGCCCCTCACTTCACACGGGTGTGATTTTTGAGGGGCGCTATATACAGGTTTAATGTTTGTTTTTAGTTCAATGTTTGTTTTAAAAACGCCATTGACAATGAAGGGAAAATGTACGTCATATTGTCCCTCATTGCGTCATGTTGTCTCTTTATTGTTAATGGCGTTTAATGTTTGTGTTGGCACCGTTTGTTTTACATCAGCATTACGTCACCTAATCAACATGAGTTAGACGTTAATATATTAGCGCCCATCTCTTCACACGGGTGTGGTTTTTGAGTGGTGTAAACCACTCCTACAACTGGCTTTGTTTGTGCAGAAAAAATGAGCATGGTTGCTATGTTCACCCGGGTGTGATTTCATTACGTCAGACATGCTTTCATTACGTCAGACAGGCTATATTTGAGTGGTGTAAACCACTCCTACAACTGGCTTTGTTAGTCTGTGCAGAAAAAATGAGCATGGTTGCTATGTTCACCCTGTTCACCCGGGTGTGATTTCATTACGTCAGACATGATTTCATTACGTCAGACAGGCTATATTACACCACTCAGTTCACACGGGTGTGATTTTATTTTTTAAATATATTTTAGTGTAGACTATAGTGTGTATTTAGTAAAGTGTGACATGTGATTCATGAAAGGGAGTGTAGAGCCGTGATTTGTGATTCATGAACGGGAGCCGTGATTTGAGTTAAGGACTTTAAGTATCTCAGGGTCTTGTTCATGAGTGAGAATCAGAGCAGCAGGGGGCGGTTATAGAGCGCCGAAGTCCTGACGTCACTCGCTCATCCCCTGGTTCTGCCTGGTTCACGGAAGTCATTTCTCTATGGAGAATAACATGGGGGCATCTTAAAATCGATCCATATAAGCGTTGTGGTCCAAAAATAAACAAGCTGTCTCGGCGTTATTGTCAGGGAGGTGTCTCTGTCAGTCAATCATACAGTACTAATTCAGCAGCAGTAATATTAGCGTTTTCTCTCAGTCGGTTGATTCTTCATATCCATATGAGTGAAGCGGCCTGGATGACATCTATGACGTTTATTTTTCAAACACAGTACTTATATGAGGTGATCTAAAATCCCCCTGTGGGGATTACAATGCAAATAAAAAGTACACGAACCCGTGGATTTGCGCCGTCTACCGATATTGACGTCAGACTTCGGTGCTCTATTGCAGTCGCTGTACTGCAGTGGTTCCCAAACGTTTTCCCGTCAAGGACCCCCAAATTGGCACTAATTAGCCCGAGGACCCCCTTTTGAAAAGACATACAGGGACCCTCATAAGAGAAGATTTGTACGGCTCTAGCAGTGATTCTCAACCCGTTTAATTTCAAGAACCCCCAGTTTGACATGCATTAGTCTACGGACCCCCCCCCATTTAATGGCATTTCTATCTCTGGGACCCCCAATTTATATTGTAAAATCATGTCCATTTGGTTCCAGTTGTACACTCTCAGAGTTACAGAGCCATAAGGGTCCATTTGGTTCCAAACTATCATTTAGCTGGGGACCCCCCTGGAACTCTCTCAAGGACCCCTGGGGGTCCCCCCGGACGCCACTGTGGGAACCACTGCTGTACCACACTGTTGGTAGACAGAGAGCTTTGCCTTCTGGCTCAACTCTCTTTTCGTCACAAGAAGTCTTGGTTCCTACTCTCACCTGTGGTCATGAAGTGTGGGTCATGACCCAAACAATGAGGTTGCATATATTAGTTGGGTCATTTCTGATATTTCCGTGACCGTGTGGAATAGCGAAGGTCCGTTTCTCAGGTCCGTTTCTCAGTGTGTTTATCATCTAAGAAGGTTAAGAAACTAATTGAGCTCCCATGGCCCCTCGAAAATGTGTGAGAGCCCCAAATCCATATGGCCACCATTAACAACCTGTTAAAACAGTTTAAGTGCCAGGGACGTTAAGACGAGCTGACTCTAACTATGTACTGATAACCAGGGACGTTAAGACGAGCTAAAAAAATGTATATATATATATATATATATATTCTTTTTTAAATCCATGTTTTTGAAAATTCCTCTAATCTGGTGTGCAGGTGATGACATGCACATGACATGCACAATATAATGACATTTTCTTTCTTTTATTTATAATGAGAAAAGTGGCACCCAGGACCAAAACTGGTGTCCACCCCCTGCCACTTAAGGCAAAATGTCCTACATTTCATTCTGCTTTAAGTAGCATGTGACATGTCAAACTATAGGGGGTTTTCATGGTTCGGAATACATTCCGGGCATTACTTTTTTTTTTAAAGATATCTTTTTTGGCGTTTTCTGCCTTTATTGATAGGATGAAAGTAGACTGACAGGAAATGGGGAGAGAGATGGAGGGAAGACACGCGGCAAAGGACGTCGGGATCGGGAGTCCAACCCGCAGCACGCACGGTGCCCTGTTGGGCTAACCGTCCTAAACATTCCTTGGGCTAAAAACGGCCATAGCCACTTGTCCAAATGTGCCCGAATGTGCCGACCTCATCACATGTGTGGCGACGGCTATGGCCCGTCGCTGCGTGAGCTTGTAGATCTGCTGCTTTTGATGCTTTTGATGCAGACGCTGTACGATCAAGTAAGGGCGTTGATTTACAAAAAAAAACAACCCAAACAGTTAAAGGACAACTTTAGTTTTTTTCAACCAAGGTTCATGTTTTAGGTTGTTATTAGAGAAAGTAAAAGATGTTTATTTTATTTTTACTTTGCTGCTTTCTTTTGTTTTAGGGATTTTAGCCATTTTTTACAGGGGGGCGGGGGCATTCGAACATGGGGCAAAATATGTATTTTTTACACAATGTCAAGCGTAGCGTTAGTTCATTGCGGCACGGAAGGCAGATGGTTTATATGTTGTTCACGGTTCCCCCCCCATTCATTCTCCCTAGTGATCCACACTGCCTCTTTAAATCTGTTGCCTCTCTAGGCCATCTCTCTTCTCACTCATTCGCTACGAGCTATCTCATTCACGCCCTCATACCCACAGTGCAATTCAGGCGGCCTTCTTAAGCAGTCTCAGCTCTCTTCTCATTCTTCATGCTGATCTGTCAAACAGCTCGTACGGCGTTCGAGTGGAAATTGCACATCTCCGTTCAAATCAGCGTTCGGCACTCTAATCTAGACCAGATGACAGCTAAGGTACAGGACATGTTTTCACTCACCCTCCTTCTGGTACTCATCATGTCCCACGTCGACGTTCTGGAGGACGAGCTGTCAGAGGGGGATGACCGGCGAGGAGGACGAAGTCATCATGGAATCCCAGTTGGAAGGGCTTTTTGAAGAGTCCGAGATTCCGGAGCTGGAGCCAGATGACAGCGAGCGCCGTGACGAAGAGGTCACCCGCCGTCGCAGCGTTCGCTTGGCAAAAAGGGTGATTCCATCCATCAAGAATTGGACGGTGCCCACAATTCTGGTAGAGCTGTTCAAAATCGGCGTCGCTCCTCCCGTGGGTGTATCCCACAGAGCGCTGTTCCAATTCCTCTGCCAGTAGCAAGAGGGCGGCACCAGTTTGGCCGCTCCCGACGACCTCCCCGCTTCAGCAGCTGTGCTACTCGACTACGCCCATTCCAAGAAAGCCAAAGCTAAGTCCAAATATATTGATTCCAGCGCCCAACCTGCGGCAAAAAAGGTCAGAATTCAGCCTCCGGTGGTGTCAAATCCTCCTTCCACTGATGCTGTTCTCAATGCCCTGAATAATATCCAGGTTTCGTTGGGTCGAATGGATTCCCGAATCCAATCGCTGGAGGACGGTGTGCGTGCAGCTCCGGCTCCCTCTCCATGGCAGGCACGGTCCAATGACGTCATCGCGCCGGGCTGCGGGACCCCGGCACCAATACCCCTGAGGACTCTGGGATCTGCAGTTCCAGCACCTGATTTTCCGGGTGGTCAGCCATCAATACGCTTAAGGATGTCTTTGCCAATCTAGGTATTCCCCTGTCTGCAGAGAAACCATTGGGTCCTGCAGCGCATTAGGGAAATCTTGAGCCGCGTCTATGTCAAAGCGAGAATTGTTGTCTTTATTAGGTCATTTAAATTTCGCTATGAGGATAATTCTCCAGGGGCGGTCGTTTATCGCAAGACTCCTCGACCTCGCTAAATCTGCGAAAAGCCTGAGCGACCAAGTTTGGGTTGCAGGTCAGATCTGCGCTTTTGGTCCAAACTGTGCGACAATTGGAACGGCATTTCTTTCTTTTATCACAACGCCCTGGAATCCTCCGTCGAATTGGGTTTCTATACGCGTCTGTATAGAAACCCAATCCGTCGGGTTTGTAGGTTTTTTCAATAATGAGTGGTTTGCCGGCCCGTGGCCAAAAGAGCTGCTAGCCATGCCAACTAACGCGCTTTCCATAGCGCTCTTCGAATTGTATCCCGTGTTGGTCGCTTCCATCCTTTGGGGAAAGGAGTGGGCAAGGAAGCAAATAGTTGTATGTTCTGACAACGAGGCGGCCGTTCACATTATTAATAAAGGTCGCTCTAGTAATCAACAGGCTGGTTAGGAGACTCACTTGGTCTAGCGTTTTGGGAAACTTCTCTATCCGTGCTTCTCATATTCCCGGGCTAGATAACAAAATCGCTGACGCATTGTCCCGGTTTAAATTTCAGGAGTTCAGGGACCTGCCCCGAGGCTGCCCCATCCAGCTTGGTTTGCCCACCTTTCATTCAAGTCACGCTAGACTAGACCAGGGGTTCTCAACGTTTTTGGCCGGGGACCCCCGGAAATGCTTTGGCTATGTCTCGGGACCCCCGCCCCGCCCCCTCCCGACCCCCAATATAAATTGACTGCTACAATAACCTTAAACCATTTTGGGCGGGAACCCCTTTTGGTGTTTTAAGCATTGTTATAATTTAGCTATTGAAAAATAGCAGATCTACAAGCTCATAGCGCGCCACCGAGTGGCGCGCTACGAGCTTGTAGGTCTGCTATTTTTTAATAATCGTGAAAATAAAATGTAAAAAAAAATATATATATATATTTTTTTATAATTTGGGGACCCCCTAAAATAATTTGGCGACCCCCCGAGGGGTCGCGACCCACGGGTTGAGAACCCCTGGACTAGACGGACGGTCTTATTTGGAGTCGGCTTCTATGCCGGCTTCTATATCCAAAAACACATTCAAAGTATATGATGCTGCCTGGTCTTTCTCCTCCTCTTTTTGTGCAGCTTTTGCAGTTCCTATGCTGCCTGTCAATATCCCCATGATTTGTGCATTTATAGTCCATTGTGTAGAATCAAACAATTAAAGCATTGGTCGCCGGGGTCCAGTTCCATTTGAGATGTTTAAACCCATGTGTCGGTAGTCTCCTCGGGAATCCATCAATTAAGCTCCTCTTCAATGGATTAAAGAAAGCCCACCCTCAGGGCAATGATAAACGTCTTCCCCTTATACTCTTCCACTGGTGCATAAGCTAGTTTCCCACTTGAGATCAGGGTGTTTCAGTCCCTTCGTAGACTCCCTTTTGGAAGCTGTCTTTCTATTAGCGTTTTATGGGTTCCTTAGATGTGGGGAATACACTACTTGCACCAATAACTTTAACCCTTTGCATGACCTAACTATTTCAGATTTTTCTTCTCAGCCTCACATGTTTTCAGTTAACCTTAACCCTATCCCAGATTACCACGTGATACCGCGTCATGTGATTAATTAGGTGTCTCTGACTACGATGTGATTTTGCGTCGTTCTCGTTTTTTACTAATATGTTTATATTAATTCGGTCCACACCTCTAGTATTGAGCATAAATCTCAACTACATTACCCAGAATGCCCGTGTCACGTGACACACGTGTACATTTTGCCATTGGAAGCTGATCCAACCCCCCCGGTAAACAGTGGGAGCAGAGGGAGTCTTCATACTTTTCTGTTTAGCCGGATTTGCCGTCTCTCCCGAGCGATTTTCTAGCAGTAACAAAACAAAAAAAAGTTGAAAGCAGTAATATTTATTTGAGTGAGTTTTGTGGTAGTAGTATTGATCCATACGCGTCCCAGTCGCCTTCTCCAGTCCCAGCCCCACCAGCCCGGTCGCTGGGACCGGTGGCTGGGCTTAGAACCGGAGCCGCGGAGCGGGGACCCTGAGCCATCGGCCATCTCCCAGCCACTAGCCAGCCCGGTGGCAGCGGGCTGCTGTCTCCCTCCCTCCTTTTTTCATCGTCTCCCCACCGTCCTCCGATGAGCCATACCGGGAAACCATTGAAGAAGACGATCAACCCGGAATGTTTTGAGGTAATGTTATGGGGGGGGGGGGGGGGGGGGGGGGGGTCGATCGGTTGGTCGGTTGGATGTGGAGGACAGAAAGAAGCAAAGCCAATTCTTGCCACGATAAATGTGCAGTACAATTATTTTATTTTGTAGCGTGCCTTATAGGCGATCTGATCTGAATGTTCACTCCTTTTATTTACTGTCTACAAAGACGGAGAACAAACATGCTACGTTTACTGAAGCAACGCGTGGTTATGATGACCTTGCTACAAGTGATCGGAGGGGGGACGGGGAGTGAAGCTAGCCTACGTTCCTTTCCCTATAAGCTAGAAAGGATAAGCCACGGTACAATAAATTAATTTGATCGCTAAATGTGTATGCATTAGGTTACACAAGGAATGTAATAGTAAATGGTTATTTATTTTTTATATATTTAGAACTGGCATCAGATGAGGATGAAGACTGCGATGGAGACTTTCTGCCACACACACGTCAAGAACAACGGGACTGCAGTGGTTGGGGAGGAGTAACTGTTTTGTTATTTTGTATTTACTATTTATTTTCTGTAATATTTATTATAATTCTATTATGTTAGTAGTCGTAAAGTAGTAGTAGTAAATAAAAGGGACGCTTTTCAAATGAGAGTTACCTGTCATGGCTATTTGTTCACTATTGTGAGGTTTATTGTATATGACTAAGCAAGTTTCAACTGTGACTTACTCTGTAACGGTAGATGGTAAGAACTCTTTTTTTTATAATACAGTATACATTCAAGTCTATATTTTGATACATATCATGGGCACCAAGTCATATCAAAACAATGTCCTTGGATGTGTTTTTTTTAATCAAAACTGTGTTTCTTCATAACAGGTTTTTGAGATACATGCATGAATAGACAAGGTACTGGTAAGACTATGTAAACATGGTATATATCAAAATGTGCGTTAGAATGTCTAATTTTATCCCAAAAAATGTTTGAGTTTCTTTCATACCCGGATGTGAGAGGACGCTCGCGTCTTGCTTGTTCGCCTCTTCTCCTTCCGAACCTTAGCTTATAGTTTATGCTATTTAGCGACTTATTTTTTTAATTGTTTTTGCTGTATTCGTTTTCTGCACTTCAGCTTAGTTTGTTACCTGGCTTCATCTGCATTGTCACAGACGTTTTTGTTTGTCTTACCTGGTTCGACTGACTTGCGGCTACCATCGCCTACAACACAACTGCCACTGTGAGCTCCTTCCCCGGACTCAGACTGTCATTCCAGCGTTCTGATCAGCTGGCGGCTTCAGGGCTAGCTGGCGATCACCTCGGCTGGACAGCGTTCTGGTCAGCTCGCGGCTTCAGGGCTAGCTGGCAACCACCTCGACTAGACGTTCTAGTTAGCTGGCGGCTTCAAGGCTAGCCGGCAACTAGCAACACATCAGCCACAGCAGCACAGTTCCATCCTGTCAGCGGACCTCGTAATCCGGACCCTCCGGCTAGCAGTGCCATTCCCTGCCTCCGAGAGGTACCCCCCGGACAGCCATTCCACTGTCCTGGTACCGCTAGTACCCGTTGGCTGGGGCGGCTACCTCCACAGCTAGCTTCAGCTAGCCTGCCTGTCATCGCCCTGGCAGCTAGCAGCTAGTAGCTAGCTTGTAGCAACAACAACAACAACAACACACCGTCTTTGTCCCTCCTTTTCCTCACGATCTACCCTCTCTTGTCATGCTGTGGATCATCGTCACGTTGAGCCTGTCATTCCATCTCTGGCCAACAAGTGTGCGGCCACTGGCCAATGATCCCAGGCTAACATTCACCATCGCTAGCAGCAGCATCATTGGCATGTCACTCAAATACTCCGCTCAACAACTCCTCAATCTCAACACATGCTTCACCGGTCCATCGCATATTACAGCAGCAATATGACTATTTCGCCGACCTGGGTACACTCACAGAAACTCCATCAGAAAGTTTCAGTACTCCCGGACTGACCACTTCATCCCAACATTCTGGTCCCACAACCGTCCTGCCCCCGGTGACATCAATCACCACTCAAACCACACGTGCACTCTGTCTATCTCCGTCAACTGACCCAAGTCCCCCCACCCATTCAATTCCACCCATCTCTCAAATTTGCTCTGTTCAATACCCGGTCACTTAATAAAAAAGGCACAATACTGTGAATTCATAACATTCATAACATCATAACATTCGACAATAACTTTTTTTTTTCCTGCATAACTGAAACCTGGCAAAAACCACTGGAATACACCCCACTCAATATAGCTACACCTTCAGGATACACATACATAGATAAACCACGTGATGGTCGTGCTGGTGGTGGTATTGCCACAATATCTTACCTCGTCAACTCATCTGCAAACTCCAAACTCTGGGTCTCTCTAACACACTGTGCAATTGGGTACTGGACTTCCTCACAAACCGCACGCAAGCCGTCAGGCTGGGCAAATACACCTCATCCACTCTGTCCCTCAGCACTGGTGCTCCGCAGGGGTGCGTGCTCAGCCCACTATTATACACCCTGCTCACACATGACTGTTCTCCCTCCTTCTCCTCCAATCACATCATACAATTTGCAGATGACACCACAGTTGTGGGGCTCATAAGGAACAACGATGAGTCTGCTTATCGGAGAGAGGTGGAAGGCCTGACAGCTTGGTGTGCTAACAACAATCTGCAGCTCAACATAAAGAAGACAAGGGAGATTATAGTGGACTTTAGGAAGTCAAGGCCGGACCACTCCCCTCTGCTCATTAACAACGAGGCAGTAGAGGTGGTCACAGAGTTCAAGTTCCTGGGTCTCAGTGTGAGTGAGACCCTGTCCTGGAGCACCAACATCGCTTCAGTGATTGGAAAAGCTCAGCAACGCCTATACTTCCTACGGAAGCTGAAAGAAGCTGCCCTGCCAAGAAATCTTCTTGTAAACTTTTACCATTGTGCTGTCGAGAGCATACTGACTTACTGTGTGTGTCTGTGTGGTTCTCCAGCTGCACAAAGGCAGAGCAGGAGGCCCTACAGAGGGTGGTGAAGGCGGCAGGTAGGATCATCGGGTCCCCTCTACCATCTATCACCTCCGTCTTCACCTCCCGCTGCCTCGGCCTCTCCCACCGTATCATCAGAGACCAGTCACACCCAGCACGTTATCTCTTTCACCTCCTTCCCTCAGGGAGGAGATACCAGTCCATCAGTGCTAGTAGCTCAAGACTGAGCTACTAGCACGCAGTCAGACTGCTAAACGAACGACTACTAAATTAGCATTGACTGTCCCCTCATATGCATCATGCATTCTGACTCTAACTGGACTGTGATAATTTATTGGTTCCCTTTTCATCCATCATGCACTTTAAAATATCACCATGCACTTTACTTTGTGTTGTATGTTACGTGTTATGTTATGTGTTTATGTACTACGGTTATGTGGGAGCTCCCTTGAAATTTCGTTGTATGCTCAGTGTATGCTTGGTGTGCAATGACAAATAAAAGTCTATTCTATTCTATTCTATACACCTTAAACCAACCCCTGTAACCATCACAACCCCCTCCTCATTTGAGCACCAGATCTTCAAACTGCCTGGCCCCAACACCCTAGTCACTGCAGTCATCTATCGCCCCCCCCAAACCCAACACCACATTCCTTTCTGATTTTTCTTAATTTCTAACTCAACTCTGTGCCATCTCTCCATCCGTGCTACTACTCGGTGATTTCAACCTACACGTGGACTCCTCCTCCTGTACTACTGCCTCAGAATTCCTAGACATCCTCAGCTCCTTCAACATCACGCAGCACGTCGACTTCCCCACCCATAAAAAAGGACACACTCTGGACCTGATCTGCACCACCGGAATCACCATAAGCAACCTCACCAGCTTCAACCTCACAGACACACTATCTGACCACCTAGCCCTCACTCTGGTCCTTGACATTCCCACCCCCCTCACCAAGCAGCAGCGGTCCATAACATTTCGGAACATCAAATCAATTCAACCCCCCTCTCTGTCTGCCTTACTGACTGACACCATCTCCGACCACACCCCCACCCCAAACACCTCCCCCATTGATCTGGTAGACCGATATAACAGTGCACTGTCTTCCTGTCTCAATCAGCTCGCCCCCATAAAAACCAAGTCTGTCTCCTACACCCACTCCGCCCCATGGTACACCGACCACCTCCGTCAACTAAAAGCCAAGGGCCGGCAACTGGAACGAAAACCGGTCTCACTATTCACTCCGACATGCACAACCTTCACCAACAGCAATACTGTGATGCCCTTAACAAAGCACGCACCTCCCACTACTCCTCCATCATACAATCCGGCAGCAACAACCCCAAGACACTTTTCTCCACCATAACCAAACTTCTCAAACCCATCGACACCACCACCACCTCATTCACCACCACCAGATGTGAATCATTTCTATCATTGTTTAAATCCAAAATCGACACTATCCACTCCGAACTCGCCACCTCCTCTCCCACCTCCCCCCCTGGCCCTGAACATGCCCCCCTGCTGCTCTCCAACCATCCACTCACCACCTTCACAGAAATAACCACATCTGACCTTTTCACCATAACCTCAGACATGAAATCCTCCACCAGCATCCTCGACGCAATCCCATCCACCCTAGTCATAGCCTGCCTCCCATCACTCTCATCACCAACATAATAAATTCCTCCCTGTCCTCAGGCTTTGTCCCTCCTGCCCTCAAGCTGGCAGCCCTCACCCCCATCCTCAAGAAACCTGGTCTTGACCCCAACACTCCCAACAACTACCGGACCATCTCCAATCTCCCCTTTCTCTCCAAGATACTGGAACGTGCAGTTGCCTCTAAACTCAAATCCAACCTAGACAACAACAACCTCTATGAAACCTTCCAGTCCGGCTTCCGTTCACTCCACAGCACCGAAACAGCTCTCCTCAAGGTCACCAACGGCATCCTCTGCTCTGCCGACTCTGGTTCCCTCTCCATCCTCATCCTCCTCGATCTCAGTGCTGCCTTCGACACAATCAATCACTCCATCCTCAGTTCACGCCTCCACTCCACCCTTGGTTTATCCGGCACCGCCCTCTCCTGGATAAAATCCTACCTCTCCGACCGTCAACAATACATTTCTATTAACAACTGCACCTCCTCCACTGCCCCAGTCATTAATGGTGTCCCCCAAGGTTCTGTGCTTGGCCCCCTGCTTTTTACCATCTACATCCTCGGACAGATCCTTCGCCACCACGGCCTTCAATTTCACTGCTATGCAGACGATACACAACTTTATCTTTCCACTACAACCATCACCGCAGCCACCCACTCCACCCTCACCACCTGCCTCACAGAAATAAAAGTCTGGATGCAACAAAACTTCCTCAAACTCAACTGCAATAAATCTGAAATAATCATCATCGGCCCCGACTCCCTCACCCACTCCACCCAGGACTTCTCCCTTAATATTGACGGCTCCCTGGTCTCAACCTCCACACGCATCCGCAACCTTGGTGTCATCTTCGACCCTACCCTCTCATTTCTCCCCCACGTTAACCACATCACTGCACAACCACATCACTAAAATAGCATTTTTCCATCCCAGAAATATTGCCCGTCTCCGCCCCTCCCTAACACCCTCAGCCGCTGAAAGCCTCATCCACTGCCTTCATATCATCTCGACTGGACTACTGCAACAGCATCCTTTACGGCATCACCACAAAAACCCTCAATAAATATGTTCAAAACCCAGCTGCCCGCCTACTCACCTCCACCCGATCTAGAGACCACATCACACCAGTCCTACAAGACCTCCACTGGCTCCCCGTCAAACAACGAATAGACTTCAAACTACTCATCACCACCTATAAGTCACTGCACAACCTGGCTCCACCCTACCTCTCCGCTCTCCCGCTCCCTCAGATCCAGCAACGCCGGCCTCCTTGAGGTTCCCAAAGAAATAAAACGCAAATCCTGGGGCGACAGGGCCTTCTCTGTGGCCGCCCCCACCCTCTGGAATGCTCTCCCCAAACACATACGAGACGCCCCCTCACTTCCTACCTTCAAATCTTCACTGAAAACCCAACTGTTCCGAATTGCATTTCCAAGCTGATGTGTTTTAAACTTGTTATGTGCATTGTTTTATTGGTTTTATTCTTTTAATTGTTTTTTTTTCTAATAAAGTTGTCATTTTTTGTTCTCCCCCCCCCCCCCTGGCCCCCACACATGTAAAGCGTCTTTGAGTGTTATGAAAAGCGCTATATAAATCCCAGATATTATTATTATTATCATGTTCCAATTCAGAGCTATTGGCAGTTTTAGCTGGATTGGTCAGATTGGTCATGACTGACCATGCTATTTATAGATGGCAAAATATCTACAGTGGTACATGTGAGAAACTTGTTTTTTTTTAAATTGAACTAGACAACTCACCCTTTAAAATGAGATATTGCATGGGTATGTACGCCCAGCAGAAAAAAAAGTTATTTGGAAAATAAAACTTCAACCGGGCATAACTTTTTTTGTTGTCCTAGAAACACTACCCAGTGTAAATGGCTCTTTTAAATGGCTTCCAACACAATAACTAAACATTTTATCAACTCAGTCCTTTTTTTTCCTGGAAGCAGACAAGTCAAGCTTTCTCTGGAGGTCTTTCGACATTCACAACAGAGAATTTTCAATAAATCATTCAAAAACGCCATTCTGCCATAGAGAACCCTATCTACTACATTGAAATCCCTTGAATCTGGCAAAGAGTTAAACACTCTAAATCAGTCAAGCATTCTAATGGTGTACCCATTTCTATTGTAAGAACTGATACCGCTTTCTGTCCGTTTGCCTCTATGTTCCGCTACCTGCGTTGGCGGCCAAATCCTGGCGGAAACGAACCCCTGTACATCACAGAGGAGGGGAAGGCCATGTCGAGGGCATGGTTCGCTGCCAAGCTGCGTGCAGTGTGCCAGCGCTGTGGACTCTGCCCAAAGTTGTTTCCCCCCCCACTCCTTCCGGATCGGTGCCGCAACCACAGCAGCTTCCCTGGTTCCATCCTCCTCTCTAAAGGCGATGGGCCGCTGGTCTTCCTCACCCCATTCGACTGGTATCATGTATTGAATCGGCGAAATCATCCGTTATCAGCACGTTTGAATGGTGCCAAAATGTCCATACTGGCATCCTCACTGTTCAGTATGTCATTATCTGCGATTGTAGCATTGTCATTAACACTGATGTCCTGACGGAGGCGCGCCGTGTCTGGTGGCCATGAGCTACGTGAGGCACCGCCGAGCGAGGCGCTAGCCGAGCGAGTCGCCGTGCCGAGCGTTGCCAAGGCCACCAGACCCGACTCAGCGCCGTCCGAGTTACGTCCTGATAGGCAGAGAATAGTATATATTAGTAGCTCCTAGTTCCATGCACCGACAATAGTTGGAAATGACACGTCCACCAGGGGGAAACCTTGACCAGGCTATGTGGTGAGGATGCCAGTATGGACATTTTGGCACCATTCAAACGTGCTGATAACGGATGATTTCGCCGTTCCAATGCAGAGATAACGGTCGAATCCGCTTTCTTCCTCCGCTTATGAACGTTATATTCGTTTAAATGCAAGCGAGATTCTGTCAGCTCAAAGAGCAATGAGTGCCTCTGTATAATGTGTAATAAATTCAGAGTTGCATCTCACGTCTTACCATATTAAGTTACTGCTCCTGCCAGAGCGCAGGTTGGGGGAGTGTCGTGATGTGTCCAGGTAGGCCATGGGTGCATTACGCTCGGTGTGGCGGTTAGTATGGTATCTCACTAAATAGGATATTCCTTCCATATCAGGTCAGGAGATCGTAGCTCTGGCCCATTAGCCTGGTTAATAAACCAGACCGAATCAGCCGTTGGCAAAAAAAAAATTGCCTGCCAGCGGATTAGGGTCTGGCGAGGCTCAGTAGCACGCCTCTTTCCTACAACCGAGAACAGGTCGGGCCAATCGGGACACGGTATGCAATATGGGCGGGCTTTGGTACAGTGACGTTCAATGCTTGAGACCTTTGACTGACAGTAGCTCTGACCAATTGCGTCAAAGAGAAAATGTTTGAACCCGCCCCCCGGGAAATGAAATCCAAGTGGAGCCAGCCCAGACTAATATACCGCGACAGTGTTGTGTGATATTAGTCTGGTTTATTAGCCAGGCTACTGGCCCATAGCATTTCTGCTCTCACTGCATACCCGGGGGAATTGTAGCTATGGTTCAGAGCTAGGGATGTCGAGTCTTGCCATGGTGGGCCCGCGAGCGCGGCTGCTTATGGAGGGAATAGGCTTCACATAGTTACAGCACTAGTATAGTATATTTCTTTCATATCAAATTTTGCTCGAGCGAGTACAATTTGCCAAGATTCCTGCGCGGTCATAATCCTGCTAGCGGATTTATTTAATTTATCTCTCTCTACAGGAGATGTTCCATCTACCTGGAAATGTGCCAGAGTCATGCCACTACATAAAGGAGGTGATCCTCATGATCTAAATAACTACAGGCCTATTTCTATTATAAATAATGTAGTACATTTTTTTTAGAAACTGATATTTAACCAACTGTCTAAATATCTCAACAATTTCAATATCCTATCGCCTTTCCAATCAGGTTTCAGGCCAAATTTCTCCACAACAACCACACTTGTTGTGTGTGTGTCTGTGTGGTTCTCCAGCTGCACAAAGGCAGAGCAGGAGGCCCTACAGAGGGTGGTGAAGGCGGCAGGTAGGATCATCGGGTCCCCTCTACCATCTATCACCTCCGTCTTCACCTCCCGCTGCCTCGGCCTCTCCCACCGTATCATCAGAGACCAGTCACACCCAGCACGTTATCTCTTTCACCTCCTTCCCTCAGGGAGGAGATACCAGTCCATCAGTGCTAGTAGCTCAAGACTGAGCTACTAGCACGCAGTCAGACTGCTAAACGAACGACTACTAAATTAGCATTGACTGTCCCCTCATATGCATCATGCATTCTGACTCTAACTGGACTGTGATAATTTATTGGTTCCCTTTTCATCCATCATGCACTTTAAAATATCACCATGCACTTTACTTTGTGTTGTATGTTACGTGTTATGTTATGTGTTTATGTACTACGGTTATGTGGGAGCTCCCTTGAAATTTCGTTGTATGCTCAGTGTATGCTTGGTGTGCAATGACAAATAAAAGTCTATTCTATTCTATTCTATACACCTTAAACCAACCCCTGTAACCATCACAACCCCCTCCTCATTTGAGCACCAGATCTTCAAACTGCCTGGCCCCAACACCCTAGTCACTGCAGTCATCTATCGCCCCCCCCAAACCCAACACCACATTCCTTTCTGATTTTTCTTAATTTCTAACTCAACTCTGTGCCATCTCTCCATCCGTGCTACTACTCGGTGATTTCAACCTACACGTGGACTCCTCCTCCTGTACTACTGCCTCAGAATTCCTAGACATCCTCAGCTCCTTCAACATCACGCAGCACGTCGACTTCCCCACCCATAAAAAAGGACACACTCTGGACCTGATCTGCACCACCGGAATCACCATAAGCAACCTCACCAGCTTCAACCTCACAGACACACTATCTGACCACCTAGCCCTCACTCTGGTCCTTGACATTCCCACCCCCCTCACCAAGCAGCAGCGGTCCATAACATTTCGGAACATCAAATCAATTCAACCCCCCTCTCTGTCTGCCTTACTGACTGACACCATCTCCGACCACACCCCCACCCCAAACACCTCCCCCATTGATCTGGTAGACCGATATAACAGTGCACTGTCTTCCTGTCTCAATCAGCTCGCCCCCATAAAAACCAAGTCTGTCTCCTACACCCACTCCGCCCCATGGTACACCGACCACCTCCGTCAACTAAAAGCCAAGGGCCGGCAACTGGAACGAAAACCGGTCTCACTATTCACTCCGACATGCACAACCTTCACCAACAGCAATACTGTGATGCCCTTAACAAAGCACGCACCTCCCACTACTCCTCCATCATACAATCCGGCAGCAACAACCCCAAGACACTTTTCTCCACCATAACCAAACTTCTCAAACCCATCGACACCACCACCACCTCATTCACCACCACCAGATGTGAATCATTTCTATCATTGTTTCAATCCAAAATCGACACTATCCACTCCGAACTCGCCACCTCCTCTCCCACCTCCCCCCCTGGCCCTGAACATGCCCCCCTGCTGCTCTCCAACCATCCACTCACCACCTTCACAGAAATAACCACATCTGACCTTTTCACCATAACCTCAGACATGAAATCCTCCACCAGCATCCTCGACGCAATCCCATCCACCCTAGTCATAGCCTGCCTCCCATCACTCTCATCACCAACATAATAAATTCCTCCCTGTCCTCAGGCTTTGTCCCTCCTGCCCTCAAGCTGGCAGCCGTCACCCCCATCCTCAAGAAACCTGGTCTTGACCCCAACACTCCCAACAACTACCGGACCATCTCCAATCTCCCCTTTCTCTCCAAGATACTGGAACGTGCAGTTGCCTCTAAACTCAAATCCAACCTAGACAACAACAACCTCTATGAAACCTTCCAGTCCGGCTTCCGTTCACTCCACAGCACCGAAACAGCTCTCCTCAAGGTCACCAACGGCATCCTCTGCTCTGCCGACTCTGGTTCCCTCTCCATCCTCATCCTCCTCGATCTCAGTGCTGCCTTCGACACAATCAATCACTCCATCCTCAGTTCACGCCTCCACTCCACCCTTGGTTTATCCGGCACCGCCCTCTCCTGGATAAAATCCTACCTCTCCGACCGTCAACAATACATTTCTATTAACAACTGCACCTCCTCCACTGCCCCAGTCATTAATGGTGTCCCCCAAGGTTCTGTGCTTGGCCCCCTGCTTTTTACCATCTACATCCTCGGACAGATCCTTCGCCACCACGGCCTTCAATTTCACTGCTATGCAGACGATACACAACTTTATCTTTCCACTACAACCATCACCGCAGCCACCCACTCCACCCTCACCACCTGCCTCACAGAAATAAAAGTCTGGATGCAACAAAACTTCCTCAAACTCAACTGCAATAAATCTGAAATAATCATCATCGGCCCCGACTCCCTCACCCACTCCACCCAGGACTTCTCCCTTAATATTGACGGCTCCCTGGTCTCAACCTCCACACGCATCCGCAACCTTGGTGTCATCTTCGACCCTACCCTCTCATTTCTCCCCCACGTTAACCACATCACTGCACAACCACATCACTAAAATAGCATTTTTCCATCCCAGAAATATTGCCCGTCTCCGCCCCTCCCTAACACCCTCAGCCGCTGAAAGCCTCATCCACTGCCTTCATATCATCTCGACTGGACTACTGCAACAGCATCCTTTACGGCATCACCACAAAAACCCTCAATAAATATGTTCAAAACCCAGCTGCCCGCCTACTCACCTCCACCCGATCTAGAGACCACATCACACCAGTCCTACAAGACCTCCACTGGCTCCCCGTCAAACAACGAATAGACTTCAAACTACTCATCACCACCTATAAGTCACTGCACAACCTGGCTCCACCCTACCTCTCCGCTCTCCCGCTCCCTCAGATCCAGCAACGCCGGCCTCCTTGAGGTTCCCAAAGAAATAAAACGCAAATCCTGGGGCGACAGGGCCTTCTCTGTGGCCGCCCCCACCCTCTGGAATGCTCTCCCCAAACACATACGAGACGCCCCCTCACTTCCTACCTTCAAATCTTCACTGAAAACCCAACTGTTCCGAATTGCATTTCCAAGCTGATGTGTTTTAAACTTGTTATGTGCATTGTTTTATTGGTTTTATTCTTTGAATTTTTTTTTTTTCTAATAAAGTTGTAATTTTTTGTTCTCCCCCCCCCCCCCCCCCCCTGGCCCCCACACATGTAAAGCGTCTTTGAGTGTTATGAAAAGCGCTATATAAATCCCAGATATTATTATTATTATCATGTTCCAATTCAGAGCTATTGGCAGTTTTAGCTGGATTGGTCAGATTGGTCATGACTGACCATGCTATTTATAGATGGCAAAATATCTACAGTGGTCTACATGTGAGAAACTTGTTTTTTTTTTAAATTGAACTAGACAACTCACCCTTTAAAATGAGATATTGCATGGGTATGTACGCCCAGCAGAAAAAAAAGTTATTTGGAAAATAAAACTTCAACCGGGCATAACTTTTTTTGTTGTCCTAGAAACACTACCCAGTGTAAATGGCTCTTTTAAATGGCTTCCAACACAATAACTAAACATTTTATCAACTCAGTCCTTTTTTTTCCTGGAAGCAGACAAGTCAAGCTTTCTCTGGAGGTCTTTCGACATTCACAACAGAGAATTTTCAATAAATCATTCAAAAACGCCATTCTGCCATAGAGAACCCTATCTACTACATTGAAATCCCTTGAATCTGGCAAAGAGTTAAACACTCTAAATCAGTCAAGCATTCTAATGGTGTACCCATTTCTATTGTAAGAACTGATACCGCTTTCTGTCCGTTTGCCTCTATGTTCCGCTACCTGCGTTGGCGGCCAAATCCTGGCGGAAACGAACCCCTGTACATCACAGAGGAGGGGAAGGCCATGTCGAGGGCATGGTTCGCTGCCAAGCTGCGTGCAGTGTGCCAGCGCTGTGGACTCTGCCCAAAGTTGTTTCCCCCCCCACTCCTTCCGGATCGGTGCCGCAACCACAGCAGCTTCCCTGGTTCCATCCTCCTCTCTAAAGGCGATGGGCCGCTGGTCTTCCTCACCCCATTCGACTGGTATCATGTATTGAATCGGCGAAATCATCCGTTATCAGCACGTTTGAATGGTGCCAAAATGTCCATACTGGCATCCTCACTGTTCAGTATGTCATTATCTGCGATTGTAGCATTGTCATTAACACTGATGTCCTGACGGAGGCGCGCCGTGTCTGGTGGCCATGAGCTACGTGAGGCACCGCCGAGCGAGGCGCTAGCCGAGCGAGTCGCCGTGCCGAGCGTTGCCAAGGCCACCAGACCCGACTCAGCGCCGTCCGAGTTACGTCCTGATAGGCAGAGAATAGTATATATTAGTAGCTCCTAGTTCCATGCACCGACAATAGTTGGAAATGACACGTCCACCAGGGGGAAACCTTGACCAGGCTATGTGGTGAGGATGCCAGTATGGACATTTTGGCACCATTCAAACGTGCTGATAACGGATGATTTCGCCGTTCCAATGCAGAGATAACGGTCGAATCCGCTTTCTTCCTCCGCTTATGAACGTTATATTCGTTTAAATGCAAGCGAGATTCTGTCAGCTCAAAGAGCAATGAGTGCCTCTGTATAATGTGTAATAAATTCAGAGTTGCATCTCACGTCTTACCATATTAAGTTACTGCTCCTGCCAGAGCGCAGGTTGGGGGATTGGCGTGATGTGTCCAGGTAGGCCATGGGTGCATTACGCTCGGTGTGGCGGTTAGTATGGTATCTCACTAAATAGGATATTCCTTCCATATCAGGTCAGGAGATCGTAGCTCTGGCCCATTAGCCTGGTTAATAAACCAGACCGAATCAGCCGTTGGCAAAACAATTTTTGCCTGCCAGCGGATTAGGGTCTGGCGAGGCTCAGTAGCACGCCTCTTTCCTACAACCGAGAACAGGTCGGGCCAATCGGGACACGGTATGCAATATGGGCGGGCTTTGGTACAGTGACGTTCAATGCTTGAGACCTTTGACTGACAGTAGCTCTGACCAATTGCGTCAAAGAGAAAATGTTTGAACCCGCCCCCCGGGAAATGAAATCCAAGTGGAGCCAGCCCAGACTAATATACCGCGACAGTGTTGTGTGATATTAGTCTGGTTTATTAGCCAGGCTACTGGCCCATAGCATTTCTGCTCTCACTGCATACCCGGGGGAATTGTAGCTATGGTTCAGAGCTAGGGATGTCGAGTCTTGCCATGGTGGGCCCGCGAGCGCGGCTGCTTATGGAGGGAATAGGCTTCACATAGTTACAGCACTAGTATAGTATATTTCTTTCATATCAAATTTTGCTCGAGCGAGTACAATTTGCCAAGATTCCTGCGCGGTCATAATCCTGCTAGCGGATTTATTTAATTTATCTCTCTCTACAGGAGATGTTCCATCTACCTGGAAATGTGCCAGAGTCATGCCACTACATAAAGGAGGTGATCCTCATGATCTAAATAACTACAGGCCTATTTCTATTATAAATAATGTAGTACATTTTTTTTAGAAACTGATATTTAACCAACTGTCTAAATATCTCAACAATTTCAATATCCTATCGCCTTTCCAATCAGGTTTCAGGCCAAATTTCTCCACAACAACCACACTTGTTGTGTGTGTGTCTGTGTGGTTCTCCAGCTGCACAAAGGCAGAGCAGGAGGCCCTACAGAGGGTGGTGAAGGCGGCAGGTAGGATCATCGGGTCCCCTCTACCATCTATCACCTCCGTCTTCACCTCCCGCTGCCTCGGCCTCTCCCACCGTATCATCAGAGACCAGTCACACCCAGCACGTTATCTCTTTCACCTCCTTCCCTCAGGGAGGAGATACCAGTCCATCAGTGCTAGTAGCTCAAGACTGAGGTACTAGCACGCAGTCAGACTGCTAAACGAACGACTACTAAATTAGCATTGACTGTCCCCTCATATGCATCATGCATTCTGACTCTAACTGGACTGTGATAATTTATTGGTTCCCTTTTCATCCATCATGCACTTTAAAATATCACCATGCACTTTACTTTGTGTTGTATGTTACGTGTTATGTTATGTGTTTATGTACTACGGTTATGTGGGAGCTCCCTTGAAATTTCGTTGTATGCTCAGTGTATGCTTGGTGTGCAATGACAAATAAAAGTCTATTCTATTCTATTCTATACACCTTAAACCAACCCCTGTAACCATCACAACCCCCTCCTCATTTGAGCACCAGATCTTCAAACTGCCTGGCCCCAACACCCTAGTCACTGCAGTCATCTATCGCCCCCCCCAAACCCAACACCACATTCCTTTCTGATTTTTCTTAATTTCTAACTCAACTCTGTGCCATCTCTCCATCCGTGCTACTACTCGGTGATTTCAACCTACACGTGGACTCCTCCTCCTGTACTACTGCCTCAGAATTCCTAGACATCCTCAGCTCCTTCAACATCACGCAGCACGTCGACTTCCCCACCCATAAAAAAGGACACACTCTGGACCTGATCTGCACCACCGGAATCACCATAAGCAACCTCACCAGCTTCAACCTCACAGACACACTATCTGACCACCTAGCCCTCACTCTGGTCCTTGACATTCCCACCCCCCTCACCAAGCAGCAGCGGTCCATAACATTTCGGAACATCAAATCAATTCAACCCCCCTCTCTGTCTGCCTTACTGACTGACACCATCTCCGACCACACCCCCACCCCAAACACCTCCCCCATTGATCTGGTAGACCGATATAACAGTGCACTGTCTTCCTGTCTCAATCAGCTCGCCCCCATAAAAACCAAGTCTGTCTCCTACACCCACTCCGCCCCATGGTACACCGACCACCTCCGTCAACTAAAAGCCAAGGGCCGGCAACTGGAACGAAAACCGGTCTCACTATTCACTCCGACATGCACAACCTTCACCAACAGCAATACTGTGATGCCCTTAACAAAGCACGCACCTCCCACTACTCCTCCATCATACAATCCGGCAGCAACAACCCCAAGACACTTTTCTCCACCATAACCAAACTTCTCAAACCCATCGACACCACCACCACCTCATTCACCACCACCAGATGTGAATCATTTCTATCATTGTTTCAATCCAAAATCGACACTATCCACTCCGAACTCGCCACCTCCTCTCCCACCTCCCCCCCTGGCCCTGAACATGCCCCCCTGCTGCTCTCCAACCATCCACTCACCACCTTCACAGAAATAACCACATCTGACCTTTTCACCATAACCTCAGACATGAAATCCTCCACCAGCATCCTCGACGCAATCCCATCCACCCTAGTCATAGCCTGCCTCCCATCACTCTCATCACCAACATAATAAATTCCTCCCTGTCCTCAGGCTTTGTCCCTCCTGCCCTCAAGCTGGCAGCCGTCACCCCCATCCTCAAGAAACCTGGTCTTGACCCCAACACTCCCAACAACTACCGGACCATCTCCAATCTCCCCTTTCTCTCCAAGATACTGGAACGTGCAGTTGCCTCTAAACTCAAATCCAACCTAGACAACAACAACCTCTATGAAACCTTCCAGTCCGGCTTCCGTTCACTCCACAGCACCGAAACAGCTCTCCTCAAGGTCACCAACGGCATCCTCTGCTCTGCCGACTCTGGTTCCCTCTCCATCCTCATCCTCCTCGATCTCAGTGCTGCCTTCGACACAATCAATCACTCCATCCTCAGTTCACGCCTCCACTCCACCCTTGGTTTATCCGGCACCGCCCTCTCCTGGATAAAATCCTACCTCTCCGACCGTCAACAATACATTTCTATTAACAACTGCACCTCCTCCACTGCCCCAGTCATTAATGGTGTCCCCCAAGGTTCTGTGCTTGGCCCCCTGCTTTTTACCATCTACATCCTCGGACAGATCCTTCGCCACCACGGCCTTCAATTTCACTGCTATGCAGACGATACACAACTTTATCTTTCCACTACAACCATCACCGCAGCCACCCACTCCACCCTCACCACCTGCCTCACAGAAATAAAAGTCTGGATGCAACAAAACTTCCTCAAACTCAACTGCAATAAATCTGAAATAATCATCATCGGCCCCGACTCCCTCACCCACTCCACCCAGGACTTCTCCCTTAATATTGACGGCTCCCTGGTCTCAACCTCCACACGCATCCGCAACCTTGGTGTCATCTTCGACCCTACCCTCTCATTTCTCCCCCACGTTAACCACATCACTGCACAACCACATCACTAAAATAGCATTTTTCCATCCCAGAAATATTGCCCGTCTCCGCCCCTCCCTAACACCCTCAGCCGCTGAAAGCCTCATCCACTGCCTTCATATCATCTCGACTGGACTACTGCAACAGCATCCTTTACGGCATCACCACAAAAACCCTCAATAAATATGTTCAAAACCCAGCTGCCCGCCTACTCACCTCCACCCGATCTAGAGACCACATCACACCAGTCCTACAAGACCTCCACTGGCTCCCCGTCAAACAACGAATAGACTTCAAACTACTCATCACCACCTATAAGTCACTGCACAACCTGGCTCCACCCTACCTCTCCGCTCTCCCGCTCCCTCAGATCCAGCAACGCCGGCCTCCTTGAGGTTCCCAAAGAAATAAAACGCAAATCCTGGGGCGACAGGGCCTTCTCTGTGGCCGCCCCCACCCTCTGGAATGCTCTCCCCAAACACATACGAGACGCCCCCTCACTTCCTACCTTCAAATCTTCACTGAAAACCCAACTGTTCCGAATTGCATTTCCAAGCTGATGTGTTTTAAACTTATTATGTGCATTGTTTTATTGGTTTTATTCTTTGAATTGTTTTTTTTTCTAATAAAGTTGTCATTTTTTGTTCTCCCCCCCCCCCCCCCCCCCTGGCCCCCACACATGTAAAGCGTCTTTGAGTGTTATGAAAAGCGCTATATAAATCCCAGATATTATTATTATTATCATGTTCCAATTCAGAGCTATTGGCAGTTTTAGCTGGATTGGTCAGATTGGTCATGACTGACCATGCTATTTATAGATGGCAAAATATCTACAGTGGTACATGTGAGAAACTTGTTTTTTTTTTAAATTGAACTAGACAACTCACCCTTTAAAATGAGATATTGCATGGGTATGTACGCCCAGCAGAAAAAAAA
Organism: Electrona antarctica; assembly: GCF_951216825.1. Lineage (NCBI taxonomy): Eukaryota > Metazoa > Chordata > Actinopteri > Myctophiformes > Myctophidae > Electrona > Electrona antarctica. Next base: position 54,295,894 of record NC_136812.1, on the reverse strand, counting down.
GTTATTTGGAAAATAAAACTTCAACCGGGCATAACTTTTTTTGTTGTCCTAGAAACACTACCCAGTGTAAATGGCTCTTTTAAATGGCTTCCAACACAATAACTAAACATTTTATCAACTCAGTCCTTTTTTTTCCTGGAAGCAGACAAGTCAAGCTTTCTCTGGAGGTCTTTCGACATTCACAACAGAGAATTTTCAATAAATCATTCAAAAACGCCATTCTGCCATAGAGAACCCTATCTACTACATTGAAATCCCTTGAATCTGGCAAAGAGTTAAACACTCTAAATCAGTCAAGCATTCTAATGGTGTACCCATTTCTATTGTAAGAACTGATACCGCTTTCTGTCCGTTTGCCTCTATGTTCCGCTACCTGCGTTGGCGGCCAAATCCTGGCGGAAACGAACCCCTGTACATCACAGAGGAGGGGAAGGCCATGTCGAGGGCATGGTTCGCTGCCAAGCTGCGTGCAGTGTGCCAGCGCTGTGGACTCTGCCCAAAGTTGTTTCCCCCCCCACTCCTTCCGGATCGGTGCCGCAACCACAGCAGCTTCCCTGGTTCCATCCTCCTCTCTAAAGGCGATGGGCCGCTGGTCTTCCTCACCCCATTCGACTGGTATCATGTATTGAATCGGCGAAATCATCCGTTATCAGCACGTTTGAATGGTGCCAAAATGTCCATACTGGCATCCTCACTGTTCAGTATGTCATTATCTGCGATTGTAGCATTGTCATTAACACTGATGTCCTGACGGAGGCGCGCCGTGTCTGGTGGCCATGAGCTACGTGAGGCACCGCCGAGCGAGGCGCTAGCCGAGCGAGTCGCCGTGCCGAGCGTTGCCAAGGCCACCAGACCCGACTCAGCGCCGTCCGAGTTACGTCCTGATAGGCAGAGAATAGTATATATTAGTAGCTCCTAGTTCCATGCACCGACAATAGTTGGAAATGACACGTCCACCAGGGGGAAACCTTGACCAGGCTATGTGGTGAGGATGCCAGTATGGACATTTTGGCACCATTCAAACGTGCTGATAACGGATGATTTCGCCGTTCCAATGCAGAGATAACGGTCGAATCCGCTTTCTTCCTCCGCTTATGAACGTTATATTCGTTTAAATGCAAGCGAGATTCTGTCAGCTCAAAGAGCAATGAGTGCCTCTGTATAATGTGTAATAAATTCAGAGTTGCATCTCACGTCTTACCATATTAAGTTACTGCTCCTGCCAGAGCGCAGGTTGGGGGATTGGCGTGATGTGTCCAGGTAGGCCATGGGTGCATTACGCTCGGTGTGGCGGTTAGTATGGTATCTCACTAAATAGGATATTCCTTCCATATCAGGTCAGGAGATCGTAGCTCTCACTGCATACCCGGGGGAATTGTAGCTATGGTTCAGAGCTAGGGATGTCGAGTCTTGCCATGGTGGGCCCGCGAGCGCGGCTGCTTATGGTGGGAATAGGCTTCTCATATCGTTAGAGCACTAGTATAGTATATTTCTTTCATATCAAATTTTGCTCGAGCGAGTACAATTTGCCAAGATTCCTGCGTGGTCATAATCCTGCTAGCGGATTTATTTAATTTATCTCTCTCTACAGGAGATGTTCCATCTACCTGGAAATGTGCCAGGAGATGTTCCATCTACCTGGAAATGTGCCAGAGTCATGCCACTACATAAAGGAGGTGATCCTCATGATCTAAATAACTACAGGCCTATTTCTATTATAAATAATGTAGTACATTTTTTTGAGAAACTGATATTTAACCAACTGTCTAAATATCTCAACAATTTCAATATCCTATCGCCTTTCCAATCAGGTTTCAGGCCAAATTTCTCCACAACAACCACACTTATGAAATTCACTAACAATGTATTTTCTTCATTTGGTAACAGTATGCCCACAGGAGCAATATGTATAGACCTTACCAAGGCGTTTGATATGGTGGACCACTATTTACTCCTCGATAAGCTGCATGCAATTGGTCTCTCAAGACAATCTTTACTATGGTTTAATTCATATCTCCATCACAGACGTCAATGTGTCTCCTATCAGGGTACTCAGTCAGAATCTACGATTATGGAAAAGGGCGTACCCCAAGGCTCCTTGGGTCCACTGCTCTTCTCAATCTTTATTAACGATCTGCCCTCAATCTGCTCCAACAGTCATATTCAACTATATGCTGATGACACAGTTATATACTCTTCCAATTTAATTATTTCCGAAATTGAACGTACATTACAGGCTGATTTCGATTCCGTCCAAAAATGGTTTAATTCTAACAAACTGCTACTAAACAAAAGAAAATCTGTCAGTATGCTGTTTACTCCAAGCCCAAACCCTCATCCTTTAGTCCTTAACTTTACAGATGGGGCATCACTGGAGAAAGTGGAGGAGTTTAAGTATCTAGGCCTTTGGCTGGATCCTCAACTCTCCTTTAAGACCCATATTAACTCAATTGTTCAGAAAATAAATTTCAGTTTGAAAACGCTTTATCGATCCATCAATAGCTTTACCCTTCAGATTAGAAAAAGATTAATTTCACAGCTACTACTACCCATAATAGACTATGCGGACGTCATATATCAGAACACCACCGATACAAACCTCTACCCCCTCAATGTCACCTATAATAACCTATGCAGATTCATACTGAGATGCCCATATAGAACCCACAACTGCAAGGCCCACAACTGCTCCATGTACGAGTCTCTAAACTGGCTATCGCCCAAATCACGAAGACACTCACATTGGCTACAATTTATTTTTAAATGTATTTTCTTTAATTATCCACAGTACCTGAAACAATGTCTTGTCCCATACACACCACCCTATAATTTAAGACACACGGTCCATCCCTACTTTACAGTCCCCACAAGGATAACAAAGGAAAGTGGGCGTTGTGCCTTTCAATTTAAAGCTCCATCTGATTGGAAGGACCTACCAAGTCCATTTAGACCAATCACTTCCCTCAATATATTTAAGGAATCAATTTTCATACACCTCTTCTAACACCTTGCTCATGCTTCTAAACTAACATACTCTTCTTGGCAGTTGTCTTTGTCTCTCCATAAACATAACATACTGACTGATCTGCATGTAACCTCATGTAACTCCATCTGTGTTCCCTGCTGGTTCGGTGCTGCTGTTCATTATTATCAAATATGCATGCTGGTAGTGCTTGTTTGTTTTTGTTTTTTGCTTAGTAACATGGCTGTATTGTGCAATGGGTATATTCTTCCAATATGAACTCTGCTATTTAGGGTTGAAACAGTGGGGTGGGAGCTATCTCTGGGAGAGCTTTTCTTTTCTTTTATTTTATTTTCTTTTCTTTTCTTTTCTTTTGTCCTGTATGTCTATGTATGGTTGTACTGTTGTATTGTTTTGTGAACTGTATTGTACAATGTATCTGTGTTGAGGACCCCCTCTAAAATGAGATGTGACATCTCAAGGGGTTTATCCTTTCAATAAAGGTATATATATATACCCACAGTGCAATTCAGGCGGCCTTCTTAAGCAGTCTCAGCTCTCTTCTCATTCTTCATGCTGAGCTGTCAAACAGCTCGTACGGCGTTCGAGTGGAAATTTCCCTCCTCCTCCCCGGCCTCCTCCCTGCAGTTCTTAGTCCAGAGGTCATGGGTTATCATTGTATTGTTGCGATTGTGTAGTTCACGTTGACCATGTATTGATGTGTCTTTACTGTGTATTGTTGTTCATGCATTATTGTATTTTGGCTCTGCTCAGGGGGGTTGTTGATATCAGAGCGGTGTCTTGGTGCACAGATAATCGGAGATATCAAATGTGATATCAGACCTGTGTCTCGGTACACAGATCATCTGATATCACATGAGCAGATTGAGCCACACCGCCATACTATCATGCAAAAGCTTTGCAATAAATGGTCTAAGATCAATCTGAGCTGAAGTGTCTCAATGAATTTATAGCGATTTATTTTTTTAATTTTTACTATAGTCCTACTAGACCCCAGGAAATTACATCTGGCCACAAAAGATCACAGGATCTATTGAATGTGAAGGGGATGACAAACTGACATGTTGAGCCATGCAACACAGTATGGCATCGCCCTATAGTGTCCCCCTTCACATTCAGTAGATCCTGTGATCTTTTGTGGCCAGATGTAATTTCCTGGGGTCTAGTAGGACTATAGTAAAAATTAAAAAAATAAATCGCTATAAATTCCAGGAGTCTAGTAGGACTAATAAAAAAATAAATCGGTATAAAGCTGTGTAAAAAAATACATATTTAGCCCCATGTTCGAATGCACCCGCCCCCCTGTCAAAAACAGCTAAAATCGCTCAAATGAAAGAAAGCAGCGAATGGAAAACAAAAAGAACACTCATCTTTTACTTTCTCTAAATAACAACCTATAACATGAACCTTGGTTGAAAACAAACCTAAAGTTGTCCTTTAAACTATGGAGACGAGAGGTTTGTGCCCGACGGCAGCGATGTTAATCTCCCACTGTGTTCTCAACTTATTCCACGAAAATGCTCATGTGGTGCAGCAGGGTGAACTGAGGGCCGCTCGGTGCACGCAAAGTGCACGTGTGCACATACGCACGCACATCTCTCGTGCCATGGGACTGCTACTTGCGCTGGCGTCGTCCTGCTTCTCGTTCCTTAACTGGTCTCTGTAGACACACACACACACACACACACACACACACACTGTTTATTGGAGTTGAAACTAAGTGCCGTGTCCAATTCTTCTGGTTCCTCTATGAGTACGACGACGGTTCAAGTGCAGTTCAATGGAAGGGAACATAAGTCGTTGGGGAAGTCACAACGCCACGCACATAAATATGCAGTGAGTGGCTCTCACACTGTGGAACATGTTGATTTGCTTCTTTGTCCATGCACACCTCCCCCCCCCCCCATCTCTCTCTCTCTCTCTCCACCCAGACGGTACAGACAGATGGTCAGCCTCAGGGCCGGTCCTGAGCAATCTGGCGCCCCAAGCAGGATTTATCTCGGCAAAAATTGGGGAGGCACTGGGGAGACACTGGGGAGGCACTGGCGGGGGACACTGGGGAGGCACTGGGGGGACACTGGGGAGGCACTGGGGGGCACTGGGGAGGCACTAGGGAGGCCCTGGGCAGACATTGGGGAGGCACTGGGGAGACACTGGGGAGGCACTGGCGGGGGACACTGGGGAGGCACTGGCGGGGGACACTGGGGAGGCACTGGGGAGGCACTAGGGAGGCCCTGGGCAGACATTGGGGAGGTACTGGGGGGGCACTGGGGAGGCACTGGGGAGGCACTGGGGGAACACTGGGGAGGCACTAGGGAGGCCCTGGGCAGACATTGGGGAGGTACTGGGGGGTTACTGGGGAGGCACTGGGGGGGACACTGGGCAGACAGAGTTGGGACAGAGGGGGGTCGCTTCCACGGCGCCCGAAGCGGCTGCTTCATGGGCCTGTAGGAAGGGGCCCGGCCTGGTCAACCAGCACCTTGCAGTCGGGTTCAGCCGGGGGTTGTGTTTCTGCTTCCTCTCCACCGTGGCCAAAAACGGCCCACCATGTGTCTCTGTTGTAGAGTATAGGATCTGACTGGAGCAAAGCCTCTTTACGTGTAAAGTGCCATGAGGCAGTTTGTGGTGATTTGGCTCCGCATGAATGACGTTTTCAAAGCAGAGAATTGAACGGGAGATGAAGTGGTTTCACACAGAGCAGCTGTGCGGCGCAATCCACTGTATTTATAGACTAGAGCACCTTTTTAAAGCAACAGCGTTGTGTAAATGCAGAGCCATGAGGCCGAAAGGGGCAGGAGCCTATGATGTACAGGCGCACTAAACCCAGTGGTTCCCAAAGTGGCATATCTTATTATCCCACCCCTTGCATGTATTGAACCTCTACTGCCATCTGGCAGGAGGTATACAGTTGGGTGCCACCGATATTGTCCCTTATCATTTGACCCATTTAGGCCTGACCTCAAAATTAAAAAAAATCCTTCTAAATCCTCCAGTTTTCTGAAATAAACATTTTCACGATTTTTCAAAAATAGCAGACCTACAAGCTCGTAGCGCGCCACTCGGTGGCGCGCTATGAGCTTGTAGATCTGCTATTTTTCAATAGCTAAATTATAACAATGTTTAAAACACCAAAAGGGGTTCCCGCCCAAAATGGGTTAACTGTCCTTTTGCGCAGATCACGCAAACCTCAGCAAAAAGAAAAGGACAATATCGATGGCCTCCAACTGTAGGACTCCACGGTGTGAGTATAATAGATTGAAGCACTCATTCCTCTGACAATTAAAATGCGTAACCAGAGATTGCTAAATAAAATGGCAGCAACCATAACTGACTATAGTTTTTATGTTGGTGTGTTTCATGGTGATTTTCTTTTTCTTTCTGTGAACGTATATATATATATATATATATATATATATATATATGTATGTATGCAACTTGTGATTGTCTCCAAGACACATTTCTCCTGAGAGAGACAAATAAAGGCAACCTTGAACCTTGCCTACATGATGAAACACTAAGTCATATCCTACACCGCGTCCTCGCTGGCGCAAAGTAACGGAGTACATTTTTACTTGAGTATTGCAAGTATAATTCTGTACTTAAAGCTCCACTATGTATGTCCTCTTCTACCCCGGGTTTGAACCTGTAAAGTTAGAGTGGCGCTTTAATAGGAGACCAATCAGAACAAGAGCTTTAATAGGAGACCAATCAGAGCAAGAGCTTTAATAGGAGACCAATCAGAGCAAGAGCTTTAATAGGAGACCAATCAGAACAAGAGCTTTAATAGGAGACCAATCAGAACACGAGCTTTAATAGGAGACCAATCAGAGCAAGAGCTTTAATAGGAGACCAATCAGAACAAGAGCTTTAATAGGAGACCAATCAGAACACGAGCTTTAATAGGAGACCAATCAGAACAAGAGCAAAGCCATATTTAAAACACTACTTGTAAATGGTAAATGGTGCATTTATATAGCGCCTTTATCCAAGGCGCTTTACATAGATTGTGCATTACATTCACCCATTCACACACACATTCATACACCGATTGCGGCGGAAGCCATGCAAGGTACCAACCAGCACATCGGGAGCAATTTGGGGTTCAGTGTCTTGCCCAAGGACACTTCGACATGTAGACAGGAGGAGCCGGGATTCGAACCGCCGACCCATGGATCATTGGACGACCTGCTCTACCTCCTGAGCCACAGTCGCACTTGTGATGCTTGTAGATCTGCTACTTGTGACGCTTGTAGATCTGCTACTTGTGATGCTTGTAGATCTGCTACTTGTGATGCTTGTAGATCTGCTACTTGTGATGCTTGTAGATCTGCCACTTGTGATGCTTGTAGATCTGCTACTTGTGATGCTTGTAGATCTGCTACTTGTGATGCTTGTAGATCTGCCACTTGTGATGCTTGTAGATCTGCTACTTGTGATGCTTGTAGATCTGCTACTTGTGATGCTTGTAGATCTGCTACTTGTGATGCTTGTAGATCTGCTACTTGTGATGCTTGTAGATCTGCTACTTGTGATGCTTGTAGACTTGTGATGCTTGTAGATCTGCTACTTGTGATGCTTGTAGATCTGCTACTTGTGATGCTTGTAGACTTGTGATGCTTGTAGATCTGCTACTTGTGATGCTTGTAGATCTGCTACTTGTGATGCTTGTAGATCTGCTACTTGTGATGCTTGTAGATCTGCTACTTGTGATGCTTGTAGATCTGCTACTTGTGATGCTTCTGTGTGACGCTGCATGTAAGTATAGGGCGTTCATTTACCGCAAAACACGATAAGTTTAAATACGGAAATAAGTGGTTTCTGCCAGACATGCTGTAGCAACAACGGAAATGACACAGAGGCGTTCCCAGCTTCAAAGGTAGAACAACGTATAGGTGTAAACGGGTCTAAACGGGTTAGCGTTAGTGAGGACCAATTAGAATTAAGATAAGGGTTAGTGAGGACCAATTATAATGAAGATAGCCTCAGTGAGGACCAATTATAATGAAGATAGCCTTAGTGAGGACCAATTATAATGAAGATAGCCTTAGTGAGGACCAATTATAATGAAGATAGCCTTAGTGAGGACCAATTATAATGAAGATAGCCTTAGTGAGGACCAATTATAATGAAGATAGCCTTAGTGAGGACCAATTATAATGAAGATAGCCTTAGTGAGGACCAATTATAATGAAGATAGCCTTAGTGAGGACCAATTATAATGAAGATAAGAGTTAGTGATGACCAATTATAATGAAGATAGCGTTAGTGAGGACCAATTATAATGAAGATAGCCTTAGTGAGGACCAATTATAATGAAGATAAGGGTTAGTGTTAGTAGTAAGGACCAATTATAATGAAGATGTTTAGTGAGGACCAATAATAATGAAGGGCTAGTGTTAGTATAGTGAGGACCAATTATAAAGAAGATGAGGTTGGAAAAGGGGCGAATAAGTGCTCCTCTATAAGTGGTTAACAAAACACGGCCCAATTCCGTCTGTTGATGGATTATATTGTATTCGTGTACAGATGTCTAGCCCGTGTTCCCTGACAGCAGGCTTTTCATATAAATGGAAGTGAGTGATGCATGCATGCTGCTGCTGTCTGGCCCGATAACACCACTAGCACCGACAACACTGTCTAACAAACAGGTGCTGTCCTCCCCTCTGCATGTGACTGGCACACATCGTGGACAAAATAAATGAATACATACATAAATAAATGTATATTTATTGTCCCTGTGTCTGTGTGGCAGAAACCTCCATTCGTGTTCGATTGTGTGTGTCTGCCTTTTTGTTTTTTTTATCCTTTATTTACCCAGGGTAGTAGCTGAGCACAAGTGCTCATTTTCAGCAACGCCCTGCACATAGAAACGCACGCACGCACGCACGCGCACGCACACACACACACACACACACACACACACACAACTGAAACCTGGGAGCTGACCAGTACAACCACAGTCTTATACAGTTGGCCACTAAGCAGCTCCAGGGGGAGCAGTTGGGGGGGTTCAGTGCCTTGCTCAAGGGCACTTCAGCGGTGTTGGGTGAGTGATGACAATCACTTCCCCTTCACGTCCCACTTCCCTTGCCTACCAGCAGCAACCATATGGTCAACACTGCATGCGTCCATGTCCTTCAAAGCTCCACCATGGATGGATGGAGACGACACTGTCCTTCAACGCTCCAACATGCTAGCAGTCAGTCACAACAAGGCTGTGGAAAATCTGCTTATTTCCCGGGCCGTTCGTCCACTCAAAACCCCATTTCTTTACAGCATCGCTGCTCGTCTAGATCAAATCTGTTTTAATATATGGGCAACAAGAGGCATTTTTACTTGAGTGCACTTAAAGGGGAATTCCACTCATTTTCAACATTTTACTATGTCATTAATATACCTTAGAGCTGTTGTGTGGAAATAATAAAAAAGTTCCCCCATTCTGTGTTTCCTAGAACTGGAGGTCTGGAGATCTTTTTCATACTTGAAAATGAGTGGAATGCCCCTTTAACCCATAATGGTCTGTGAGCCACAAATGGGTCCCGACCCACTGTTTGGAAAATAGTGATGTAGATCAGTGACCAGTGATAGATGAAAAGTGGGTGCCGTGACGCAAGTCCAAGACCAAGGCCAAGGCCAGGGTGCCAGGAGGAATACTTTGATAATTAATATTGTAGCCGTTTTCAGTCCCTCACAGCTGACTCACTCACTTATGACATAAGGGCAGGAAATGATGACTGACATTTTAAGCGGAGAGCCGGTTTTATTGTCCTTTTTACCAGCATCTTCGGAGAAGTGCTGGTCAGTATTTACCTGGGAAACTTGCAACACTGCTAGTCGACCGGTAGATCTTTTTGCTGAGTGTTGCCAAGTCTGCATATTTCCAGCCTAACGTGGAACGTGGATTCATTCACAGTTGCTTGCCTGGTTTGGTTTTTGGAGGCTGGTTAGCTTATTTCCGGCACGACAGTTGGCAACACTGGCAACCATACTGTCGAGTACCTCTGATTGCTGATTGGCTGCTTTTCTCTCAGTCAGTTCATTCTGAGTCAAACTTCCGCGATCATGGGACATGGGGAATGTGCAGTCAAAATCGCCAAAGCGAACTCTATAATCTCAATACTTAGGCACAAACCAACTATTTACGAGGAACAATATTGATGGAACTAAGAGATTCGCTGAGTTAGCTATATTTTATATACAGACATTTAGAAGGAATAAGCACAATCGCTATGCAACATTTCCTCCTCCTCCCTTTTTCGCGGGGCGGAATGTTTGAAGGCACGCACACACACACACACACACACACACACACACACACACACTGGGGTAGCAGTGTCATGACGTTCTTACCTAAATGTGTGTAGCCTACAGTGCATGCACTCAAACTTTATTATTGATCATGCGCGACGTCATGAAAGCATTTGTAGGTCAGACAGGCAATACTATAGGCCCACATGTATATATAAAGTTAACCAACCTAGATTCCTAGCATTTCTTCATTACATCTTGTGTAGGCCTACATGTGCGTACATATTTTTGCTCTGGATGGGTGGCGGGTGCGTTCCTGTGGGTCAGTACAGTGACAGTACATAGAGGGTAGGCTACAGTAGAGGGACCCCCACACGGTAACTCCCTCATTTCTCAACCGTTTCGGACGCGGGGCGGCTCGCTGGAATCGGGCCGACACCCTGGATGCCTTCCTGTGGGTCAGTACAGTGACAGCACAGTACAGTACAGTAGAGGGTACAGGACCCCCACACGGTAACTCCGTCATTTCTCAACCGTTTCGGACGCGGGGCGGCTCGCCGGAATCGGGCCGGCACCCTGGGTGCGTTCCTGTGGGTCTGGAACTCCCCCCCCCACACACACACACACCGAGTTGCACCACTCACTTCACACCACACGGGTGTGATTTATTTTCCTTAGACAATTTGATGCAGACATAGGCCTGTACTTCTGTGTCTGAATGGGACAATCTCATTTCTTTACTTTTGCTTTTTAATTGTCACAATAATTATTATTATTATTACAAGAAATAATAATAATACATTATTATTATTATTATTATATAAGACGGAGGCAAGTGCAAATAGCCAATCTACAAGTTCACAACGACCTTGTACATCTGCTATTCACAACATTTATCTGTGGATAAATTTGAAGTGGGGGGTCCCCACTTCAAATATGATTACTTTGGGGGGTCACAGCCTGAAAAGGCTCCTAAAAATGCTAACCTTATATTAAACACACATAGATATGGAAGATGCTGGTTATTATTCATAATGAATCATGTATTGTTTAATACAGCCTAGCGCTCCCTTTGGACCCTGAACTTAGCCTCTTAGGACATTTCACTGCAATCTGTGCAAGTCTAAGAAGACACAAGATCAAATTTATTAGCCTGGGCACCATTTCATTTAGGGTATATGATCTTGTCGGGAGCCGGATGATATTGTTACGTCATGTTGTAGTATTGTTTTATAGTCGACAGGCAGGAACAACGGGGCGGGACTTCCTTTTACCTCAAACCGATTTTTCTCAATAAAAGCTACAGGCTACAAGAGCTTTTATTGTTATTCTTCCGGTTTGAGGGAAAAGGAAGTCCTGCATCGTTGTTCCTGCCTGTCGACTTTTGAAACAGAGACCAGGCTTTCCTCCGAGGTGGTGGAACGCCTGGTGAGGCGAGGTTACAAATTTATAGAAGTTGCACTCAGGGTTGCTATAGGAAATGTATTGCAATAACATGGAAGTCTGACCCCCCCCCCCCCCCCCCCCCACCTATCGCAAGATGGTTCTCAGAAATGAACAGTTCTGTTCCTCTTGAGAAGATTACTTATCTTTTGAGAAATTCAAAAGGGTTTGAAACATGTTTCGAACATTTGGCAACCTTATTTGAATTATATGGAAAATGTGTCCTTTACCTGTATCAGAAATGTTATAGGTTAGTTATTTTTCAGCTATCTCAATCTAGATCTATTGCTTCTAGAAACAACTTAATTTCTGTACAGTAGATTTGTATCTTGTTTTGTTTTCTGTTTTGTTGTTTTTAGTGTTTTAGTTTAGTTATTTTCATTATTATTTAACTGTGTTGTTATTATGCTTTAACTGTGCTGTCTTCTATGTATGTGGGTTTGTATGTGGGAAGGGGGGAGGGTTGTGGACGGGTGGTGTATGTGTATTTAAAAATAAATAAAAACACACAAAATACAGCCTAGTGCTGGGCTGGGAGGATGCCGAAAAAAGTCTGTCTGGACCAGTGGTTCCGAACCTTTTCAGGCCGTGTCGTGACCCCCCCCCCAAAATAATCACACGAAATGATGAGATCAGAATGGCGGTGTGATTAATCACCCTGCACCAATGATCGCAACGCCAATTGTGTTCCTCATACGTTTGTGCTTCCCTGGTCAATTTGTGATCGGAGGAGGTTTTGATGAATTCAGTCCATCTGTCATACCGGGCCCCTCGCGCCCGGAGAACATGTCATCCATGTGAGAAAGGGGAGATATTTTTTTTTTACTAAACACACGTTTTCTGCCAGGACTTTCAAATGGATGAAACTAGAGGACAAGTTCTGACTCCAAGTCTTAGGAATTATGTATCGAGTGAGTACACACATGCCGTGCACGTCAGTTTGCGTGAGCGGATGGAACCGATCTATGGCTGTGTACTTGGAATTAGGGATCACCTGATATTTGCTGTTATCGGTCAATAGAATACAATATATATAATATAATATCGGTATTGGCAAATTAAATTGACATTAATCCAATCAATAAAATGCTGGGTTCCATTCTCTCTCAACCAGTTAACTTGTTTGTATAGCCCTGTCTCTTTGTAGCCTTATATTTTGTCACCCATTTTGACTTCCCAGAGCAAACGTTATGCTTTAGTTTATTGTTCTCCTACTTAATATAAATTCTATATGCTCTGCCTTGGGACAGGTAAGACGGAGACCTTTATACACAGGCACCATGCACATACTTTAGGTAGAACCTTGTTAAGCACACTAGGTAAGGGGTGTTTGCCACCTATGTATTTTTGAGGCCGGCATGGGGAGAGAGTATGTTTTGTACTTTTGTCTCCACCAGGCCGAAGGCATGGGGAGAGAGTATGTTTTGTACTTTTGTCTCCACCAGGCTGAAGGCATGGGGAGAGAGTATGTTTTGTCTCCACCAGGCCGAAGGCATGGGGAGAGAGTATGTTTTGTACTTTTGTCTCCACCAGGCCGAAGGCATGGGGAGAGAGTATGTTTTGTACTTTTGTCTCCACCAGGCCGAAGGCATGGGGAGAGAGTATGTTTTGTACTTTTGTCTCCACCAGGCCGAAGGCATGGGGAGAGAGTATGTTTTGTACTTTTGTCTCCACCAGGCCGAAGGCATGGGGAGAGAGTATGTTTTGTACTTTTGTCTCCATCAGGCCGAAGGCATGGGGAGAGAGTATGTTTTGTACTTTTGTCTCCACCAGGCCGAAGGCATGGGGAGAGAGTATGTATTGTACTTTTGTCTCCACCAGGCCGAAGGCATGGGGAGAGAGTATGTTTTGTACTTTTGTCTCCACCAGGCCGAAGGCATGGGGAGAGAGTATGTTTTGTACTTTTGTCTCCACCAGGCCGAAGGCATGGGGAGAGAGTATGTTTTGTACTTTTGTCTCCACCAGGCCGAAGGCATGGGGAGAGTATGTTTTGTACTTTTGTCTCCACCAGGCCAAAGGCATGGGGAGAGAGTATGTTTTGTACTTTTGTCTCCACCAGGCCGAAGGCATGGGGAGAGAGTATGTTTTCTACTTTTGTCTCCACCAGGCCGAAGGTATGGGGAGAGAGTATGTATACTCCGTCCGTGTGTGTGTCCGTCCGTCTGTGTACAGCTAATCTCCGGCACTGTTAACCCGGTCAATGCCAAACTTTGCGCACACATGCCAACGGTGAACCTCTGCCCCAAATTTTCCAGAACGGCCTGTTATAGCGCCACCAGGAGGCCGACTTTTGTCTGCAAGGACAAAGGACTCCTCCAGATTCTGTCCACAAATCAGATTTTCATATTCCATCCTATTAAATTGGCTAACATTGGCTTTTAAAGTTGGCAGGATTGGCCCGTTTTGAACAAAAATATCATGATATGAGCACCTGTGCCCCGAAGGGCAATTTATCTAGTTTTTTAATAGATTTGTGATTTTTTAACCTCCATTATTAAATTTGAGTCCGATTTTAATATCCACATTACCGATACTACTAATTGCTTTGCTGTTATTTTTTTAAGTGGTGACTGCTTTATTCCACTGCTTAACTTAATTATTATGAGTAGAGGGTTCATTTGGTTGTTATTGTTACTTGCGCAAGCAGAGCATGCAAGTATTAACCGTTGTCGAAAGTGGTATGTATGGTAGGCGTGGTTATAATTGGCTGTTGATGGTGACGTAATTAAGATTCAGGTGACATAGGTTACCTTTTACCCACCCAACATTGAAACATATCTTAATTACGTCACCATCAACAGCCATAACCACGACTACCATACATACATACATACCACTTTCGGTCCAGCCGACAACAGTATCCTACTTTCAACTTACATACATGTATATATTCATTCTTTAAAGGGTTATTTGTTGTTTTAGCATTTAATTTCAATGTTTTACAGAGGGTCTGATAGTAAGTTCATTCCCTGCAGTGAAACACGCTATGGTCCAGACCAAGGTGGAGGATCCGGATGAGGAAGAAGGTGAGTTGGAATTGCTTTGACAGAATACTATTTTTTATTTTTGTCAAGTCAATTTGTATTGGTGGATTTGATCATGCTGCCGAGCAAATGTGACGTGACTCTGCAACAGCATGTTAACGAATGCATACGAATACGAGTCAACATGAGACCGGTGCTAAAGGCAGAGGATCATTGGTTGCACTGCTCTCCAATAGATCTGTCGACAAAGTCATTGACATAATCAACAGCTTAATAAAATAATTCATTTCTAATGATGTTTTCTTTTTTTTTTAATTCTTCCGCGGGCCGCAAGGGGGCGCTCCGCGGGCCGCAAATGGCCCGCGGGCCGCCTATTGGGGAACCCTGCTGTAGGCCTATCCCCACTCACAGGCAGAAAAAAAGTCTTGGACAATCGCATGATGACTCAGGGCAACGGAGACCATGCAGTGTGAATCATAGTCTCTTGAATAGTTTTCATTTAGTTTTAGTCATATTTGAGTCACCTGTAATGTACTGTACCTCTATCTGCACTGGGGCAAAGCAGCCGGAAACGCCGCTAATCGCACTATATGCAGATGTGACTTATATGCCATGCAATTGAATGCCAGCATTCAATTGCATTGGCCCTCACATGCGTCCAATCAGCAAGAGTGGGGCTAATAGTGGGAGGGGGCGGAGCTAAGAGTGGGAGGCAGGTTCAACGGAATTTTGAATTTTGGAGCGGCAGCCATATTGCATCACTCTGCTCCAGCTTCCAAACCTGCTCTCTGCTCCTGCTGAATTTACACCAATTCCTGCAACCACTGCTCTCATAAGGTACACCTTTTAAACATTATTATGTTAACCGTTGGGATTTGGGATGCGTTTTGCCAGGCCACACCCCCATCTTGCACGGCACCTTATACAGTACCTTATGTCTAATCTTATTTTGTATTTTGAAAAACATTTTAAAATGTGAAAATAGACGATCTACACGCTCATAATATTTACTCTCGTTCCAATAGGGAGGTCAAATTTGAGAAACTCAACCCTGACAACTGGAAAATATTAAATACAATTTTCCTTTCGGAGTTGAAACACGCCTTTGATCTAAAAGAACAGTGGGATGCAACAAGACCACCAAATCGGTCCAGGACGGGTGAGAGACATGTGTTACATAACTTGACAATCGGATCACTAAAATATATTTGTAACATTGCAAATAGCTGCACTCACCAATCTATTAGTAATTAACCATATTTATTTGCACAAAGATGTTATGGTTTCCCTGGCTATTGATGCTGCTGCTAATCTTCACCCTTTTCCCTGTTTTGTACTTCAGCATTCGCCCTGCAAGATAGCACCTGGCATTCGGCTGGAGGCATCTGCAGCTGCCTTGATGACGGACATGTCGTCCATCAACGCAGCAGCAAACATCGGTCGGCACATCTCCACTTTGGTCGGCACCTATATGTGAGGGGCATTGCCACGAAAGAAAACTGGCAAAGACGAGGACTTGGTACGGTGTTCAGTATCTATTAGGGGTGTGCTGAAATATCGATATGGCGATATATATCGATACGTCCTCCCGCGATAAATAATCGATATTGATTATTAAAATATCGATAGGGAAAAAAATACCTTTTTTTTTTTTTTTTAATTTGAAATGTTCATAATGAAGTGATGAACAACATGTTTAGAAAAGGAGGAAATGACAGCTAAAATAAAGCAAATCCCACTCAGATTCCACAGCAACCAGAAGTACTGAATTACTGGATGGTGATTTGTCCAAAGTCTCCAAAAAGCTTTGTGGGAATACAAAATGCTGCATTTTTTCAGTTCCAAGTATTTTGTAGTTGCAGATATCGTGATATATCGTTGATGAAATTTCATACAATATATCGCAAATATCGCAATATATCGAATATCGTGATATTATCGTTAGTTTAAAAACCCTCTGTACTCTCATTCTAGCGACCACGATGATGAATCACCTGTTTGACTACTTCGTCAGTAAGCGCAAATTGGAGAGCATCTACCTGTGAGTGATAGTACCCACTAATTAAAAGAGTTATTTTCACCTCCTTTCATTTTGCTGTAACTAATTCTCAATCCCATTTCCCCTACCCTGCAGACATGTCGCCATAGAAAACACGCAGGCCCAGAACTTCTACAATGTCATGGGATTTGAGGTGGAACACCAAGTGGATGACTATTATGAAAAAGGAAAGCATGCCTACCTGTACATAAAAAGGAGACAGAAAAAATAGGTAGCTGTCCACAACCACAAGTCCCATCAGCCTCAGCCCAGCGACCCTATGGCAGCCAGTCGACCCAAGGTAAATTGTCCCTGCCAATGATGCTATATGTCCCTACTGACCAAGGCGAACGTAACTTTATGTTTACTAACAAGTAAGACGCGCGAACGTGGGAAGCGAACGCAGCTCGTAAATTGCAATAACAACAATTAGAATAAATTACGTACTTTAAGGTTTTTTTTTTTGTTATTTTATTTATTTATTTTTGTAAGATTTTTTTTTAAGTTTTTTTTTTTAAGTTAAGTATTTTTTTTAAAGTTTTTTCTTTTTAAGTTTTCTTTTTCATTTTTTTTTTTTAAGTTAAGTTTTTTTAAGTTTTTTTTATTTTTTTTTAAGTTTTTTCTTTTTAAGTTTTTTCTTTTTAAGTTATTTTTTTTTAAGTTTTTGAAATTGAGGTAATGTTAGACGGCGTAGAACGCCACAAAAATATATTATTTTGCAGTGTGAGCAGCAGTGGCTTCACCAATTTCAACAAATCAGATTGTTGGAAAGAAATTACCCAGCAAGTGAACTCCGCCAGTGCTGTGGAGAGGTATGAAATATGAATATAGGCCTACAGCCCGTTCTATTAATTTGATACACGCATGGACCACAAACAAGGCCTTTATAGGGCTTTTATGTATATCATTTTTGCACCATTGTATTATCGTAGGCCTAGGCTTATTTACAAACCGACACTGTTTATTATTCAATCTATTAAAGGACAGCGAAGGAGGTTAAAAAAAAATGGAGTGATTTGAAACTGGATTGCAAGAGGAGGCTGACCAGGCAGCGCCAATCCATGAGTGCTACGGGGGGGGGGGGGGCGGGCGACGCACCACCACCTTCGCCCATGGACGAGCGAATCCGTGCCATAATTGGTACCAGTCTACTTTTTTATATCCATATACCGTTACATTTGTGCA
Organism: Electrona antarctica; assembly: GCF_951216825.1. Lineage (NCBI taxonomy): Eukaryota > Metazoa > Chordata > Actinopteri > Myctophiformes > Myctophidae > Electrona > Electrona antarctica. Next base: position 54,278,013 of record NC_136812.1, on the reverse strand, counting down.
TGATTGTTGTTTCTTTTCTATAGGCCTACCATTAAACAATACACAATTCTTATAGGAGAGGTGTCGTTGTACGGCATCGAAGGCGCGGTGGGGATGGACACCGATGCGCTGGATTTAGACCTCCAGCTGGACGCATCTGATGGTATTTAAACTATTAGGCCTATAGGCTTGCATTTAATCAACACATAGACTTGAACTGTCCTGCTTCTCCTTTGATATTGAGCACAACACAGGCTACACACACTCGATTCAAGCAGCATTGCTCCATAACTAAATGTAGATTCATATACGATGTTGTTAAATAAGGAAAAAGGCACAATAAATAATTTTAATGGGGGAAAAAGGCACATCAATTGATAATCTTTTTTCTTTTTTAACAGATGATGATGCTTCCGTGGCGTCCGCGTGGTGGAGGCGCTCCATAGCCTCCACCACCTCGCAGGCAGCTTGGTGCCGCACTCTGTCCTCGACCACCACCACCACCGCCCAGGCCTCGTCTGCAGGGCCATCCGCTCATCCTCGGGCTCAGCGCTCCACCACCACCACCACCACCACCGGCCCTGCCCCTGCTGCTCGCAGGCCTTCACCAGACAACGACGAGGTGCCCTCTACCTCGGCTTCTGCTCCTGGTTCTGCAAGAACCAGAGTTAGGCAAGCCTCGGAGCCTGCCCCCGTGGCTGACCGGGACGCCCGGGTGGAAGTGGTATCAGCCGAGGTCTTGCAGAACCAGGAGCATTTGCTGAGGGCGGTGGAGAGGGTCGCGTCTGTCGTGGAGGAGGGTGTGAGGGCGGTGGAGAGGGTCGAGTCTGTCATGGAGGAGGGTGTGGGGATTCTGGGCAGGATCGCCACAGCCCTCGAATCCATAGCCACTGCCAGGAGAAATGAATAAATTAATTAAACGAAATGTTGAATTTGCTTCATGTGTCTATTCTTCAAGGTTATTATATAGTTAACTAAAACTAACTGAAACTGTATTGTGTAACTATTACCATGTGATCAAGAAACAAACTGGCTATATCAAATCCGCTAAACTATTTAAAACTAACTGAATTAGAGGGTCGAAAAACGTACTTGATTTTGACTTTGATTGAATACTTTATTAACAGTTTGCGAATAGTAGGCCTCTATAGACTATCGATTTTTACTATGATTGTTAAAGAGGAACACTAAAAGCCCTAGAGCAGGCAGGGCCGTGCAGAGACCACCGAAGGGGCAGCTATAGGGGCCCAAACTCAAGAATATATTGTTATAGTCACCAATGTACAGTTTTTAAATGTACACATATTTATTTCCCAGAAAAAAAGAAACGCCAATGCCATCGGTCCAGAAGGTGTCTCCAGTTATGAACTACCCCTCAAGGACCCCTGGTGGACCCCACTTTGAGAACCACTAACTTTGAGAAGCACAGTTGTGTGCATGTTATAGTTGAAGGTGCCGTGTCATTAGTCAGAAGGTTCATTGTTCCGAAATTACTATCCCTATCTCTAACCCTAACCTAAACATAACCGCAAGCACGGGAGCAGCGCATGTTCGCCAACCTTAATGCATGTTCGGACTAACGGGACTTCGGATCTATGGGCAGTGCATGTTCGGACTAACGGGACTTCGGATCTATGGGCAGTGCATGTTCGGACTAACGGGACTTCAGATCTATGGGCAGTGCATGTTCGGACTAACGGGACTTCAGATCTATGGGCAGTGCATGTTCGGACTAACGGGACTTCGGATCTATGGGCAGTGCATGTTCGGACTAACGGGACTTCGGATCTATGGGCAGTGCATCTTCGAACTAACGGGACTTCGGATCTATGGGCAGTTCCCATAGTGGAAAGGGTACGTTGAGAAGCAGAGGGTGTGCGTGTTATAGTTGAAAGTCCCACTTTGGCGACAGTTTTGTTTACGTGTTTTATGAACTACTTGAATGTTGAATGTTGAAATGTTTGTTTTATTACATTTTCAAAAAAATAAATAATATAATACGTAGTTAAACAACTAGTCGACTAGTAAACTAGGCAACTAGTAAAAATGACTAGAAGTGAATGCCCTACGTCCTGGTGGACCGCGGGGTGGACCTCCCGGGAAACATCCTGCTGGCCCCGCCCCCCATAGCAGGGATTTATTTTGAGCTCACTGCAGGCATGGCTGAGTTGATGGAGGTGGCGGGAGACGTACCGAGAAGCAACGGCTCTAGTTCATACGTAGGTTCAGAGACCACCGTTACAGTTGTGCTGTGTGTGTGTGTGTGTGTGTGTGTGTGTGTGTGTGTGTGTGTGTGTGTGTAATGTTAGGTGCATTTGAAATTAAATACAAATGTAAATGTATGTCAGGATTCCAATTAAAAAATAGCAAAAAATTATAATTCGGGATTTCAATTCAAATCTAGCAAAAATAGACCTACAAGCTCAAAACGGGAACTGCCCATAGATCCGAAGTCCCGTTAGTCCGAACATGCACTGCTCCCGTGCTTGCGGTTATGTTTAGGTTAGGATTAGAGATAGGGATAGTAATTTCGGAACAAGGAACCTTCTGACTAACGACACGGCACCCTCAAAACATCGGCTATAGACCTGGCCCCTGCCCATACCGCCAGAATAAGCACCACAACCTGGTTTGATGCCCATGCCATCACAGAGTGCTTGACTGGCCTGCCAACTTGCTGGACCTAAACCCCATTGAGAATCTATATGGGGTAGGCTATTGTCAAGAGGGAAATGAGGGGCGGCCAGACCCCAAAACAAAGAAGAGCTGATAGCAAGCATCAAGGAAACCTGGGCCGTGTGGCTACTTTAACAACACGTATTGTAGAAGGTCAGTCACTTATTGTGAAACATTATGACTGTGTACTTTCATGCTAGTGGTGGCATGTCAGTTGGCTATATTATGCACTTGGACACATATCCAATACATAGCTAATTCAAATTTGTTTTGCTTCTCCTGCATCGGGTGCTGTGGATCAATCTTATTGTGACTACTAGAGGTGAGAAAACAGTTATTGTGGAAGGTCAGTCACTTATTTGGATGAATTATGTCTGTGTTCTTTCATGCTAGCGATTGCATGTCAGCAAAACTCAGACAATGTGCACTTACCAACAAACGTTCTACAAAACACCAAGCCACACACCTGATCATTCGGGTCAACCAACCTAAAATAGCCAACAAATCATGTGCAACCCAGATTCGGCACAAACAAGGGACTAAATTATTTTCGCTCCTATGCCACCAAAATGTGGAATGCCCTACCAACAGTCATTAAGACATGCAAATCCCTTGACTCCTTCAAAACCGCTCTCAAAGGGCACCTACGGACGGCTGCAATTCGAAGCTGGCCCCCGTAAAATCTGAATTTCCCTTTTTACCTCCTTTATGATGAATTCCTGTTCTGTTCTTTGGCTTTATAGAAGTGTCTATTTGTACGTCTCTAAATGTTTTGATGAATTGAACAAGGTGGACCCTCTTGTAAACAAGTGTCATGCTTTATTGGGTCGTCCACTCACAGTTAACAGTCTTTGTATTGAGTTGTACTTGAAATGTACTGTAATTCTGCAAACTGTAAATACATATTTCAATCAATCAATCCAACCAACCAACCAACTTGCTGGAATCGCCCCCGCAGGTCAGGCGAGAAGCATGCAGCCACGCGGCTGGCCCTCGCTCGGAAGGCACAGTTGAGTGAAGCCCATGTGCACCTCCTCCACAAGGTCGTCACAGCAGAGACACCACAGCAACTGCAACGGAGCTGAAGGTCTAAAACAGAAGAAGACCTCAACTGGATTATAATTTATTCAAAGAGACAGGGCTGAGAATGAATATTGAATACAATATACAAGTTGCAAAAGTTGCATAACTAATTAGCAATGGTGTTGTTTCCCCCCCCCCCCCCCCCCCCCCCCCAGGCAAACCAGCTATGAAACAGACCGCAAGCTTCTACCGCCTGTACATGGAGATGAATCACGATGGCATTTTCATTGTCCTAAATGTTGTTGAATTTGAAACATTGTCATTCATATGTACTGTAGCACACCACGACTTGTCATAGGACATGATAGAAAATTACTCCAGTTAAAAATCTGTTCTTAATGATATTAAAAACAATGAACACAGTGACCACAGCTAGCCCCTTCTTTCTATACTGTAAATTGTTTTCCTTTTCCTAACCCCGTATATGATATTTATTTTTATTTTTTTGCATAGTAGCCAACAATTTAGGCATTTAGCAGCACGTTTGTTACAATAGGCCTATCTCACGGCATTCCCCCGCCCCCTTTCCACGCCCCCTTTTGGAGCTAGTGGTGTTATTTTGTTTGCGGTCCATAGGCTTCCATGTTAAAAGAGGTATTTTCACAAGCCACAAACTACCGTTTTGTAAAGGTAAGGTTTATTCTACTTATTTGAGTTGTTATACCATTGTGTTTTCTTCATATTATCATCGGCCTTTGACATTTTAACATTAGGAAATGTACTTAGATTCTCCAGAGAAAAAAAAGTGTAAATGCCTAATGTCAAATGACACTACTATCTACCGGAAGTGGGCGTGGAAAGGGGGCTGTGAGATAGGCCTATAAGCAAGAACACCACATGGTAACGTCATGAGCAAGCTAAGAACCCAATAGGGGCCCACCTGTCTTAACAGTAGAGATATGCACAGTGAAGCTATGAGTATACACCTTAGAGCAGGGTTCCCCAATAGGCGGCCCGCGGAGTGCCCCCTTGTGGCCCCTGGAAGAATTTAAAAAAAAAAAAAGAAGAAAAAAAAAGTTTTTTGTTTTGTTTTGGGGGGGGTGTCCCAGATATAAATGGCATTAAATGGGGGTCAGTAGCCTATGCATGTCAAACTGGGCACCCCCTCAAGGACCACTGGTGGTCCCCGGACCACTGTTTGAGAACTTTTTTATTAATTAATGAAAAAATAAAAAACCCAATTTTTCGCGCGTGCGGACTCGGCCCCCAGCCTAGTTCCCTAGTCAAAATATGGCCCTTGAGGAAAATTAATTGGGGAACCCTGCCTTAGAGTATATATGAATAGAGACGGCACCCGGAAGAAACCCTGAGGCGCAATGGACATAGTGGCCGAATTTGGTATTGCAGCGCTGGGCCCAAACACATGAACGCGCTGGTCCGTTGACTATCATTGCGCACGCTCATGATGACACGTGAACGCGGTTTCAGTGCAATGGCAGCGCGTTCATGTGTTTGGCCCAATCAATCCCAGAATGCACTCTGTTCCTACAAGGAAGGAGGAGTGAAATCGCCTCATGCGCTTTTGAGCAACTTAATGCAAGTGCATGGGAGGAGAACTCGGGTGAAGTCTCTATTCATATATACTCTATTATAGAGCATGCTATGTCTAAATAAAATGCTAAATGATAAATCTATTTTAGTGTGTAGGAGGACCCTTATGTAAATGTTCCGATTAATTGAAACTGGAGGACCCTTTATCCTCTTGCCATGTTTTTGTATTGACCTGCACTTTCCATGAACTGCACTTACAAACGGTACAATACAATAATCAATCAAACAGGTACGACTGTTGAGCAGGTACGTGTCAGAATGAGCTATATCTAGCTGAATTACATTCTGGTGTGCCACCAAGATGAGACAAAATTACAATATATGTATTTCATCATAACCACAGCGATGTTATATTTACGTTACAGATCTCTTCTCCCAAAATAGCCGATCTACAGCTTATATCAGTGGTTTCCAAAGTGGGTTATGGGGGCCCCCAGGGGTCCTTGAGAGTTCCAGGGGGTCCCCAGCTAAATGATAGTTTAGTATGTACTCTGTTAAATTAACATTGAATTTACAATATAAATTGGGGGTCCCAGAGACAGAAATGGAGGAATTTTAAAAGCATGCTTGAAGCCTGCATGCTCAGGGAGTGTCTACTTTCTAGGCAGTGGTTTTCAACCCTTTATGTCGAGGTCTCTCAGACCCAACATTTTTTGTTGAATTGTTGTTGAATATGCTATGATTTTGTCCACATTTCCATGCTGTATTGATGTTGGTGCCAATAGGAGAGATAACAGCTAGGCAAACATTGATCGAAATAACAATTCTTCTACATTCTCTAATTGTGTAGTCTTCTTGTAAATTAAGTCATGCAGATGTTTAACAATTATTTAACTATTGAGAAAGAGTTAAAGATCTATAAGGGTCTATTTGATTACCAACTCTCCATCATTTAAGTGTAACTGGGGACCACCTGGAACCCCCTCAAGGACCACCCAACCACTAGTTGAGAACCAATGTCCTACTTCATCATACTACAGTGTCACTAAAAAGCATATCCACAGGCTCGAAACGCGGTGCGAATCGACACATTTTGAGCTTGTAGATCTGCTACTAGTACTCCAGTCTTTGTGTCCATATCATAAAGTTCTGTTTCACAGAAATCCATGTTGACTGGCATGGCACAGTGTGTGGCAGAAGCACACAGACGGGTAAGATCAAGTTCAATGATGATTTATTGTCAAACTGGACAGGACATGTATACCATATGACTACCAAGAATAAACTGGCAAGGGAACACTGAACACGGGGAGGCTTAAATACACACAGACTAACTAGACACAGGTGAAACAGAACTACAATCAACACATGGTTGGCTGAGACTGAACTATAATCAACAGACGATTGGCTGAGACAGCTAGCAACAAATAGAGCAAATAGAGGAAACACATCCTAACAGATAGGAACACAACTGCACAATAAAAGTACACAGTTCATGACATGTAATGGTTCTTTAAGAATGGTAAATAGATTGCCAAATATAATCTGAGGGGGGTAAAAAGTGTTTAGCCCATTTTGGGCGGGAACCCTTTTTGGTGTTTAAAAGCATTATGTTATACTTTAGCTATTGAAAAATAGCAGATCTGCTATTTTTGAAAAATCATTTTAACTAAACATCTTTGCTTCTGGGGAGGTCCCTGGAACAACATATTTTCAGATGGGGGGGCGGAGGCATATTACATATAATTTCCGGGGTCCTTGACATGAAATATTGAGCACCACTGATACAGAAACACAAGGTTTTTCAGGAGAATGTCAGGATTTTGAAGACATTTTTTTAATTTTGACGTCAGGCCTAAATGGGTTAGGCTACTTTTGGCAACCTGGTCGTGGAATGACCTGCAAGCCAGATTACTATTGGCCTTGCAAGTTCCCTTGAGAAGTTTCAAAAGGATCATCTTAACTGTAGGCCTACAATCCAACACCTGCACATGTTCGGATGTGTACTAGCCTTCGCATATGCCCAAAATAAAAGAACTCGGCTAGCCGAGTTGGAACGATTCACAGCGACAGACACGTACATAGATGGATACATAATGACAACGCGTCTTTGCATTGTTTCATCTGCTCGCCTGGCGTTTCTCCGATCCGTCATCATCATAAAAAATAAACAAAACAGTAAATGTAGCCCCAATATGTTCCCTCAGTCCCTATGCTCATTCTGTAGCTCATACAAAAGCCAATTACCGACGAAGGGTAGGTGGGATCAATGTGTACTTTTTTCCTCATAAAAGAAGACATTCAGGGCTTTCATTCGGTGTATAGTATGTATGGGATATTTTGTGTGTTCATTTTTCTAACTGCCTGTCAACGTCTGACATAAAACGGCCCCTATAGCTAGGCTTTCTGTTCAAGAAGAGTACGTTACTACAAAAGCAGGTGTTACATAAAGGTAAATATCTCCAGAATGGAAGATGGTAAAATATATATTTTTTAAATTGGAGTGGACAGATTAAAGGGACACTTCACCCTTTTTGCAAACAAATATATATCAATGACCTTTATAAGATTTAGAACACTTTCCTGGCGTTATGTTTTGTGTAATCTCTGGTTTTAGATATTTTAGGTTAACACAATACGGAAGAGTGTCTCTGACGTCAGAGCCACTCTTCCGTATTGCTTCCGGACTACATTGTCTCCTCACACTGCAGCTATAGACCAGCCCCACGGACACTGTTCCACCTACCTACAACCTTCGTTGACTCCACCCCCACATGCGCATTTGTTATGTGTTTGTGTCATGTCGCCGTCGTCAGCAGAGCAGCACCAGAGTATACAGAAAAAAACAACTCAGAGACGCGCTATGTTGCCACAAATCCCCCCCCAGGGCTGCCGAATCAATATGTGTACCGGGTAACTCCACAAGTTACAACGCAGCTTTGGACGCTTGGTCCAGAACCCAGCGGGTGTCGTGTCACTCGTGTGGATGGAATATTGTCTGTCACGAGTAAGTAGGCCTATATTGCTAGAAATGTAGTATTGTATTGTAGCTAGCCTACACAAAAGACAACGTAAGAAGTTGGCAACAGCTGTTGCCAACTTCTTTTGTGTCTTTTGTGTCTTTTGTGTATGCTAAACCAGGCTAACCGTGGTCCTTATCTAAGTGTAGCCCCTCTTGGCACCCTACGTAAAGTTTTCTGACATTTGGATGTAAAGTCCAAATGTCAGAAAACTTTACGTAGGGTCCCGAGAGGGGCTAATCATGGCATCAAATGGTTTGTTGCCTAGGATTTAGACTCTCGTAGATATCGATTATGACATGTCAGAATCGACAAATGCATCTACGACAGACTTGATATGCTATCTTGTAATTGTATAGCTTCCGAATTGATATCCAACCCAGTCCATAAGTGTTCGTTGTCAGCTGTGGCACTGACACTGTAATGTGAAGGGTCATCTTCATTAGAAATGGTCTGATAATAGTCTCATTTGGCCCAGGATTCATTTGACCATGTCTGATACCAGTGTAAGAAGTAAATATTACTGTCCATGTTAGTAACAGTGAAAACATGTGAAGAGTAAAAAACAGTCCAGCTATATTTATTACTAATATCAATTGGGTTGACAAATAACATTGGTTGCATCTTACAATGGAAAAGGACACAGTAATGCAGTACGTTTTGTTTTCTTTTTACTTCCACAAGAATGTTCTCTAAAAGCCAGTGCATTAGAATGACGGGGTGGGGGGTGGACCGCGTTGCCTGTCCCTTGTACACATGCAGATCAGGCATTGAAATGCTAATATGGGTGCTTGTTTTCACCTACCAGGTATGGGTATGCATGCATACAGTACTGTAGGCGACTCTGCTTATAGGCTACACTGCCGTTGAAACCTTCCGCCGTCCCAGCGACAGTTCTACAGAACCTGCCGAGGCGGACAGGACTAGCCTGCAATCATGGCATTTAAACATGCTCTTCTGTTTATAATCTAAACACTGTGACACGTTTAAAAAGTGTTACAAATAAGTGTTTGGAACCTAAACGATCGGATCGGGCCCCCATGACGATTATACAAACATTTCGTCTCTGTTTCCAGACATCTGTCTATATGTACGTTGTAATTGTGAAGTTACTGGTACACATATTGTTTCGGCAGCCCTGGGGGGGGGGGGATTCGTGGCAACACTACACAGCTCGTCTCCTCGTCTCTAAGTTGTTTTTTGCTGCTCTGCTGACGACGGCGACATGACACAAACACAATAACAAATGTGCATGTGGGGGTGGAGTCAACGAAGGTTGTAGGTAGGTGGAACAGTGTCCGTGGGGCTGGTCTATAGCTGCAGTGTGAGGAGACAATGTAGTCCGGAAGCAATACGGAAGAGTGGCTCTGACGTCAGAGACACTCTTCCGTATTGCGTTAACCTAAAATATCTAAAACCAGAGATTACACAAAAAAATAACGCCAGGAAAGTGTTCTAGATCTTATAAAGGTCATTGATATATATTTTTTTGCAAAAAGGGTGAAGTGTCCCTTTAAGCTTTCTTTTGAGGTATGCGGTATGTGCTTCTCGCTATAAGAGAACATTTGCTGTCGGCCTTGGAAAAGGTAGGTCGTCCAATGCTATCAGCGTAGCGTCAGGGCTAATCAAGCTGAGGATATCGTAGCACGCTTTGGGTAGTATTATGCGTGTCTTAAGTACCAGGTCTTATTACTTAACTTAAAGGACCACTTCACCACTTTTCAACTTCTCTTCCTATAATAGGTCCTAACTAATGTTCATGATAAAATACCACCATTTTTTCCTACTCAGTCTGTGTCTCATAGGAAGGCTGTGGGCAGTTCAGAAACCCGTCCACCAGTGACATCATCGATGGTGAATCCAAGCTAATAGAAACGGCAGGCTTTCTTTTCCTGAAAAGTTGCAATGCAAAAGTTGAAGCCATCGTTCTCACGATAATACAAATCTAAATATATTTTAAAACAAATCTTGTTTTAAAAAAAATCTGCCTAATGATGATGTCACTGGTGGACGGGTGTCCGAACTGCCCAAAGCCCTCCTATGAGACACAGACTGAGTAGGAAAAAATGGTGGTGTTTTGACACAGCACATATCTTAACATTGAACGACATTATTTTGTATTTATGATGATAAATGATAAATGATAGATGATAAATATATGATAGCCTAGATAGATCTTAACATTGAATCACCCAAAGAAAAGGCTGATTTCCCCCAACCCACCCAACTGGTTGGGGCGATTGGATCCAACTATCACCATTCGTATGGAATGGATGCTTGCTGATTGGAGCCCATACTATGGCTTGATTTCTTGGGGATCGGGTGTGTTTTATCATGAACATTAGTGAGGACCAATTATATGAAGACATGTTAAAAAGTGGTGAAGTGGTCCTTTAAGACCTGGAGGCGTGATCAATGCCATTTGGCTATTCTGAGTGGCCAAACAGCATTATTTATTTATTGCATTTATTTGCAGACAGCTAGACTCTCGCAAAGCTACTGCAAACGAAAGAAAAACATCAAAGACGCGGTCTACTCGACCACCCGAGGCGGCGCGGAAGATGCATTCTTTGTTTTGACAAATTCCTTCCAAGGATAAACAGATGGTCCATCATTAACGCCATGCAGGTATTTGTGCTGTATGAAACATACTGCTTGATTGGCTCGTTATGCATAACAACAGGAGCCTCATTAGACCATTAAGGACGGGAGCAATTATGTTAAAATACTGTAGCTATGGGAAAAAAATAGCAGATCTACAGGCTCGCAGCTCACAGGCTCGCACCCGAACACACACAGATATAAAAACAAGCATGACACTCGTATCATTAACACCTTAAGTGTCCAAGTCGGAGTTCTCCGTCCAAGTTCAAGGTCACGGTCAAGTGCCCAACACGGAGATTGATAAACAAGACAGAGATTAATGAAAACAAAACCGTTCGCATCGCTCTAGAGCCTTGGAGCGCTTGTTGCCCGATCCGATGACGTGTCAAAAAGTGACACGTCATCGAAAATTGTAGATCTGCTATTTTTTTTAAACGTGGTGAAAATGTGTAGCGAATCTTTGAATATATATTCTTTCACGGTGAACGTTTTTAACTCTTCTATTCTGGGGGGGGGGGTCCCTGTAACTACATATTTTCAGATGGGGGTCGGCGGCCACATACAGATATAATTCTGGGGCTCCTTGACATGAAATAGTTTGAGAACCACTGACATGGAAACATATATAGGGTTTTTCAGAAAACTGTCAGGAAGACATTTTGTAAAAATCTGATGTCAGTTCTAAATGGGTTAGAGTCAGATGGTGAACCGAATACAATGTCTTAGTTCTCTCCGTGTAATATTTGCAGTGAAGCACGCACGCGTTGGCAAGCACAATGTCTTAGTTCTCTCCGTGTAATATTTGCAGTGAAGCACGCACGCGTTGGCAAGCACAATGTCTTAGTTCTCTCCGTGTAATATTGCAGTGAAGCACGCACGCGTTGGCAAGCACAATGTCTTAGTTCTCTCCGTGTAATATTTGCAGTGAAGCACGCACGCGTTGGCAAGCACACTGTCTTAGTTCTCTCCGTGTAATATTTGCAGTGAAGCACGCACCGGTTGGCAAGCACAATGTCTTAGTTCTCTCCGTGTAATATTTGCAGTGAAGCACGCACGCGTTGGCAAGCACAATGTCTTAGTTCTCTCCGTGTAATATTTGCAGTGAAGCACGCACGCATTGGCAAGCACAATGTCTTAGTTCTCTCCGTGTAATATTGCAGTGAAGCACGCACGCGTTGGCAAGCACAATGTCGACGCAGCCTAATAACATCCGCTAACTGTCCATTGTTGTGGAACCCGTTATCAGTAACGTTGTTGGGTGAAAACCCCCTAGTGGAATAGTAAGAGAGTGGCGACGCGCCGCTTTGATCTCGCCGCAAAGCGGGTGCCTATATGGGCTATAGTTCCAATCATTGGAACTATCCCATTGAGATAGAATGAGCACGTCCGCATTCCATTGTTTATAGAATGGGAGTCGCCACTCTCTTACTAGATTACTCTGGTGAAAACCACCCGAACACACAGATATAAAAACAAGCATGACACTTGTATCATTAACTACTGTCCCGTTTTTCATTTTTTGTTATTTTTTTACCGTGAATGTTTGTCTGTGACAACCTCGCGGGCGTTGTTTGCGCTCATTTCCGATGTGCCTTTGTTGGTTTAATCACTGTGTTTGGTTCCGTAGCTCCAGTTAGCTCATAAAAATCACACCCGTGTGAAGTGAGGGGCTCTCTTATCCAGTGATGTACCCGAACGCGTTCAAAGAACGAAAGTTCACGAACGCGTTCGTTTTATGGGAGAACGTGAACGGAACGTACTGCATTTCCGCATTTTGAACGTTGTTGCGAACGCGTTCATTCTGGGTGTTTGTGAACGCAGCTTGTCACGTTCATAACACCGTTCAAGTCTTCAAGAGGGTGCCAGATTTTCATAGAGCCTTCCATTCGAAAACCCTGCTAAAAAACCACCCAACCTGGCAACCGCACAGCGACTGCCTGTCACCCGTGTCGCACTCGCACAGTCGCACTAACAAATCTTATCATCGTACATCATCATCATGCGTCATCTCATACTGGCCAATCAGAATGCCTGTTGCCACAAATTTGCGTCATATTTGGCGAACATTTGACCTAATTTCTCATTGTCGATGGCAAATATGAGACAGTGTGGGGACAAGATGACGTACATTTTCCCTTCATTCTTAATGGCATTTAACGTTTGTGTTGCGGACATTTTGTGGCGGACAAAAGCTGTATAGAGCAAAAAAAAATAGCCACTGTGTCGATTTATACTGCAGTGTTGCAGAGTCTGGGTTAACACTTACAGCGTTGCGGCCTTTCAGGGCTTAGGAGGCTCTCCCATTGGCTTAGGCGGCATTTGAGAGTATGGGTTCAGACTCGGGGCAGCCAATCATTCACGACTAGCTCCTCCAAAGCCAACCAGAGCGAAAATAGGCCAGGCTTCAAGTGGCAAGAAAAAACAAATGGACGCCTTATTGGCCACTTGCAGTTCACTGGAGCGACGTGTGTCGACGCGAGAGCAGAAGTTCGTCGGAAGAGCGGAAGGCACGCTATATACGACGCGCTGCCACTCGAGTGACTATACTGGCCAATCAATCACAGGGCGTCTTTTCCCGGGGCTTGTCAGACCCGGACGTTCGCTTCTGTGGAAGGAAATACGTGTCTTTCTGTATATACCTTCTCCCAAATGCAGCAGCACTTCACCGCCACGTTCAACCCAATCTTCACCATAATGGGCTCATTAGCTCAACGAGGAGCAATTAGGCTGCTATATTGAAGATGGGCTGGAAACGGCTGGAGTGCTCCTTTATCCCTTTTAGACCTGAGGCCGATTCTGGACAAAAATAAATTCTTCTAAATCCTGACAGTTTTCTGAAAATCCCGATGTTTCTATAGTCAGTGGTGCTCAACCTTTTTCATGTCAAGGACCCCCAGAATTGTCTGTATTTGGCCGCGACCCCCCCCCTCCCCCCCCCCCCATCTGAAAATATTCCAGGGACATCATCAGAAGCAAAGATGTGAGTTAAAAACGTTCGCTTCAGAGATTTGCGCCACATTTTCACGATGTTTCGAAAATAGCGGATCTGGGGTGCCCGCTGGCCTAGCGGTCCAGGCGCATGCCACATATATATAGGTTCTGGCCTGACAGTGTGTCGCGTGTTCGAGTCCCGTTCATGACGACCTTTAGCTGCACGTCTCTCTCCCCTTCTCTCTCTCCCTCTTTCCTGACATTCTTCGCTTGAATTAAAGGCAGAAAAGCCAAAAACAAATCTTAAAAAAAAAAAATAATATCAGACTGCCGTGCTACGAGCTTGTAGATCTGCTAATTTTCAATAGCTCAAGTATAACATAATGCTTAACCCATTTTTGGGCGAGAACCCCTTTTGGTGTTTTAAGCATTATGTTATACTTTAGCTTTTGAAAAATAGCAGATCTACAAGCTCATAGCGCGCTACGAGCTTGTAGATCTGCTATTTTTTTTTTAAATCGTGAAAATGTGGTGCAAAATTGGAATATATTTTTTTTCAGAACGAACGTTTTTAACTCAAGTCTTTGCTTCTGGGGGGGGGGGGGGGGGGGGGGGAGTCCCTGTAACAACACATTTTCAGATAGTGCGCCACCGAGTGGCGCGCTACGAGCTTGTAGGTCTGCTATTTTTGAAAAATCAAAGAACCACTGACATAGAAACATAGCTTTTTCAGAAAACTGTTGGGATGTAGAAGACATTTTTAGAATCTGATCTCAGGTCAAAATGTCTTAATGAAACAAAAGGGCAGAGATGAGAAGGCGAGACTGTTTAAAGACACAGAGGGTTTTGTAAATAACAAGTAGAGGCATGTTGCAGTAAAAAGGCCAGCGCTCTTTGAGACGACAACAAGCAGAGGACACACAGCTGGGAGTGATGTCCTGCTAATTGCTATACGTACTGTAACGTTGTTTTTGGCAGCACATTTTTTAGTTTTAGTCATAGTCTCTTCAATAGTTATGATTTAGTTTCAGTAACATTTTACGTCACCTGGAATGTTTTTGTGTTAGTCTAGATTTGGTCGACTAAAATATCATAAGATTTTAGTCGGCTAAATCTACAGTTGATTTAGTCGACTAAAATGTATTTTGTCTGGCCTTGATACTGTCGTAATGACTGTTGTATCACTTGCTGAAAACAGCCGTTTACAAGCTCACAACGCGTCGCGCGCTACGACGCGTTGTGAGCTTGTAGAACGGCTATTTTCAGCATGCAACCAAGTTAAAATGACTTATACTGGATCTCTTGTACACTAGTCCCCTTCCTAACATTTTAGTCTAGTTTTTATTTGTTGGCGAAATTGTCAGTATATATTTAGTCTTAGTTTTAGTCATCATAGCTTAGTTTTCATGTAGTTAACCATTTAGTTTGTCAGTGGAAAAAGGTAGTCGACGAACATTCTTACGTCGTCGAAATCAACACTGCGTATAGTTGAACTGAACCATGTGCGCGAGGCCCACGTGTACGCCATCCGCTGAACTCTAAAGCTCTAAAGGTGCTTTACAATGTTTACAATGGCAAATTTGCCGGAGGGACAAGCCGTGCGCCGCCACTTAACGGGCTGTTGTCGTGATCGCCGCTATGGAATCTTTCAACAGTAAAACAAGCGACTATCAGTGTTGTAACTAACGCCCTTACATCACGTTACGTTACCTAACGGCGCTACTTTTTGCAGTAACTTGTAACCTAACGCTTTACATTTCCCCATTCCATAACGGCCTTATAGTTATTGTGCGAGCGTTACCCGCGTTATAGCGTTATGTTAACTTATGTGATCCGAGTGAAAAGTCTCCCCATGCAGCGCCGTGCCCGTGAGTCTATCTGTCATACAGGCGCGTCTCGTCTCTGTGCTGAGAGAGCACTCTCTGTGTTGTACTCTGTTGACAGTGTGCTCTCATACTAGCCTCTGAGACCACTCTAACATGATGAACAAAGCACGTCGCAGAAGAGGTCATTGATTGGCTAACGTAGAGACAGATTTCAGGGTAAGCCAATCAGAGACAGTCTGACAGAGTAGGGCGGGTCTTTCGTATGGCTGTGGTAAACAGTTCTGAACTCAGACACACAAACCCTTGTAACGCATACACAGAAAACGCCAGTTGAACGAACATTATTACCACACGCTACAATGGCAAATGCGGATGACAGCGAGATCGGATGCTTTGTGGGTTGGAAATACAAGCATTATTTGAGTACTTGCGGGTCAAGGAAATGTTTTAACATGCCATGGAGTGTCCCCGCTGTGTGTGATTCGATTCCCCGCACTTCCTTTATTATTACTGCTGCGTCCCTCCTGCGCAGCACAGTGCCTGACGTTAGCCGTGCGTTAGCCTTGTACAACGTTGCATGCTACCTCCCCGGGCACAGTGATAGGGCTGCCCTCTCCCCCCCAGAAAAACATTGAGGTGAAAATGCTAATTATGTGGAGGACAGAAAGCATTGTCCACAATGCAAATCTAAGAAAGCATCTTAAATCAGTCCATGAGCTAGGCTGCCGCACATCACCAAAACAGACAAAGATCGATTTTAAATCGCCACAGAGGCATGTCACCAAGAGTCAACTTGACAAAATGATTGCCACTTGCCAGGTATGTTGTTGAGGAAATGCTTCCCCTCAACGGTGGAGTCTGTTCCTTTCAGAGCACTGGTCAGCAAAATACTAGTGAAAGCAGGGCCAATGTGCAGAAATACATTTTCCAAATACCTCAACAGTGAATATTCTAAAATGGAAGATGAGCTCAAAATACATTTGATGAATTAGAATATCTCTCTACCACTGCAGATAGGCCTATATGGACTCATTTTTTATTTGATTATTATTTATTTTTTTCATATTGCAAATTTGCACAGCACCATTTGTTTTTAAGGCAAGTTGAGGCTACAATAAAGATGCCTGTCAAAATTTCTGAACATGTTTTATTGTTCCACTACATTTCATAATGTTAGGAGGGAAGTTGTCTTTTCTCTTACTGTGCGACAGAACAAAAAACCTTCTTTTAAATCGTTTTTTATATTATTATTTTTTAAAGTAAAGTAAAGTAACTTGAAAAGTTACTTTCATAAAGTAAAGTAAAGTAACTTAAGTAACTAAAGTTACTTTTTTAGATAAGTAACTATAACTATAACTCTTTACTTTTTAAAAGTAACTTGAACAACACTGGCGACTATACACGCTTGTTGTAAAGTGGATTCTCATGACAAGCAACTCAGCGGTCGGTGCAGTCATGGCTGTTCAAAGGTAACTCTATACTTAGGCAGCCTAGGCTATTATAGACCGCCGTACATTGGCGCCATTCAACCTGTTAATTTGCTGGACTTCACAATAATGAAGACCTTTTCTCTAGACCCGACCACAAATGAACAGTTTGTATCTGCATGGTCACCCTATTATCATCAAGACATTAAAATAAAGTTTATTTTTCATTTGTGTGTGTAGAGACCTTTTGCAATACAGTGTGTAAATATGCACACGGGCACCATTATGTAGGGATTATTAGGCAAGATTATGATGTCAATTAGCCAGAAATCAAATGCAACCCCGACTCGCCAGCGAATCGAATACACATTTAATTCCTATCTACTTGCATCTCATTAACGTCAAATTGAAGACGTGAGTCACTTAGCCTGTCAATATGCACATAGTTTCCACTCGGAATGAAGCGATTTGAAACTATGTACATACTGTGTATCTTATCATAAAAACGTCTATCTGAAGACGTGAGTTACGAATACCTGGTATGAATAAATACTGTGTTACAGTCTCCCCCCAATATAAAACAAATCAAATACACACAGACGGAATCAAGGAATAGTCCAGAGATTTGTTTAGATTGTACCAGCAAAATGAGATATTTATTATATCGAAATACTGTTACAAAATGCTTGCACCTGGTTGTGTGCAATCATTCATTCAAAAATAATACCACATAGCAAATGAACGAGCGCGTCAACAGGTATTTAGTGGAGACATGAGCTTCAGCTAAATAAACTGTTGTGCATTGAAAATATATATTTTGCCAGGCCGGTGTGAGTCCTACCCTTGATAACTCGCGCGGTGAAGCGGAGTTAGTCAATGGTAGTACACAATTAAATTCGATCTGGTCAAAATGATATTACAATTACAGCTTCGTTCTGTTTAAAACACGTAGCAAAGAATATGGATAGTATAGTTTTAGGAAGAAGAAAGAGGAAAGAGGAAAGAGGTTCTCGCGAGGAGGGCTCTATGGTTGGCGTCACTTTTAAGATTTAAATGACAAAACTACGTCAAAAGGGTAGCTAATCCTATCATTAGTTCTGAACACTATTTTGTATTAAAAGAATGTCGTTCTGGGAGCTTGAATGTTATCAAATACATCCTTGACCAACCTTTGTGATGATGGAACCTCAGCGGCGCTCGGAAACTGGATACCAGGGTTAAGTTGACAAAATTAGTTTCCAGCGCGGCACGCGAGTGTAACTTTACTCGTCCTTCTTTGGTTAAAGTATAAAGTATAGAAAAGTCGATCAAATCGTTTCATATGGAAACCCACAAGTGGTTAGCAAAACGGGACTCGCTCTAAGTCCTGATGTACGTGGTTTCCGTGGCGGTGCAGTTCTAAGAGCCCACCGGCTGAGGCAGCCGGCGTCTCGGGGAGAAGAAGCACCAAAATGAGCAACGTGTTTTGGGTGACACACGTTATATTGAAAAGGGGTCTCAAACTAAATTAGGCGTTTTCCTTTGTCTAACTCCAAAACCAGTTTTAACCAGTTTTTGTTGGAGTCAACAGAATTGTTTATCCATGCAGCTTTTACGGCCCACAGGCCCACCTATCACTCTCTCCTTATCGCTGGCCTAATCGCTAAGGAATCTTCTCTTTCAGATGTGTGCGCACACACACACACACACACACACACACACACACACACACACACACGTGCGCACCAACGCACACACATTTCCTCTCATTTGACGGACATGTTCACTCTGGTCTCAACGCAGTGGTTAGAACATAGGTAGAACAAAGAGGAGAAACAGTAATAATAACATTTGAGGACAGTTGTCCTACACATTCATTTATAGCGTTGCGTGGGTGTTTGCAGCCCAGAATGTTTAAGGCAGTGTGTATGCGTGTTGTAATCCAATTCCACGCAGATCTGTTTGCGTGTTGATTTGTGAGTCTGTTTCTTGGTTGAACGGTTTCTTGCGTGCCAGCCCATCTCCTGCTTTAAGCACTTAAAAAGGCAAAAGGGGTCGCTGGGAGGTTGAGGCGTCCTGGTTGCTTAGTCAGTGTAAACATCAAACTGGTGTGTGTGTGGTGAACCAGTGATTTAGTGCCAAGAGGGATGTCACCCTCCCCCTGTTGGTTTTGGTCCTCTAAATTATACTCACTCAAGAGGAACCGGTTTGGGGGGGGTGTTGCATTGGTACATATTGGCATAATGTTAATTTCAATTTCTTGGTACCAAGACTACAAGTGCATGCAATGTGTGGGGGGGAAATAAGAGACGGACTGTCTTTTGTTCAGTGCCACAGATATGACCTTACGTCTTGGCCACACTGCCAACTAAAGGCTATACTGAAGGAAAAAAAAATGCAATGAAACGTATTTTTGTGTGTGTGTGACTTTTGTTAGCGTCCAATGCATGCAGTAAAATGTATTTCCATATTTCATATTATAAGTGTATAGAATCCCCCCCCCCCTCCCCCTACTTTAACCCATTTAGGATGGGAACGCATATGTGTCGCTTTAAATTGAAACCACTTTAACTTGAACTATTGTTATTCTTTTGCTGTTGAAAAATAACAATTTTTTTGAGAAATCTTCAAAATGTGGCGCAAATCTTTGATATATTCTTTCAGAGCGAACGTTTTTAACTCAAATCTTTGCTTCTGGGGGGGGGGGGGGGGGGGGGGCCTGGAACAACATATTTTCAGATGGGGATCTGCGGCCACTTACATGTCATTTCTGGGGTCCTTGACATGAAATACTTTGAGAACCACTGATATAGAAACATATTATTATTATTATTATTATTTCATGAAAAATGTCATGATTTAGAAGACATTTTGTAGAATGAGTTCTCAGGTCTAAATGGGTTAAACAGAATTAAATAGGATGCGATATCAGACTTATCAGCTATTATCGTCATTAATAGGAGTCTGGGGAAAATGCAACTTTGGCATTTCGAAGGCATCAACATGTCCGCACTGATTAACACAGTAATTATAGATGTGAGCCGGCCGCTATTTAAAGCATTCTGGGCGGGAACCCCTTTTGGTGTTTTAAGCAATATGTTATACTTTAGCTATTGAAAAACAGCAGATCTACAAGCTCATATCAGATCTACAAGCTCAGATCTACAAGCTCATAGATCTACAAGCTCATAGCGCGGCACTCGGTGCCGCGCTATGAGCAACATATTTTCAGATGGGGTGCTCGGCGGTCAAATACAGATATTTTTGGGGGTCCTTGACATGAAAATGTTTGAGAACGAATGACATAGAAACATGGGGTTTTTAAAGAAAACTGTCAGGATTTAGAAGACATTTTGTAGAATCGAGCTCAGGTCCTAATGGGTTAAAGCGTTCAATATTCCAATAAAGAGTCAGAAGTGAACGTGGTCTTCAGTTCCGACCTCATCACGTAAATATTAATTAGAATCAAAGTGAAGCCCCGGCTGAACTCTTCCACAGAAACAAAGCTGAAACTGTGCAAAAAGTCTGATTAAAACTAATTTATGTAAAGGGCCACTTAAGCCATTTAATGCTAATGATCGTTAATTAACACACTAACGAGACGATAACATTTCTGTCTACTCGCTCTGTGTCTCTATTAATTAAAATTAATTGAAAATTACAAAATGTGTGATAAATATGAAAAAGCTACTCCCGTGGAAGGCTTATCATATTAATTTACTTATATTGATCCTAAAAAAAAACAATTTAATATAGGTATGGTTTTGCCCACTCAATTCATAATTAACGTTCCAATTTTGGAGGTCTGGCTCATGGACTAAAAAACGGTTCTGAACTGGTGGAAAAGGGGTCTCCATGTCTCAGAGGAGGGTTCAGAAACCTGTCTACTCACTCTGTGTCTCAGAGGAGGCTTGTGGACAGTTCAGAAACCTGTCTACTCACTCTGTGTCTCAGAGGAGGCCTGTGGATAGTTCAGAAACCTGTCTACTTACTCTGTGTCTCAGAGGAGGGCTGTGGACAGTTCAGAAACCTGTCTACTCACTCTGTGTCTCAGCGGAGGGCTGTGGACAGTTCAGAAACCTGTCTACTCACTCTGCGTCTCAGCGTAGGCCTGTGGACAGTTCAGAAACCTGTCTACTCACTCTGTGTCTCAGAGGAGGGCTGTGGACAGTTCAGAAACCTGTCTACTCACTCTGTGTCTCAGAGGGCTGTGGACAGTTCAGAAACCTGTCTCACTCTGTCTCAGAGGAGGGCTGTGGACGGTTCAGAAACATGTCTACTCACTCTGCGTCTCAGCAGAGGGCTGTGGACAGTTCAGAAACCTGTCTACTCACTCTGCGTCTCAGCGGAGGGCTGTGGACAGTTCAGAAACCTGTCTACTCACTCTGCGTCTCAGCGGAGGGCTGTGGACAGTTCAGAAACCTGTCTACTCACTCTGTGTCTCAGAGGAGGGCTGTGGACAGTTCAGAAACCTGTTTCACTCTGTCTCAGAGGAGGGCTGTGGACAGTTCAGAAACCTGCCTACCAGTGACATCATCAGTAGCCAAGAAGAGCAACGAGTAACGTAATCAATGAAAACGAAAACTCGTCATTGACAGGGAATGTGTTAAATTAACTAAACATCTTTGCAAAAACATTGTGTCACCTACCTTTCGACCCGTAACTGAACAATCAATGAATAAAACCGGCAACATGCAAAAAATGTTTAATTTGTAATCCAAATTATACATACAGAAGATCAAGATATTAGCATGTCATTTTTCAGAGACCACAGTCAAACAAAAGAGAGAGAGAGAGAGAGAGAGAGAAAGAGAGAGAGAGAGAACAACGAGAGAAAAAATACAATCTGTACATATTGAAGATTTACAGAAGGTAACGCTCGACTTATTATCTCTGTCGCACTCGGACGGCGTCGCGAGTCGTAAAGCAGCCTACCTGCAGGCTCACGAGACGATGGTCGGATGTAATCGGCGTAGATATAGAACAGTGGTTCCCAAACTCTTCCATGTCCAGGACCCCCACATTCACACTAATTAGCCCCCGCGGACCCCCCATTTGAAAAGGTATGCCAAGGACGGCTCTAGCAGTGATTCTCAGCCCGTTTAATTTCAAGGACCCCCCCAGTTTGACATGCATTAGTCTACGGACCCCCTATTTAATGGCATTTCTATCTCTAGGGACACCCAATTTATATTGTAAAATCAATGTTAATTTATCTCTGAGAGTGTACAAATATTTGGTTCCATTTGTACACTCTCAGAGTGACAGACCCATAGTGGTCCATTTGGTTCCAAACTACTATATCCTTCAGCTGGGGACCCCCTGGAATTCCCTCAAGGACCCCTGGGGGTCCCCGGACCCCACTTTGGGGAACCACTGATATAGAGCGTCGCAGTCCTGCCCCCTCTCAGAACGACGGGGGCACCTGCAGGAAATAGTTCCCCATATAGGCGTTTCAAAAAGCATTTATTTTAAAAAACCTTTCAAGCCAACTCATGACAATAAACAATTTTTTTGGGGGGGGGGGCGGGGGGTGGAACAAATAATTAGAAAGAAGAAAAACAACACAAAAAAAAGTGTTTATTGTCACGAGTTGTCACCGGCTGAGTTGGCTTTGTTCGAGGCTTTTGCATGTCTTTAAATAAATACATTTTGAAACGTCTATGGGGGATAATGAACAATGAATGGGGAATTATTTTTCCTGGTGCCCTCGCAGGGGGCGGGACTGCGATGCTCTCTCTATATATAAGAGAGGCTAGATGGCCAACGGGGAGCGGAGATGCTACGTGGCGGCCATCTTGCTTCGGGGTCGCTCGGCCCGCTCATAACATTGTGTCTGTGGGGCGTGTACTTTATAAACAACCATAACTCGCTCCATTTTCAACAGGTTTGGTTCGTCATAAACGCCAGAGACGTATACAGCACACTTATATGCTTTTATATGACGTTCATATAAAAAAATAACTTTAAGCAGATAAGCATCCCGATTCATATAGCCACGTTGATAACGTTTGTAATGAACCAACCCGTTTGTAAATCCGTTAAGATCGAGCGAGTTATGAGTATTTTTTGTTTGAGCTGCCATAGGACTGCAGCAAGATGGCCGCCGGGGACCATCTAGCCTTCATACATGTCTATGGGCTGGTAGAGTATATATATAGAACTATACATCCCACAATGCACTGGGCCATCTAGCCTTTATATATGTCTATGGGCTGGTAGAGTATACATATAGAACTACACATCCCACAATGCACTGGGCCATCTAGCCTTCATACATGTCTATGGGCTGGTAGAGTATACATAATTATAGAACTACACATCCCACAATGCAAGGGGCCATCTAGCCTTCATACATGTCTATGGGCTGGTAGAGTATACATATAGAACTACACATCCCACAATGCACTGGGTCATCTAGCCTTCATACATGTCTATGGGCTGGTAGAGTACAAGGACAGTCTAAGAAGGATGAGACGCGAAGACCGTACGGGCGACGCCATGTTGCTTTGGAAGGAAAGAAACATGCGCAGTTGAGACCAAGGAAGCTGAGCGCGGAAGTGTTGGCTGCATATAGCCCATTGCGCATGTTTCTTTCCTTCCAAAGCAACATGGCGTCGCCCGTACGGTCTTCGCGTCTCATCCTTCTTAGACTATCCTTGGTAGAGTATACATATAGAACTACACATCCCACAATGCAAGGGGCCATCTAGCCTTCATACATGTGTATGGGCTGGTAGAGTATACATATAGAACTACACATCCCACAATGCAAGGGGCCATCTAGCCTTTATATATACGTCTATGGCTGTCGGCGCGACGCCGGCGTGCGACAAAAATCCCAAATCGGGCTCGACCAATCAGAGATTACCCAGAGGACACTAAGGCAAATCAGTAGACGAGAGGAACCAACCATGGTGGACCTTTCGTTGTTGCATCGTGTCCGTCTCCGAGGTGCGTAGCGTCGTCGCTATACGCGGCCAAGGACCGTAACTACACTCCCTTTACAAGCGATCGATCGGGCTGCATAAGTTTACATGGTGAAAGCAAAATGTAAAAGGTAAAAGAAAAAAACCCTAAAAAACTAAACAAAACAAAACAAAAAACAAACAAACAGAAGCGATCTATCTAGAAGTCTTAACGTTACTGTACACGCGTTGGTCTCATCAGCTCGAGGACCGGCCAAATGTCCACACAAAAACAGTAAAATACACAGCTCTGTCGTCAATGGCTCTGTGTGCCACTAGGAGGCGCTTCAGGAGAAGGAACGCGTCCGTTTCTGTCGAAGAGAAGAGGAAAAAAAAGTCCATCCCGGTGTGCCGGTTAATAGTTCAATTCCGACCGCGAATGGACAGATGTAAACGGTCGGCGGCGGCTCGGAGGCCGATCGCACTTTGCGGTTGGAATCCCGTCCCTTCCAGTAGCGCCATATATAGTGACAGTCATCATAAAGCATTAAACATAATAAAAAAAATAAAAAAATAAAAAACAATTCCTTGTTCTCCGGTTAAATGCCAAACTTGTCTGATGCGGTTTACACGACATGTTTTCAGTCATATGTTGTCAGAGGTAAATCATGAGCTCTTCATGTTACCATCATATTACTTTCAGGACATGATTACAAAGTCAAAGTGCAGTTGTTATTATGTCAGTTTTGTTTAGTGTTCAATGTCAAGGGACTATGGATGGAAATTCCGGTGTATATTACGCTACATTTTTAATGTAATGTTCATTAATATATTCTCTGTCCTGTCCAAATAAACCAATAAAGTAAAGTAAAGTAACCACAGATTTCTTCCTTGTCTTTTATTGTTCATGTATTTTTTTTTGTGGCTGATATTGGGGTTTAAAAGTGTTAATGCTGACCAGCTGGTCAGCCAAATGAGATCCATTCATACATCCATCTTCAACCGCTTATCAGTAGTCGGGTGGCGGGGGCAACAGCTCCACCAGAGAGCTCCAGACTTCCCTCTCCAGAGCAACATTAGTAACTGTCCTCCTGGGGGGGAGGGGGGAGGCCAAAAAAAGTGATATTACACTAATTGTTTATCGCCCAAAATCACGTCAAGTCTAATTTGAACTTTCGGCATACACAAATATTGTGTCCAAAAACACAAGTTACTGCACTTTGGCTTTGTAGGGTAGAGCAGTCAAGGTGCGTTTCTCACCGAAAGGTCTGTCTAGTCGCTTGAATGCGGGGGGGTCAGCATCAGGGGGGCGCTTCGCTTCATTCCTGTTGCCGTGCCCCGCTCACCACGTTCACAGCGCGCCACGCCACGCCACACCAACTCGCGTCTGACCGCGTCGACTTTTGTCTCGCGCAAATATTTTTTATCTTTGTGGACGAGGAACGCACCGTCAGATCTGGACGGAGTTAAAGCTGCTTTCCGAAGAACAACAGCTTGATCGGAGAGTCACTTCGATCGGGTCATTCCGAAGTTCGGAATGAGATAAATTTGTAGTTATATCACCTCAACGTTTCTGAAGGACGTCAGAAGGAGCGTGCGTGTATTGCGCTTTGAATGGATGCTCAGGAATGCCAAATGGACTCTTCAGACTTTTAACTTTTTTTGCGGCAGTGGCTCAGGGGTAGAGTGGCCGGTAGAGCGGCCGGATGGGAACTTGCGGTTCCCATCCGACTCCACCACTCTAGTTCGCAGTTCGATCCCTGTGGGCTCGGGAGGCATACTTTGGTTCGACATATCATTGGTTCGAAGGAGCATTGGTCCGGGTTGGGAGAGGGTTATGGTTAGGTTTAAGTGTGCTGCCCCGTGGGAGGTTAGGGTTAGGGTGAGGGTTTGAGATAGGTTGTCGTTATCGGACCAATGGTATGTCGGACAAAACGCATGCACCCTGTGGGCTCCCCCAGAGTCAGTGTCGAAGTGTCCTTGTCAGCAAGACTCTGAACCCCTAATTGCTCCCGATGAGAAGGTTGGTGCCTTACATGGTTTCCTCCCGCCATCGGTGTGTGTGTGTGTGTGTGTGTGTGTGTGTGTGTGTGTGTGTGTGTGTGTGTGTGTGTGTGTGTGTGTGTGTGTGTGTGTGTGTGTGTGAATGTAATGCACACTAGATGTAAAGCGCCTCGGATAAAAGAGCTTGCAACGTTTACCATTTTGTGATGCGTTTGTCGCCCTCGACAGAAAACAAAGGTCAGCTACACAACACGACCCGACAGTAACAGACATGGTCATCGGTCGGATGTAGTTCTGCAGCAAAAATAAGAACATCTTTCGGACTATATTATTGGCTCATGGCAGCTGCTTGTGTACTGTATAAAAAAATTCAAATTTAAATCCATGCATGACACATTACATACATGTGTTTATCTTAGATGTACCTTAGCATCGTCTTAAAAAAAGCAACAAGGAACAAAACCATAGCGGGAACATATTGCTAGTGCTGCAGTTCCAAACAAACGCTGCGTTGAGCAAAACAAGACGTGTCTTCGAGTCTGTTTGGAATCGCAGCTTGGATGGGCTGTCACAATTAATACACAATCCTCTAAATCGCAATTATTTGCCATAATCGCAATTATTGTTTTTTTTGGGGGTTTTTTGCATAATCGTCAATCGTTTCCGGGTTGAAAAATGTCCACTTGTACATTATGTGAAAAACATTTTTGAAAGAAATTCCTAAATCGCAGAAATGTGCAGATCTACAGGCTTACACAACGTCACCTCGTGAAGTGTTGTATGCTTGTAGATCAACTATTTCCTGCTATGTTGTATTTTCTTTCGGAAAGAAAATAATTGCGACATCAGTGATTTTATTTATTTGTTGCTGTCGGGAGGAAACCTCATAACTCAATTTTTGAGGTTTTTGATTTTTGTTTGTGCATAAATCAGTGCTATTGTGTGTAGTTTAGAAAATATTAAACCAATGGAAAGTAGTAAAAAGTGCTTTGGACAAAACCTCTTAACTCCATTGGACCCTCAACCTGTCTGCTAAAGCAGCTAATTCCACCACCTCTCCCCCTCTCATGGAAGTAATTGACAATATATAAAGTTACAACACCAACTTTGATGAGGCTGTATAGCTTTGTTGTTTGTAAAAATATACGGTTTTCTTAAATTCCTGAAAATAAATATATTTTTAATTTCCTGAAAAATAAAAACATTTTGGAGTTATGAGGTTTCCTCCCGACAGCAGAGATATTCACGTTATTGGTCACACCTGCCCTGTGCAGTTTGTAATTACGAAGCCTAAAAGGCAAACAGAAATACACGTCTTAACGTTCCAAAAAAAACACACAATTAAATCGATAATCGCAATAATTTTGTGTGACGATTAATTGGTCAACGTAAATGTTGTAATGGTGACAGCCCTGCAGACAGTAACAGTACAACTACAGAATATGAATACAGTGTTGCGATTGGTCAGGGGTTCGAGGAGTCCACATGAATACAGTGTCGTGATTGGTCAGGGGTTCGAGGAGTCCAGATGAATACAGTGTCGCGATTGGCCAGGGGTTCGATGAGTCCAAATCTCGCCCTGGGGATGTGAGACTTTATTGATTGATTGATTGATTGATTGATTGATTGATTGATTGATTGACAGAGAACACACTATATGATCCCATGAGTGTCCAAATCTCGCCCTGGGGATGTGAGACTTTGTGAACGTTAGAAATCCAGTGACACTCATGGGATCATATAGTGTGTTCTCTGTCAATCAATCAATCAATCAATCAATCAATCAATCAATCAATCAATCAGAGCTGTCTGTCTTCTTCCTTACAGTGGTGGGCTCGGCCCACTGGAGTGTTCATCCAGTGTTTTTATCCATGAAAACCACACACGCACTCACGCACTCACGCACTCATGTATGCAAACGCACACGCACGCACGCACACACACGTACGCACGCACGCACGCACGCATATTTGTGTTACTGTACTTGTGAGGGTCTCCTGCATTGTGGAACATGCAGGAATTATATAATAGGACTTTCATTGTATTATTATTTGTATTATTTCACAATCTCTTACCATTCTGAAACCTGAGTTGAATTGTGCTGCGGTGTCGCACACCCAGAAATAGCTGATCGACAAGATCACAACAAAGGCATTGTGGGCATGTTGCAGCAGCAGCAACTAACTACACACATCGAGCTTAAATCTAAAAACAACATGTTTCTTTAATCACAAAACAACCAATTCACGTGTGAGTTCTGTGATTCTACGTAATCTGCTATGGGTATGGGCCCTCACAAGCATAAGCAATACAAGTACGCACGCACGCACGCACGCACGCACGCACGCACGCCACACACGCACGCACGCGCGCGCGCGCGCGCGCGCGCGCGCGCGCGCGCACACACACACACACACACACACACACACACACACACACACACACACACACACACACACACACACACACACACACACACACACACACACACAATGAGGACGGAACCCTCTGTCGTGGTGAAAGCTCTCCTCAGCGCGCACGTAGGGGTCAAAGTTCACCGCTACACACAAACGTCTGCAGGAGCGTTAAAAAAGCCGTGAAGGAAAACGGGAGAGAAAAAAGAAATGAAAACAAAAAAATAAAAAAACGAAAAAATAAAATAAAATAAGTATACCACAATTGAAAGGAATGTACAAAAAGGCACATTTAGACCACCGGTCGGTGCTTCTGTACTGTGAGATTCAAGTGTAAATGTTTTTTTGTTTTTTTTCTAAGTGTCCGTTTATAGCGTTTATATGTCGGCGGCTGTAAGCCTATCAGCTGCTCACTTACAGCCTCGAAAAGAAACAAAACAAACAAAAAACAAATCGAAGAACCACAACGCGGGCGGCCGTCCTTTCCCTTTTTCCCCCGCGTGCGTTGTGTGCTAGCCGCGAGGAGGGAAGGGGGGGAGGGGGTTGGCTAGCTAGCGCTAACAACAACAGCGCTCCCCCCCATGTGGTCCCCTTGGTCGTTATACAGTTCCTCAGATGCAGTCTTTTCAGCGATAACTTCTTTTTCAGAGCCTGTGAGTTTTTTTTAGTTTTTTTTGTATATTTTAATTTATTGTAAAAAGTGCCACTTCTTCACATTCCTCCCCCCCCCTCCCCCCTCCCCCAAACCGAAAACTCCCCCCCACATCTCTCCCTTCAGACACCCCCCCCCCCCCCCCCCCCCCCCCAACCGTGAGAGTTAAAGGCCTATCCGTACTCCAGTTTTAGATGATGAGTGTGACCACATTATGAGGTGACCACCCGAAACGGTCCAAATGACTTGAAATGGGTCGTGGCGGCTGCATGGAGACTGAGAACTTGAATGAATCCATGATGAGCGAAACGCCTCAGGTTTTCAGTGTGTACTACGATGAAACGTCTCAAAGAAGTCTCGGTTGTTGCTCAGACACCCGCGCGTGCGCGCGCGCGCCAGTTCTTCAAAGTGGTGGGTGGTGGTGGGGCCACCGACAAGGTGGTCACCTCATAAGCTGACCACCGTTTCAATGGTCACCTCATCACCTAAACCTGAGTAGTGTAGGTGATAAAGGTGACCACCAAAACGGTGGTCAGCTTATGAGGGTGACCACCGAAATGGTGGTCACCCTCATCATGTGACCACCGTTTCGGTGGTCACCTTATCATCGAAAAAAACTGGAGTATGAATAGTACCTTGAGGGAACGGGGATTTTGTCGTAAAACAAAACAAAACAAAAAAAATCCCCTGGAAAAAAAAAGCGGAGGCGGTCGGTCATCCATCAATCGTCCCCTCCTCCCCCGTAGAGGTCGGCCAGCTTGCGGAAGCGCGGCCCCCACTCGCCCAGGTAGTCGTAGTCCTGGTCGCCGCCACTGGAGGCGGTGTGGAGCGAGCTGAGGGAGCCGGCGGCCGAGCCGCTGCCCTCGTAGTCGAACACCAGCAGCGAGTCGTAAGGGGGCGCCGTGGGGTCGTTGTCGGCCGCCTTCAGGCCCTGAGAGAGAGAGAGAGAGAGACAGAGAGAGAGAGAGAGAGATTTGAGTTAAAAACGTTCGCTCTGAAAGAATATACATTCAAAGATTCAAGCAACATTTTCAAGATTTTTCCAAAAATAGCAGACCTATAGCGCTACGAGCTTGTAGATCTGCTATTTTTCAATAGCTAAAGCATAACATAATGTTTAAAACACCAAAAGGGGTTCCCGCCCAAAATGGGTTAAAAGAGAGATCGCTAGCCCGCTGGCCTATCGGTCCAGGCGCATCATGCCACATCAGCGCGTCGCGTGTTCGAGTCCCGTTCATGACGACCTTTGCTGCATGTCTCTCCCCTTCTCTCTCTTTCCCTCTTTCCTGTCCGTCTTCACTTGGTACTATCAATAAAGGCAGAAAAGGCCAAAACAAATCTAAAAACAAAAACAAACAAAAAAGAGAGAGAGAGAGCACTCGCTCACAGGAGCACTCGCGGATATGTTTGTTTGTGCAAGGTTCAAGTTCAGTGGTCAACAACATGTCCGCACACGGACAAATGTGTCCGTGGTAAAGACTTGGGGGCTCCATTTCCGTCACCGCTAAAACCCCTTATACCTAAACTTCTTTGCCTTTTTTTTAAACTATTTTGCAAAACATTTTTGAATAGTTCAAATGGCCAGTCTACAAGCTCACAACGTGTCAATCAATCAATCAAACTTTATTGACAGCCGTAGCCAATAGTAGACAAACAACAATTAAAAACATACAAAACAGTTACAAATAAATACAGGGGTTCATAAAACTCTAAAAATCTCTCACATTAAAAATAAATCTATAAGAGGCACTCATACCAATGTTTCCACATCAAAGAGTGGTATCTAACAGTGCTAAACCTAGGATTGGTCAACACCTTCATCACGTTATTATGTGACCCATCAAGTCTGCTTTTAAAGCTGAACATAAGGTTTCTCAAGAGAGCCTGGAAGGTGGTTAGGCCAGAGTTGCAGAAGAGCTGACTAGCACTGCCACCCCTAGGCTTCTTCAGGAGAATCCTGAGAGCATCATTATAAGCCACCTTAAGCTTGCGCAGGCTCTCTTTTTTATAATTCACCCATAAGGGGGCTGTATACAGCGGGGTGCAGTACGCTCTAAATAGGTTCACCTTGACCTCAACTGAGCAGTAGTGAAATGTCCTGGCTAACATATTAGCTTGGGCATACAGCATTCTGCGTTGTCGATATAATGTCAGCATCATCTTCCATCTTGTGCCCCAAACATTTACAACTGCTACATACAGAGAGGGTTTGATCCGACAAGTAGAACACTGGAAAATGTTGTTTATGATCCTCCTTGGTCCTGCAAATGACTACCACACTCTTTTTGGCATTGTATATATGACATCATATGTAACCCCATAATCAGAGCAAATGTTCAGTAGCTGCTGGAACCCAGCACTACACAGGGAAACAATGGCCACTCTCAAAATGAGTTAATAGCACAGGCAGACTCTTCACATACTAGAGCATGTCTGAAATAAGTGTCAGAGCTGAAATCGACGTGTAAATATGAAATCAATGCTTAAACATGTAGCTAGGTGTAATGTTAGAGACCACAGAAGTGAACCTTTCAAGCCTGTTTTCTCAACTCGCTGTTTTCTGACATTACTCTATAAGCCATATCTCCAAAAACTGGTGGGTCAAACTGAACAACCAATATGTCAATTTGAAGCTACGATTCCCTGCTTTCATTATGACATGAAAAAACAAAAATTCAAAAAAATCCAATGGCAGTCCCTCAGTCAAATTTGGTCACATTTAGATACTTCGATAGCATTTCATGTAGACATAGCACTATATATATTTCACTATATATATTTCATTATATAGATATTCCACTGTTACGTTCTCAGCTTACGTATGATTCATGATAACTATTTTTATCTATTGCCATGTTTTTGTTCCTGCTTAATGTAAATCGCTCTGGATTAAGCGTGTCTGCTAAATGCCTAAATGGTACATTTAGGCTGAGGATTGCGGTGCGTGTTGGATAGATATAGCAGCAGGGTGACACAGAGCAGGGGGGCGTATAGCCGCGTAGCCGTACGCGTAGGGTGACACAGAGAAGAAGGGATTACAGTGGGAAGAGAGAGGATTAGCCCATTCTGGGCGCGGGAACCCCTTTTGGTGTTTTATTAACTAAGCATTATGTTATACTTTAGCTATTGAAAAATAGCAGATCTACAAGCTCGTAGCGCGCCACCGAGTGGCGCGCTACGAGCTTGTAGGTCTGCTATTTTTGAAAAATCGCGAAAATGCGGCACAGATCTTTGAATATATATTTTTTCAGAAGAAAATATTATTTTTTTTATGTCAGGGCCTAAATGGGTTAGGGTCAGCCCGGACCGATGTACACTCCATCTCCTGAGATACGGAAGATTAGCCACAAAAGAGCCGACACGCACACGCACACGCACACGCACATGCACGCTTGTATACTTCTTTGGATCTAAAACCTTTATGGACAGTATTGATGCCTGTGTTTTGGACTTTTTTTTTTAAAGCTGTGCATTAGACCTCCCAACCGTTCGGTTTAGCTGTGCATTAGTCTTTGATTGATTGATTGATTGATTGATTGATTGATTGATTGATTGATTGATTGATTGACTGATTGATTAACAGAATTACAGTACATTCCAAGCACAACTCAATACAAAAACTGTTAAAGGGTAAGACCACTTTTTTAGAGGTTTGGGTTGTTTTCTTACCTTATTATGGGCAAACTAGTCCATTCCATGAGTTATTTCGCTCCGTTGTGTTGTTTATTAGAAATTTGAGAAATAAAAAAAGTCGCTCATTGACTTCCATTGTAACAGGGAAACAGCTCTCAAAGTCAGTCTTTTAGCACATGAACCAACGCAACAAAAGCTGATTCTGACAGTTTACGACACCAGGAAAACTCATACGGTTTTATTTTCGTCTTTTAAGATAGATTTATAAAGTTACTATTTTAGTCGGAGATAGACTGAAGCAGTGCTACGGCGTTCCCAACTCTCGCGGGTCGTCTTGCGAGGTTTCGTTTGTAAACAGAAGTCTCCACGCTGTTTGAGATGCATCCAGCTGCAGCCTCGCATATGAGCAGTCCCAGACACAGACACTTTAAACACTTCTTCTAAAGTGTCTTCTAAAGTGTCTCCCTCAAACACGTCCATTGTGTATGTTTTTAGTGACAAGCGGACGAGATCAAATCCATGTGTTTACATCCCCGTCATTTCCAATAAGGAAGTGGTGTACAGGTTCATGTGCTAAAAGACTGACTTTGAGAGCTGTTTCCCTGTTACAATGGAAGTCAATGAGCGACTTTTTGTATTTCTCAAATCTCTAATAAACAACACAACGGAGCGAAATAACTCATGGAATGGACTAGTTTGCCCATAATAAGGTAAGAAAACAACCCAAACCTCTAAAAAAGTGGTCTTACCCTTTAACTGTGAGTGGACGACGCCATAAAGCATTATACACTTGTTTTCCAATAGGGCCCACCGTTTTCAATTCATCAAAACGTTTAGGGACGTACGGATATACACGTCTCAGTCGACCAGGGGTTCCCAACCTTTCTGTGACCACCGACAACCTCTATAGTCTAAACCAGGGATCTGCAACCTTTTTTTAATTAAAGGTATATTCAGTGATTTCACTTAATTCAAATATAACTTATTTGTTCTTATTTTTTGGATAATCCGCCCTACTATAAAGTGTGCTGACCATATAAGGAGTTCCTCCCTGTCCCCAGTGAGCCCCTGGGGTCAAAAAACCCTAGTTTCGGTTTGGGCTTTGGGTGGCAAAGCCTTCATCCAATCAGGATGAGAGGAGCCTTCCTCCAATCATGATCGAGTGCCTTGGTGCACGTGCTGTTGGTCTGTTGTACTTCCCCCACTGTAGAGCGTGTGCATGTGCACATCTTGTTACCGGGTGGACCGGGTATTTTTCCAAATCACCCAAATCACTGAATGCTCCTTTAAGTGCCATGTTTTTATTTTCTAGATCGTCAGTGTGCCATATCAACATTAATCAATTTGAATGACACCACGTGAAAAATTCCAACATATTTTGATTGTCCACAAATGTGAAGTTTTTAAATATTTTCTTTCACGTAGTTATAATGATCATTAGACTCAGAGCAATATAGAGTTCAGTTTTAATGAATGTAGAATGCAGGATGTAATTTACACACAAATGTGAGGGACTTCATTTTTATTTGACTGCATTTTTTTAAATAGTTTATTTAAAACCAAAAATACTCTCTCACACACTTGCCAGTGTGCCAGTGATCACCCTCCTTTGTGCCAATGTTGGCACTGGTGCCTAAGGTTGCCCCCCCCTGGTGCCTAAGGTTGCCTCCCCCTGGTGCCTAAGGTTGCCTCCCCCTGGTGCCTAGGGTTGCCTCCCCCTGGTGCCTAAGGTTGCCTCCCCCTGGTGCCTAAGGTTGCCTCCCCCTGGTGCCTAGGGTTGCCTCCCCCTGGTGCCTAAGGTTGCCTCCCCCTGGTGCCTAAGGTTGCCTCCCCCTGGTGCCTAAGGTTGCCTCCCCCTGGTGCCTAAGGTTGCCTCCCCCTGGTGCCTAAGGTTGCCTCCCCCTGGTGCCTAAGGTTGCCTACCCCTGGTGCCTAAGGTTGCCTACCCCTGGTGCCTAAGGTTGCCTCCCCCTGGTGCCTAAGGTTGCCTCCCCCTGGTGCCTAAGGTTGCCTCCCCCTGGTGCCTAAGGTTGCCTCCCCCTGATGCCTAAGGTTGCCTCCCCCTGGTGCCTAAGGTTGCCTCCCCCTGATGCCTAAGGTTGCCTCCCCCTGGTGCCTAAGGTTGCCTACCCCTGTTGCCTAAGGTTGCCTCCCCCTGGTGCCTAAGGTTGCCTCCCCCTGGTGCCTAAGGTTGCCTCCCCCTGGTGCCTAAGGTTGCCTCCCCCTGGTGCCTAAGGTTGCCTCCCCCTGGTGCCTAAGGTTGCCTCCCCCTGGTGCCTAAGGTTGCCTACCCCTGGTGCCTAAGGTTGCCTCCCCCTGGTGCCTAAGGTTGCCTCCCCCTGGTGCCTAAGGTTGCCTCCCCCTGGTGCCTAAGGTTGCCTCCCCCTGGTGCCTAAGGTTGCCTACCCCTGGTGCCTAAGGTTGCCTCCCCCTGGTGCCTAAGGTTGCCTCCCCCTGGTGCCTAAGGTTGCCTACCCCTGGTGCCTAAGGTTGCCTCCCCCTGGTGCCTAAGGTTGCCTCCCCCTGGTGCCTAAGGTTGCCTACCCCTGTTGCCTAAGGTTGCCTCCCCCTGGTGCCTAAGGTTGCCTCCCCCTGGTGCCTAAGGTTGCCTACCCCTGTTGCCTAAGGTTGGCTCCCCCTGGTGCCTAAGGTTGCCTACCCCTGGTGCCTAAGGTTGCCTCCCCCTGGTGCCTAAGGTTGCCTCCCCCTGGTGCCTAGGGTTGCCTCCCCCTGGTGCCTAAGGTTGCCTCCCCCTGGTGCCTAGGGTTGCCTCCCCCTGGTGCCTAAGGTTGCCTCCCCCTGGTGCCTAAGGTTGCCTCCCCCTGGTGCCTAAGGTTGCCTCCCCCTGGTGCCTAAGGTTGCCTACCCCTGGTGCCTAAGGTTGGCTCCCCCTGGTGCCTAAGGTTGCCTACCCCTGGTGCCTAAGGTTGCCTCCCCCTGGTGCCTAAGGTTGCCTCCCCCTGGTGCCTAGGGTTGCCTCCCCCTGGTGCCTAAGGTTGCCTCCCCCTGGTGCCTAGGGTTGCCTCCCCCTGGTGCCTAAGGTTGCCTCCCCCTGGTGCCTAAGGTTGCCTCCCCCTGGTGCCTAAGGTTGCCTCCCCCTGGTGCCTAAGGTTGCCTACCCCTGGTGCCTAAGGTTGCCTCCCCCTGGTGCCTAAGGTTGCCTACCCCTGGTGCCTAAGGTTGCCTACCCCTGGTGCCTAAGGTTGCCTCCCCCTGGTGCCTAAGGTTGCCTCCCCCTGGTGCCTAAGGTTGCCTCCCCCTGGTGCCTAAGGTTGCCTCCCCCTGATGCCTAAGGTTGCCTCCCCCTGGTGCCTAAGGTTGCCTCCCCCTGGTGCCTAAGGTTGCCTCCCCCTGATGCCTAAGGTTGCCTCCCCCTGGTGCCTAAGGTTGCCTACCCCTGTTGCCTAAGGTTGCCTCCCCCTGGTGCCTAAGGTTGCCTCCCCCTGGTGCCTAAGGTTGCCTCCCCCTGGTGCCTAAGGTTGCCTCCCCCTGGTGCCTAAGGTTGCCTCCCCCTGGTGCCTAAGGTTGCCTCCCACTGGTGCCTAAGGTTGCCTCCCCCTGGTGCCTAAGGTTGCCTACCCCTGGTGCCTAAGGTTGCCTCCCCCTGGTGCCTAAGGTTGCCTCCCCCTGGTGCCTAAGGTTGCCTACCCCTGGTGCCTAAGGTTGCCTCCCCCTGGTGCCTAAGGTTGCCTCCCCCTGGTGCCTAAGGTTGCCTCCCCCTGGTGCCTAAGGTTGCCTCCCCCTGGTGCCTAAGGTTGCCTCCCCCTGGTGCCTAAGGTTGCCTACCCCTGGTGCCTAAGGTTGCCTCCCCCTGGTGCCTAAGGTTGCCTCCCCCTGGTGCCTAAGGTTGCCTACCCCTGGTGCCTAAGGTTGCCTCCCCCTGGTGCCTAAGGTTGCCTCCCCCTGGTGCCTAAGGTTGCCTACCCCTGGTGTCTAAGGTTGCCTCCCCCTGGTGCCTAAGGTTGCCTCCCCCTGGTGCCTAAGGTTGCCTCCCCCTGATGCCTAAGGTTGCCTCCCCCTGGTGCCTAAGGTTGCCTCCCCCTGGTGCCTAAGGTTGCCTCCCCCTGATGCCTAAGGTTGCCTCCCCCTGGTGCCTAAGGTTGCCTACCCCTGTTGCCTAAGGTTGCCTCCCCCTGGTGCCTAAGGTTGCCTCCCCCTGGTGCCTAAGGTTGCCTCCCACTGGTGCCTAAGGTTGCCTCCCCCTGGTGCCTAAGGTTGCCTACCCCTGGTGCCTAAGGTTGCCTCCCCCTGGTGCCTAAGGTTGCCTCCCCCTGGTGCCTAAGGTTGCCTACCCCTGGTGCCTAAGGTTGCCTCCCCCTGGTGCCTAAGGTTGCCTACCCCTGTTGCCTAAGGTTGCCTCCCCCTGGTGCCTAAGGTTGCCTCCCCCTGGTGCCTAAGGTTGCCTCCCCCTGGTGCCTAAGGTTGCCTACCCCTGTTGCCTAAGGTTGCCTCCCCCTGGTGCCTAAGGTTGCCTACCCCTGTTGCCTAAGGTTGCCTCCCCCTGGTGCCTAAGGTTGCCTACTCCTGTTGCCTAAGGTTGCCTCCCCCTGGTGCCTAAGGTTGCCTACCCCTGTTGCCTAAGGTTGCCTCCCCCTGGTGCCTAAGGTTGCCTACCCCTGGTGCCTAAGGTTGCCTACCCCTGTTGCCTAAGGTTGCCTCCCCCTGGTGCCTAAGGTTGCCTCCCCCTGTTGCCTAAGGTTGCCTCCCCCTGGTGCCTAAGGTTGCCTACCCCTGTTGCCTAAGGTTGCCTCCCCCTGGTGCCTAAGGTTGCCTACCCCTGTTGCCTAAGGTTGCCTCCCCCTGGTGCCTAAGGTTGCCTACCCCTGTTGCCTAAGGTTGCCTCCCCCTGGTGCCTAAGGTTGCCTCCCCCTGGTGCCTAAGGTTGCCTACCCCTGTTGCCTAAGGTTGCCTCCCCCTGGTGCCTAAGGTTGCCTACCCCTGGTCTAAACCCTTAAACACTGATCCCAACCTGAATCTTTTTTGAGTGGTGCAACCACTCCCTTACGGAGCTATGTGTGTGGGTAGCTGGCTGGCTGGGTGGGTGGCTGGGTGGCTGGGTGGCTGGGTGGGTGGGTGGGTGGGTGCGTCTGAGCACGAAAACAGCATGGTTGTTTTTCACCACCTGTGCGCAACCTAACACACACACGTACACACACGCACATATTAACTGTATATATGATGATTTCGGGTGTGCCAGTACAGTACAGTGACTCGCCGGAATCGGGCCGGCACCCTGGGTGCGTTCATGTGGGTCTGGAACTCCCCCCCCCCCACCCCCCCCCACCCCCCACCCCCCACGGAGTTGCACCACTCTTTTTTATAATATCGAATATCTCCAAGGGTGGACAAAGTACTCAAGTGGACGTTATACATGCACAGTTATACATGCACAGTGGGCGGCGGTGGCTCAGGGGTAGAGTGGCTGGATGGGAACCGTGAGGTTGCCAGTTCGAACCCGGGCTCCCCCAGAGTTACTGTCGAAGTGTCCTTGAGCAAGACGCTGAACCCCTAATTGCTCCCGATGTGCTAGTTTGTGCCTTGCATGGTTTCCGCTGCCATCGGTGTATGAATGTGTGTGTGAATGGGTGAATGTAATGCACAGTTAGAAAGAGTATGTATATTTTTGATATATATTTTTACCACAGCGCTTCGTCATCATGGAGGAGACGCTATAGCTGTCATTCTCCAGCAAAACCGCCCTCGCGCGCGCCGAGAGCGCCGGGGAATTAGGCTGAGAGTGGAGGCGGGTGTGTGTGTGTGTGTGTGTGTGTGTGTGTGTGTGTGTGTGTGTGTGTGTGTGTGTGTGTGTGTGTGTGTGCGTGCGTGCTTGTATTGCTATTATTGTGAAGACCTTAATGTCCACACAGAATTTGAGAAATAGACAAGCAAAAGCGTTGTATTATGGTTTGTAATATATTTCTTTTCGAGGTATGCTTATCATTATTAGGAAAACACTGAGGTTGGGGTTAGTATTGAGATTGATTGTTTTTTTTTATTTTTATCCCACGATTTTGTAAACTATTTTTCACCCAGTGTCAATTATCTAATGGGCACTACACTCCCTCTGCCAACCCGAGGAGAGCAACGGACTGACCTCATGCTTCCTGTAGTGCATGAGGAGTCCAAGCCGCCACTTTTAACCTAGCCTATGCGGTCTATGGCATAGGCAGTTCCCGGCAGGATCCGCCGGGAGAATCTAGGCGCAGCTGCGCGACATGAGACTAATTAATTAGAGCGACAGAGAGAGAGAGGAGTGTGTGTGTGTGTGTGTGTGTGTGTGTGTGTGTGTGTGTGTGTGTGTGTGTGTGTGTGTGTGTGTGTGTGTGTGTGTGTGTGTGTGTGTGTGTGTGTGTGTGTGTGTGTGTGTGTGTGTACGCGTGTGCGTGCGTGTGTCAATTTAACAAAGGTGCAGACGATCAGAAATCAGCAGAGAGTGATCGACGTTTGCGCTTTACTGTATGTCGTATTGAAGTGGACTCGGACCCAGACTTTACTGTATGCCGTATTGAAGTGGGCTCAGACCCAGACTTTACTGTATGCCCTATTGAAGTGGACTCAGACCCAGACTTTACTGTATGCCGTATTGAAGTGGACTCAGACCCAGACTTTACTGCATGCCGTATTGAAGTGGGCTCAGACCCAGACTTTACTGCATGCCGTATTGAAGTGGACTCGGACCCAGACTTTACTGCATGCCGTATTGAAGTGGACTCAGACCCAGACTTTACTGTATGCCCTATTGAAGTGGACTCAGACCCAGACTTTACTGTATGCCGTATTGAAGTGGACTCAGACCCAGACTTTACTGCATGCCGTATTGAAGTGGGCTCAGACCCAGACTTTACTGCATGCCGTATTGAAGTGGACTCAGACCCAGACTTTACTGTATGCCGTATTGAAGTGGACTCAGACCCAGACTTTACTGTATGTCGTATTGAAGTGGACTCAGACCCAGACTTTACTGTATGTCGTATTGAAGTGGACTCGGACCCAGACTTTACTGCATGCCGTATTGAAGTGGACTCGGACCCAGACTTTCTTTCTCTCCCTGGAAATAAAAACGTTCCGAGGCTACTTTTCACCTGAGTTGGAGTTTTTCCGGCCGGACGTAGTGCGTGGAAAGGAACATAGATGTCTATGCATTTGATATATTACCATGTGTTGTTCTTGCTTACTGTAGTCGCTCTGGATTTTCTTTAAATGCCTACATTTTGAATTGTAAATTATTGTTATACTCACACCAGAGTAATATAGTAAGAGAGTGGTGACACTATAGCGTTGACTCCCACTGTAACAATGGAATGCGGAAGCAGTGCTCATTCTATCTCAATGGGATCGTTCCAAGGGGCCAGTGAGGCTATTCAACGTTGAAGCTCTGGGCCCTAGTGGTAGGAGGAGGGACTACAGGCGGACCCGTGGATTCATGACCGGGAAACCCCGTGCAGCTGGGCTTTAACATTGAGCGCTCGGTTGCACTTCCGCATTTGACCACCAAAATGTGGTGGTCAAATGCGGAAGTAGACGTTCTGAGATGGTACTTCCGGCAGTCTTCCGGGTGCTTCAAAACGCCACTGAGCAACTTCCACTGACATGAATAGCTGGGGGGCGGAGCTTCGCGCCAGTTCAGTCTCTATCCTTTTATATACTCTATGGATAGTTCCAGCCATAGGAGCAACGTTTGGAACTCTAGCCCGTAGGCGCCCGCTTTGCGGCGAGATCAAAGCGTGTCACTACTCTCCTACTCTCTACACTCTGACTCACACATGCTGCAAAATGGTTGAACCCATTTTGGGCGGGAACCCCTTTTGGTGTTAGCATCATGTTATGCTTTAGCTATTGAAAAATAGCAGATCTACAAGCTCGTAGCGCGCCACCGAGTGGCTGACATAGAAACATAGCTTTTTCAGAAAACTGTCAGGATGTAGAAGACATTTTTAGAATCTGATCTCAGGTCAAAATGGGTTAAAATGGCGTATTGTAAAGTCGCCATCCTAAAATGTTGACGTGCTCACAAGTATAGCATTACAAATGCGTGCATGTGCATGCGTGTGCTTGCGTGCGTGTGGAGTGAGGGGCTAAAGAGCCACAGGCTTGTCATGTCTGTAGGATTAAGCTGTCTGCAAGAGCGACTGTGTAGCGCGTCGCTGACGACTCCTGACTCCCCTCCTCGTCATTCCCCGGCCCCCGCCCCGCAGATGTCTTAATGTGGGCGTGGCGCATGCACGCCCGCACGCACGCGCGCACGCACGCACGCACGCACGCACGCACGCACGCACGCACGCACACACGCACGCACGCACACACACACACACACAGCGTGGTAAACATGACGCCATCGATTGGCTCTCGTCGATGACAGCGCCTCGCTGCCGAGAAGGATGAGTCCCTGTAACCGTGCGGCGGATCAGGGCTGTGAACATTCCTCCATAATTAAAATCCAATATTGCTCTTAAAAATTAGCCCCGAATGTTGAATATATCATTTATATATTCAAATATATAATATATATTTGAATATATAAATTCAACATTATTAGGAAGATATAACCTCATTGTCAGCTATATTATAGCTGACAATGAGGTTATATCTTCCCTTCTTCTCTGGAGTCCTGCCTCAGGGCGGACCAGAGGTAGAAAGCTGTCGAAAGCTGTGTAGGGACACATGCTTCAGTAGGCAGGAACTGGGGATGACAATGAAGGACCGGGAAGTCTGGCGTAGCATTGTGGAATCCATGATCTCGACTGCGGTCGAAAAATGATGATGATGATGATATATATATGTTTTTTTACAATCGAATATACATTTGACGGATGTGGATGAGACTGACAATGAGTTTGATCTGCTTATTGCAACTGCACGAGAAATATGGTTGAAACAGATCTACTCTTTCTGACCAACTAGTGCCCACTGTACCAAGACATCAGAGACACATATTGTACTGACCAGCTGCCCACTGTACCAAGACATCAGAGACACATACTGTACTGACCACCTGTCCACTGTACCAAGACATCAGAGACACAGACTGTACTGACCACCTGCCCACTGTACCAAGACATCAGAGACACATACTGTACTGACCACCTGCCCACTGTACCAAGACATCAGAGACACATACTGTACTGACCACCTGCCCACTGTACCAAGACATCAGAGACACATACTGTACTGACCACCTGCCCACTGTACCAAGACATCAGAGACACATACTGACCACCTGCCCACTGTACCAAGACATCCGAGACACAGACTGTACTGACCACCTGCCCACTGTACCGAGACATCCGAGACACAGACTGACCAAGCGTAAAATGAAACCAAATGGACCATAGTAAAGACCTAATAAAGGTGTTTGCACATAGACGTGTTATTTTCATGAGTTTAGCAAATCCGAAGAAAAAAACATCACGTCAACAATTTAAGGGTCCATATGGTTTCCAACTCTCCATCATTTAGCTGCATTGGGGGGGACCACCTGGAACCCCCGTCAAGAACCACTGGTGGTCCCCGTCAAGGACCACTGGTGGTCCCCGTCAAGGACCACTGGTGGTCCCCGTCAAGGACCACTGGTGGTCCCCGTCAAGGACCACTGGTGGTCCCCGTCAAGGACCACTGGTGGTCCCCGCCAAGGACCACTGGTGGTCCCCGTCAAGGACCACTGGTGGTCCCCGTCAAGAACCACTGGTGGTCCCCGTCAAGGACCACTGGTGGTCCCCGTCAAGGACCACTGGTGGTCCCCGTCAAGGACCACTGGTGGTCCCCGTCAAGGACCACTGGTGGTCCCCGCCAAGGACCACTGGTGGTCCCCGTCAAGGACCACTGCTGGTCCCCGTCAAGGACCACTGGTGGTCCCCGTCAAGGACCACTGCTGGTCCCCGTCAAGGACCACTGGTGGTCCCCGTCAAGGACCACTGCTGGTCCCCGTCAAGGACCACTGGTGGTCCCCGTCAAGAACCACTGGTGGTCCCCGTCAAGGACCACTGGTGGTCCCCGTCAAGGACCACTGGTGGTCCCCGCCAAGGACCACTGGTGGTCCCCGCCAAGGACCACTGGCACTGGTTTTCCCCGTCAAGGACCACTGGTGGTCCCCGTCAAGGACCACTGGTGGTCCCCGCCAAGGACCACTGGCACTGGTTTTCCCCGTCAAGGACCACTGGTGGTCCCCGTCAAGGACCACTGGTGGTCCCCGTCAAGGACCACTGCTTGAGAAGCAGTGCTTTAAGTGCGTTCTGAAGTGTGTCTGCAGGATTAGCTGAACTCTCAACGGATTTACCTCCAATTAGACCGTCTGTCTAATCCTGACCGTTAGCAAGCCTAATGATATGCTTGAATGTCTGTCTCTCTCTCTCTCTCTCTCTCTCTCTCTCTCTCTCTCTCTCTCTCTCTCTCTCTCTCTCTCTCTCTCTCTCTCTCTCTCTCTCTCTCTCTCTCTCTCTCTGAAGAATCATTGATGTAGGATTAAGCTGTCTGCTAGAGCGACTGTGTAGCGCGTCGCTGAAGACTCCTGACTCCCCTCCTCGTCATTCCCCGGCCCCCGCCCCGCAGATGTCTTAATGTGGGCGTCATTGTGACACTCTATAGTGTCACAATGACGTAATGTTCAACTGGAAATTAAGTTGCTTTGGAAAGATTCCCCTGTCCATCTCTCTCTCTCTCTCTCTCTCTCTCTCTCTCTCTCTCTCTCTCTCTCTCTCTCTCTCTCTCTCTCTCTCTCTCTCTCACTCTCTCTCTCCCTCTCTCTCTCTCTCTCTCTCTCTCTCTCTGGTGGTCACTTTATGTACACGGCCCAGCTAGGTCTCCAGATATGAGTACGGAGAATCTACATCTG
Source organism: Electrona antarctica (assembly GCF_951216825.1). NCBI lineage: Eukaryota > Metazoa > Chordata > Actinopteri > Myctophiformes > Myctophidae > Electrona > Electrona antarctica. The sequence continues at coordinate 54,234,558 of NC_136812.1, read as the reverse complement.
TAAACAAGGTTCGTTATGAATCTAACTATAGGGGATGTCCCGATCACGATTTTTGTTTTGTGCTCCCGATCCGCATTCCGATCAATTGATTTATATTGATATTTTATAGAACACGTTTATGCCATATATCACAATAGTACAATATCCCAAATCTCAGACATTATCCATTCTAATATAATGATATGGATATAATATTGATACTAATTTGCACGCACGCACGCACGCATGCACGCGGGCTGGATCCGTGTGTGAATGTGTGTGAATGGGTGAATGTAATGCACAATCTATGTAAAGCGATAACGGCGCTATATAAATGCACCATTTACACACAAACACACACACACACACACACACACACACACACACACACACACACACACACACACACGCACGCACGCACGCACGCACGCACGCACGCACGCACGCACGCACGCACGCACACACACACACACACACGCACACGCACACGCACACGCACACGCACACGCACACGCGCACGCGCACGCACACACACACACACACACACAGAGAGAGAGAGCGTGCAGTGTACTGTGTACCTCGTGGATGAAGTCTCCTATGTCGCCGGGCTGCGGAGCGGCAGACCTCAGCGGGTACTGGTGGTCGTGGTGGAGCGGCCTCTCGTCCAGCCGCCGGATCCCGACCTTCACGCACTCTGGCTCCAGGGCGTCGGGCTGCTGCAGCTGGCTCAGGTCGTAGTCCTGGGGACGCACGCCACACCACGCCACGCACGCACACACCAAACAAAGAGAAATTAAATCCTGATGAAGACTTCACAGGTGGTGGTGATGACGATGACGACGATATTATGAGCGTCGCAGTCCCGCCCCCCATTCAGAGCGACGAGGGCACCAGGAAATAATTTCCCCCTTCATGTTTGAGGGGCGCTTATAGTCCCTCCTATTATGTTTGTCTTTACGTCATCTTGTGCCTCATTATACGTGATATATTGTCTCTTTATTGTTAACCCATTCTGACCTGAGATCAGGTCTAAAAATGTCTTCTAGGCCTACATCCTGACAGTTTTCTGAAAAAGCCTATGTTTCTGTGTCAGTCGTTCTTCGATTTTTCAAAAATAGCAGACCTACAAGCTCGTAGCGCGCCACTCGGTGGCGCGCTATGAGCTTGTAGATCTGCTATTTTTCAATAGCTAAAGCATAACATAATGCTAATACCAAAAGGGGTTCCCGCCCAGAATGGGTTTTAATGGCGTTAAATGTCTGTGTCGGCACCGTTTGTTTTCACCGTTGATCACCGTTACATCACCTGATCAACATGAGTTAGACTTTCTTTTTTTAGACATTTCTATGCCTGAAGAAGGTCGAAAGGCCGAAACGTTGCAGTTTTTATTGACATTAAATGAGAAGCTCTTGAAGCAGCAAGTGGCAGTGTGCGGGTCTCCCTCCTTCTCCTATATACCTACGCCATAGACGTTTCAGAAAGTATTTATTTAAAGGTGGGTATAAGCCTCGGACCAATCAGCGGCAGCTAGAGGCGGGATCAAGGCAGCACTGTGTATGCCTTGATCCCGCCTCTAGCTGCCGCTGA
>NC_136812.1:54225492-54227992 GCF_951216825.1 Electrona antarctica | reverse complement strand
CAAATCATGACAACAAACACAATGTTTTGGGCCGAATAAAATAATTAGAAAGTAGGAAAAAAACGGCAGGTTACAATTGATTGATTGAACAGTTTGCAGAATTACAGTACATTTCAAGCACAAACTCAATACAAAGGCTGTTAACTGTGAGTGGACGACCCAATTAAGCATTACACTTGTTTCCAATAGGGTCCACCATGTTCAAATCATCAAAACATTTAGAGACGTACAAATAGACACTTCTATAGACAGAACAGGAATTCATCATAAAGGAGGTAAAAAGGGAAAAGAAATATATACAGTGAGGGGAAAAAGGGGGGGGCGGTGGGGGGGGATTCAGATTTTACGGGGGCCAGTTTCGAATTGCAGCCATCCGTAGGTGCCCTTTGAGAGCGGTTTTGAAGGAGTCAAGGGATTCGCATGTCTTAATGACAGTTGGTAGGGTGTTCCACATTTTGGTGGCATAGGAGCGAAAATAATTTAGTCCCTTGTTTGTGCCGAATCTGGGTTGTACATGGTTCGTTGCACTCCCTCTGGTGTTGTGGGTGTGGACTTCGTTAACATTAAGGAAGTATCTAGACAGGTACATGGGTATCTTGGTGGTGTATCGAATCTTGTGGACCAGACCCATTGCAAGATGCTGTACTCTGTCGTCGACCCTAAGCCATTCCAGCCTGTCGAAGTGGGCAGGGGTGAGGTGGGTTCGGGGGGCTAGATCAAGTAGGAGCCTGACCAGTTTGTTTTGGGAAGTCTGGAGCCTGGTTTTAAGGGCCTTTGAGGTGCTGTGGTACCAGGAGGTGCATGCATAGTCAAAGAAACCCTGTACAAGGGCTCCTGTTAAGGTCTTCAAGGTGTTTTTGTTGACCAGTGAGGAGATCCTGTAGAGGAATCTTGTTCTATGGTTGACTTTTTTGATTACGTTGGTGGCCATTTTATCACCGGAAAGATTAGCCTCCAGGATGGAACCTAGGTAGGTAATTTCATCTTTACGTGTGATAACATTGTCACCCACTCTAACCAAGAAGCCATTTGCCTTGCTGAGATTACTAATAGAGCCAAAGAGAATGGATTCAGTTTTTCCCAGGTGTAAAGATGTTGTTATCAGCGAGCCAGGTGCAGATTCTACCGAGTTCAGAGCTGAGGGCATTTTCAACCTGCAGTTTGTCCCTGTCCGAGACCAGCAGTGCTGAGTCATCTGCGAACAGGAACAAGTTGCAGTCACAAGCTGAAGTCATGTCGTTTACATATATTAGGAACAGTAGAGGTCCTAGTATGCTTCCTTGTGGAACGCCACAGCTCACTGGGAGGGGGGGGGGACAGTGTTCCGTTCACTTCCACCATCTGTTCTCTCCCCTCCAGGTAGGTAACAACACTTTGTTGTTGTTGTTTTTCTTCTTTGTAATTATTTGTTTGGTCCAAAATATTGTGTTTGTTGTCATGATTTGTCACGACTGGAGTTGGCTTCGTACGACGCTTAAAAAGGTCTTATAAAATAAATACTTTTTGAAATGTCTATGGGGAAAAATGCATTGGGATTCATTTCCTGGACCTGGCGTCGTCATGAAAGGGGGCGGGACTGCGTCGCTCTATAGTCTCGCGTTACCAGACTGTTGCCTCCGCGATTTCCAAACGCTTCATCACACAGTCTGGGCCAACGGAAGAGCTGTCATGAGTACACTATAAAGCGGAAGTAGTGGAGCCTCCTCGCCACTTCCTTTTTGTCTTTACAGTCACGCAAAGCGGAAAAAAAGCGAAAATTAAAAAAAATCCAATGGCAGTCCCTCAGTCAAATTTGGTCACAAATTTTGTGACCAAATTTGACTGAGGGACTGCCATTGGATTTTTTTGAATTTTCGTTTTTTTCATTTCATATGAAAGCAGGGAATCATAGCTTCAAATTGACATATTGGTTGTTCAGTTTGACCCACCAGTTTTGGAGATATGGCTTATAGAGTAATGTCTTGCAGAAAACAGCGAGTTGAATAAACAGGCCTGAAAGGTTTTACATTTTGATTTCAGCTCTGACACTTATTTCAGACATGCTCTAGTATGTGAAGAGTCTGCCTGTACTATTAACTCATTTATGAAAAAATGAGTGAAAAGCTGGAATTTGCGCGATGGCAGGCTCTCAGTCAAATCTGGTCACATTTATCCTAATATAAATAGAAAACATCTAAGCATATATATATAGCTTGTTGCTTTAACTTGCTTAGCATAAAAGGAAATTAAAAAAATAAGCTCTAAAGATATTTTTAAATATATTTCCGTGAACGGAAATGGCAGCTTCCGTTACTCAGCTCATGGGGGGGCTATAGGTCCAGACTCTATAGGGCTCCATTTTCGTCACCGCTAAACCCCTTATCCCTGAACTTCTTTGCCTTTTTTTACTATTTTGAAAAACATTTTTGAATAGTTCAACTAGCCAATCTACATTGACACATTGTGAGCTTGTAGACTGGCCATTTTAACTATTCAAAAATGTTTTGCAAAATAGTAAAAA
>NC_136812.1:54207279-54220292 GCF_951216825.1 Electrona antarctica | reverse complement strand
CGTGCGTGCGTGCGTGCGTGCGTGCGTGCGTGCGTGCGAGATCTCCAACGTTGAAGCACTCGACCTGCAGCGGACCCGTGAGTTATGACGAGGAGAAACCCCATGCCGCTTGAGTTTAAAACGGAGCGCCCGTTTGCACTTCCGCATTTTGTGCCCAAATCGTGGGGAAAAACGCGGAAGTAGGCGTTCTTCCGGTGCTTCAAACAGCCCCATACATCCAATCAGAAATGTCCTATCTGATTGACAGCCCAGACATCCAATCAGAAATGTCCTATCTGATTGACAGCCCCATACATCCAAACAGAAAGTCCTATCTGATTGACAGCCCCATACATCCAAACAGAAAAGTCCTATCTGATTGACAGCCCAGACATCCAATTAGAAAAGTCCTATCTGATTGACAGCCCAGACATCCAATCAGAATAGTCCTCTCTGATTGGATAAAACGTTTAATGACGTTAAACTCACTTTGCCACTCACATTATGCATGTGAATACCCTCTACTGTATATCTCACCATTCTGCTATGATTTTCTGCTTTCATAATTATATGAAACGGAAAAAACAAACACAAATGCAAAAATAAATGCTAAATGACTTACATCTTATAATATCTTAGGCCAGATCCATCAACTATATGCATTCATGGGCAGACTTCCCAAAAACATGTTTTTTTTAAAACAAACCTAGAAACTACATTTGACACATAAATACAAGCAGAAACAAAATGTGCTGTGTCAGCGCCTGCCTGTGCCAGAGCACTGCCTACACTACACTATACCCATGTGTAAGTTCAGATCGATTGGGAAGTCCATCCAGGAGATAAATTGATGGGAGACAGACCTGCTTTCTACAGTTTTATAGATGAATGGATGGCATATAGACTGCTTTCTACATTTTATAGTGTTTTTATAGTTAAATGGATGGCAGACAGACCGCTTTCTACATTTTATAGTGGATGTATAGATAAATGGATGGCAGACAGACTGCTTTCTACATTTTATAGTGGATGTATAGATAAATGGATGGCAGACAGACTGCTTTCTACATTTTATAGTGGATTCATAGATAAATGGATGGCAGACAGACCTGCTTTCTACATTTTATAGTGGATTCATAGATAAATGGATGGCAGACAGACCTGCTTTCTACATTTTATAGTGGATTCATAGATAAATGGATGGGAGACAGACCTGCTTTCTACATTTTATAGTGGATTCATAGATAAATGGATGGCAGATAGACTGCTTTCTACATTTTATAGTGGCTTCATAGATACATGGATGGAGACAGACCTGCTTTCTACATTTTATAGTGGATTCATAGATACATGGATGGAGACAGACCTGCTTTCTACATTTTATAGTGGATTCATAGATACATGGATGGAGACAGACCTGCTTTCTACATTTTATAGTGGATTCATAGATAAATGGATGGCAGATAGACTGCTTTCTACATTTTATAGTGGCTTCATAGATACATGGATGGAGACAGACCTGCTTTCTACATTTTATAGTGGATTCATAGACACATGGATGGAGACAGACCTGCTTTCTACATTTTATAGTGGATTCATAGATACATGGATGGAGACAGACCTGCTTTCTACATTTTATAGTGGATTCATAGATACATGGATGGAGACAGACCTGCTTTCTACATTTTATAGTGGATTCATAGATACATGGATGGAGACAGACCTGCTTTCTACATTTTATAGTGGATTCATAGATACATGGATGGGAGACAGACCTGCTTTCTACATGTTATAGTGGATTAACCCATTTTGGGCGGGAACCCCTTTTGGTGTTTTAAGCATTACGTCCTACCATACTTTAGCTATTGAAAAACAACAGATCTACAAGCTCGTAGCGCGGCACCGAGTGCCGCGCTACGAGCTTGTACGTCTGCTATTTTTTTTTAATTGTGAAAATGTGTTGCAAATCATTGAATAAATTATATATTCTTTCAGAGCGAATGTTTTTAACTCAAATCTTTGCTTCTAGGGGGGTTCCAACATATTTTCAGATGGGGATTGGCGGCCAAATTCCGATAATTCTGGGGGTCTTTGACATGAAAAAGGTTGAGCACCACTGACATAGAAACAAACGTTTTTCAGAAAACTGTCATGATTTAGAAGACATTTGCAGAATCTGGTGTCAGGTCTAAATGGATTTATAGATAAATGGATGGCAGACAGACCTGCTTTCTATATTTATATAGTGGATTCATAGCAGGATGCTGATTTTTTTTCAACCTTTTTCTATATATCAAGGCTCATTATTTATTCGGCATTTGAGCCACCGTTTGATGAGATTTTGCCTTACAAACTAAAAAATCACACCCGTGTGAACTAAGTGGTGTAAGGTCTTATATGGACTGATCAGCTGTGGTCTGACGTAATGTCTGACGTAATGAAATCACACCCGTGTGAACTGGGTGACCATAGCAACCGTGCTCATTTTTTGGTACGAACAGACAGACAGACAGACAGACAGACACGTAAACTAACAAAGTTGTAGGAGTGGTTTACACCACTCAAAAATGTTTGTTGGATAAGATTGTGTTCTAAATCCCGTTGCTGTATTGATGTTGGTGTACCGTTATTAGATTGTGTTCTAAATCCCGTTGCTGTATTGATGTTGGTGTACCGTTATTAGATTGTGTTCTAAATCCCGTTGCTGTATTGATGTTGGTGTACCGTTATTAGATTATAAAGCACTTTTTAAAACAATGTTACAAAGTGCTTTCCAATACAGGTTAAAATACAGTAGTAGAATAAAACAACAACAATAAGCAATATTAATACAAACAGGTGAACACAAAATAAAACAATCAATAATTTAAGTAAAAGCCATCGTGAACAGGTGGGTTTTTAGCTGTGATTTAAAAGAGCTCAATAGGGTGATTTGTCTTAGGGCCTCTGGTAGGGCATTCCACAGTTTAGGTGCACGGGCCGAGAAAGCCCGGTCACCCATGGTGACACGCTGGGTAGCTGGAACTACCAGGAGCGCCTTGCTTGCCGATCTAAGGCTACGTGTTGGCCTATGGGGCTCCAGCAAATCTTGTATGTAGATGGGGGCCAAGCCATTTAGTGCCTTAAAAGTGGTAATTAAAATTTTAAAATCAATCCTAAAATGAACAGGCAGCCAGTGGAGGGAGGCGAGGACAGGGGTAATGTGGTCACGCCTTCTGGAATTGGTTAGTAATCTGGCTGCTGAGTTCTGGACCATTTGAAGACGGGAGATAGTTTTTTTATTGAGTCCGGAATATAGTGAGTTGCAATAATCTAAGCGTGTTGTGATGAAAGCATGGATTACCTTCTCAAGGTCAGGGAATGAGATGAATGATTTTATTTTTGCTATATTACGGAGTTGGAAGAAACAGGATTGGACAACCTTAGTGACTTGCTGATTAAATGAGAGACTGGAGTCGAACATCACGCCTAGATTACGGGCTGCATTTGTTATGTTATTGGACAGATTGCCAAGCTGTGACTGGAAAGCGGGGATGGAATGTGGGGGGCCAAAGAGGAGGATTTCTGATTTAGAGTCATTTAGCTGGAGGAAGTTCTGGGACATCCAACACTTGATGTCTGATAAACAAGCTAGGATTAGGGATATATCTGTGCTGCCAGGTTTGAGGGGGATGTAGAGCTGAGAATCATCTGCATAACAGTGAAAGTTTATTTTATGTTTCCTTATAATATGGCCAAGTGGGAGCATATAAATAGAAAATAATAATGGGCCTAGGATTGAACCTTGAGGAACACCGGAGGTCAGGGGGATCTGGGAGGATTTTGCATCCCCAATTGCCACTGAAAAGCTCCTATCAGAGAGGTAGGAGCGCAGCCAGTTAAGGGCTGTGCCTCTGATCCCCACCCACTCTGACAAACGGTCAATTAAAATGGAGTAATCCACAGTGTCAAACGCCGAGCTAAGATCTAAAAGTATTAAAATCGAACAATCCCCGGAATCGGCAGCACGTAGAAGGTCATTTGTGACCTTTAAAAGCGTTGTTTCCGTGCTGTGACCGGCACGGAACCCAGATTGAAAGTCCTCAAAAATATTATTAAAATTCATAAATGAAATAAGCTGATTTGAAACTATTTTTTCTAAAATTTTGGATAAAAAAGAAAGATTAGAAATTGGTCTAAAATGATCTAAAACAGAGGGGTCTAGTGTTGGCTTCTTCAGGAGGGGTTTTACAAGAGCAGCCTTAAAACTAGAGGGGAAAATACCAGTGGATAAAGAGCAATTAGCGATGGTTAAAATGTTGGGTCCTAAAACATGTAAAATCTCTTTAAAAAATCTGGTTGGGATGGAATCCAGAGTGCAGGTGGAGGATTTCATGTGAGATATAATTTCTTCCAAGGTTGACGGGGAGACTGGTTCAAAATGAGTGAGCATAGCAGGGAGGGGGGCGGGGCATTCCCCTAGTGCTCTGGACTCAGGGATAATCTGTTGTCTGATGGTTAAGATCTTATTTGAAAAATGGGTGAGAAACTCTTCACATGATGTTGGTGTACCGTTATTAGATTGTGTTCTAAATCCCGTGCTGATGTTGGTGTACCGTTATTAGATTGTGTTCTAAATCCTGTGCTGATGTCGGTGTACCGTTATTAGATTGTGTTCTAAATCCTGTGCTGATGTTGGTGTACCGTTATTAGATTGTGTTCTAAATCCTGTGCTGATGTCGGTGTACCGTTATTAGATTGTGTTCTAAATCCCGTGCTGATGTTGGTGTACCGTTATTAGATTGTGTTCTAAATCCCGTTGCTGTATTGATGTTGGTGTACCGTTATTAGATTGTGTTCTAAATCCCGTTGCTGTATTGATGTTGGTGTACCGTTATTAGATTGTGTTCTAAATCCCGTTGCTGTATTGATGTTGGTGTACCGTTATTAGATTGTGTTCTAAATCCCGTGCTGATGTTGGTGTACCGTTATTAGATTGTGTTCTAAATCCCGTTGCTGTATTGATGTTGGTGTACCGTTATTAGATTGTGTTCTAAATCCCGTTGCTGTATTGATGTTGGTGTACCGTTATTAGATTGTGTTCTAAATCCCGTTGCTGTATTGATGTTGGTGTACCGTTATTAGATTGTGTTCTAAATCCCGTTGCTGTATTGATGTTGGTGTACCGTTATTAGATTGTGTTCTAAATCCTGTGCTGTATTGATGTTGGTGTACCGTTATTAGATTGTGTTCTAAATCCTGTGCTGTATTGATGTTGGTGTACCGTTATTAGATTGTGTTCTAAATCCTGTGCTGATGTCGGTGTACCGTTATTAGATTGTGTTCTAAATCCCGTGCTGATGTTGGTGTACCGTTATTAGATTGTGTTCTAAATCCCGTTGCTGTATTGATGTTGGTGTACCGTTATTAGATTGTGTTCTAAATCCCGTGCTGATGTTGGTGTACCGTTATTAGATTGTGTTCTAAATCCTGTGCTGTATTGATGTTGGTGTACCGTTATTAGATTGTGTTCTAAATCCTGTGCTGATGTCGGTGTACCGTTATTAGGGATACCAGTCGTGCACTTCAAGGGAAAAAGGCTCGCTCAACTCAGACAGTCTTTTTATACTTTTGAAAAATAGCAGATCTACGAGCTTGTAGGTCTGCTATTTTTGAAAAATCGTGAAAATGTCGGCACAAATCTTTGAATATATTCTTTCAGACAGCTAAACGAACGTTTTTAACTCGAATATTTGCTTCTGGGTGTGTGTGTGTGGGGGGGGAGGGGGGGGGGGGGGGGTTCAGGCGCGTGCTGGGTGCAGATTCATAAAGAAAGAAAATAAAAGAAAGAGAATAAAATCCGCACTCTCAGCCTTCGTCAGTGTCAGTGACGCGTTTGTCTGGTTTGACTGCTGCTGCGGATCGTCTACCATCAGGGGTGGAGCAACTTTGACGATGGAGAGGGCCACCATATTTCCACACTCACACCAGACGGCCACATTGCATATTACTGTCGTAGCAAAAAAAAGCCGATCTACAAGCTCAAAACGCGTCGCACCGCGACGCGTTTTGAGCTTGTAGATCAGCTATTTTTGCTATATTTGAATTGAAGTCCTGAATGTTGTTTTTTGCTATTTTCGAATTGGAATCCTGAAAAGTTAAAATTGTATCTCATGTCAAATGCATTCAGTTATACTCATGTTGACTTGAACTTAAATGCAAATACATATTGGACATAAAAAAAAAAGACAATGACATTCTAATACTAGTCATTCAAATACTGTAGACTGAAGTAATTAATGTGGGTCATGTTTGCATGTTTGGAATTGTAACAGCTCAATATCAGTATTCTAATATTAAATAGCTTCACTTAATGTGCCCCTGAGGGCCACAAAAAAAAAAGACTATATGTGTATATTACAGGAAGCCCAACAAACTCCGGTAAACTCCCGAATTGTACCATCACACCTGTATATATTACCGTATATATTAACTGTATATGCCCGCTAAACTTGAGGTTTTTACGGGCAAAATACAGTGCCCATGATTGCCCGTTAACTCCTCTTTTCACACAGTGTGTGTGTGTGTCCCACCCCACAACGCTGGCTGCAGGACTACCAGTGGGGTTTCAACCCTTTTCACATCAAGGTCCATCCATTATTTACTATACTTTTCCCAGCACTGCAGAACAGCAGTGTGTGTGTGCGTGTGTGTGTGTGTGCGTGCGTGTGCGTGTGTGTGTGTGTGTGCGTGTGTCTGCTCAGTCATGCCTCAAGTTCAAGTGGAAGAAACAACATGTTTTCGAGTGAGGGTGACCTTTTCCACAAGGCCACGGGGGGGGTCATGTGTTCGCACGCACACACGCACATAACACGCACACACACACACACACGCTGCACCGTTGACCTTACGCTGGGAAATAGTCCACGTTGTGCGGTGTGTGTGTGTGCTCTCCCGTGTGTGTTCAGAGCCGTGTGAGAGGATGATGTTTACTGTGCTTCTTCTAAGCTGTTGACAATGTGCTCTGCTTCTTCTCTCCCACTCCCAGAGAGAGAACCACGTGTCTGACATCACTGCCGCTAGGCGGCGCTACATTAGCCTGGCTAATAAGCCAGACCGAATCAGCCGTTGGCAAAAAGAAATTGCCTGCCGGCGGATTACGGTCTGGAGAGGCTCAATTGTACTCCCATTTCCTACACCAGAGAACTGGTGTGGCCAATCGGGACACGGGATGCAATATGGGCGGGCTTTGGTACAGTGACGTTCAATGCTTGAGACCTTTGACTGACAGTAGCTCTGACCAATTGCGTCAAAGAGAAAATGTTTGAACCCGCCCCCCCGGGAAACAAGCATCCATACACAGCATCTCCAGACTCAAATACCACACGACAGTATGATTTGAGTCTGGCTTATTAGCCAGGCTACCGCTACATCCCCCTGGGGCATTTTTTTGGGCTACATCCCCCTTGGGTGCTAGCCCCTCGGTGGTGGGGCGGCGGGTGGCTCAGGGGTGGAGTGGCCGGATGGGAACCGCAAGGTTCCCTGCAGTTCGAACCCTGTGGGCTCTCCCCTCAGAGTCAGTGTCGAAGTGTCCTTGAGCAAGACTCACTATGAACCCCTAATTGCTCCTGATGTGCAGGTTGGTGCCTTGCATGGTTTCCTCCAGCATCGGTGCATGCGTGTGTGTGTGTGTGTGTGTGTGTGTGTGTGTGTGTGTGTGTGTGTGTGTGTGTGTGTGTGTGTGTGTGTGTGTGTGTGTGTGTGTGTGTGTGTGTGTGTGAATGGGTGAATGTAATGCACAGTCTATGTAAACGTGTGTGAATGGGTGTGAATGGGTGAATGTAATGCACAATCTATGTAAAGGTGTGTGAATGTGTGTGTGAATGGGTGAATGTAATGCACAATCTATGTAAATGTGTGTGAATGGGTGAATGTAATGCCCAATCCATGTAAAGGTGTATGAATGTGTGTGAATGGGTGAATGTAATGCCCAATCTATGTAAAGGTGTGTGAATGTGTGTGTGTGTGTGTGTGTGTGTGTGTGTGTGTGTGTGTGTGTGTGTGTGTGTGTGTGTGTGTGTGTGTGTGTGTGTGTGTGTGTGTGTGTGTGTGTGTGAATGGGTGAATGTAATGCACATGTCTTTATAAAGCGCCTTGGATAAAGGCGCTTTATAAATAAATGCACCATTTACCATTTTAAGGTTAACGCAATGGAGTCCACAGAGTCCATTACAGAGTCCATTACGGGGTTAATATTTCATACGGAGGCAGCACAGAGTTAACCCATTCTGGGCGGGAACCCCTTTTGGTGTTTTAACTGAGCATTATGTTATACTTTATAGCTATTGAAAAATAGCAGATCTACAAGCTCATAGCGCGCCACCGAGTGGCGCGCTACAAGCTTGTAGGTCTGCTATTTTTGAAAAATCGAAGAACGACTGACATAGAAACATAGGTTCTTCAGAGAACTGTCAGGATGTAGAAGACATTTTTAGAATCTGATCTCAGGTCAAAATGGGTTAATTACAGCTCCGTGACACGATATGGAGAATGCAAATGTAAGCTAGCTGGTGCAATACTGCTGGGAACCCACACACACACACACACACACACACACACACACACCCAGGCTGTGAATAACGACATTGTTGTGTATGTGCTTAGGGTACTACGCGCCAACCTCCCTGCATAAATTGTACGTTTTTTGAGATTATAATAATATGTAGGACAGAAGAACTGTTTAACCCGTTTAGGCCTGACGTCGACATTTAAAGAAATGTCTTCTAAATCATGACAGTTTTCTGAAAAACCTCATGTTTCTGTATCAGAGGTGCTCAATATTTCATGTCAAGGACCCCCAAAAAATATATGTATTTGGTCGCCGACCACCATCTGACAATATGTTGTTCCAGGGACCTCCCCCAGAAGCAAAGATTTGAGTTGAAAACGTTCGCTCTGAAAGAATATTATATTCAAAGATTTGCGCCACGTTTTCACGATTTTTCAAAAATAGCAGACCTACAAGCTCATAGCGCGGCACTCGGTGCCGCGCTATGAGCTTGTAGATCTGCTATTTTTCGATAGCTAAAGTATAACATAATGCTTTAAAACACCAAAAAGGGGTTCCCGCTCTGAATGGGTTAAGGTTCACCGCGTCTTAAAATAACCTGATTGGTCGTATTGCGGTTTAATACTAACTTTACTATTCATTCTTGTGCCACATTAATATTCTCTATATCTTTGGTTGCCACAGTAATTTATTCATCCATTCTTTTTTTTCCCTCCCTCTATTCTATTTTCATTCTTTTCCGCTGCAACATTGTAGACGTGTGGTATATCTCACATCAATAATTCAGTTTAGTATATGTATATATCTTCGATCACAGGAGCAGAGACACGCCGGCGACAAATTACAATGCCTTATCGCTGCAAGAAATTGTGTGTTGAGTGTGTGTCTGAACTGGCGAAACAGTGCAATTATTTGCTGTACTACAAATCACCACAGACAATTCTACGAATGCCTTCTAAATCCTGACGGTTTTCTGAAAACCCCATGTTTCTCATGTCAGTCGTTCTCAAACATTTTCATGTCAAGGACAAAAATATGGGAGGCATACTATGGTCCGACGGAGCATTGGTTCGACATGCGACCGCACCTCGGACTAGCGCCTGCTCCCGTGCTTGTGGTTATGGTTAGGTTAGGGTTTGAGGTGGGTTGTCGTGTTTCGGACCTATGACTATAGTCGGACCAAACACATGCACCCCAAAAATATATGTATTTGGCCGCCGACCCCCATCTGAAAATATGTTGTTCCAGGGACCTTCCAGAAGCAAAGATTTTAGTTAAAAAACGTATATATATATTTTCCCTTCAGAGCTGCCCAGATGTTCGTCTTTTTTGTTTTTTCTTGTTAGTTCTTTTTTTTTGTTCCACAGAAAAAGAAAATGTTGTAACTTTGGTCACCATTGAGAACATGGGAAATATACCTCTATATATATATATATATATATATGATTGTATTGCACTTGATCTCATGATGTAGTTGTTCATTATGCTTGTACACGATGACCACAATCAAAGATTTGCGGCACATTTTCACGATTTTTCCCCAAAATAGCAGATCTAAGTTCGGTGCTATGAGAGCTATGATATGAATATGAGCTATGAATAGCAGAGCTTGTAGATCTAGTATACTTTGCCTTTTTATTTTATTTCTTTTACTATTTTTGCAAAACATTTTTGAATAGTTCACTGAAACCCAGTGTTAGTTCAGCGACCGCCACCGCTCACCACCGTTCTATTTGGTTGTAGAAGAAGAACGCCTCCTCGTCTCCCCAAAACAGCAATGGCGGAGGCGGTCGCGCTGGTCGGACAAAATATGAACGCTTCTAAAGACTCAAGAGTCTTTAGAAGCGTTCATATTTTAGACGCGCGTGTCACGGGCATAGGAGGGCCTTAACTATGTTTCACCAGTTTCAATTGAAACAGGCCTCCACCCTCAGGGGGGGCCTCCACCCTCAGGGGGGGCCTCCACCCTCAGGGGGGCCTCCACCCACAGGGGGGGCCTCCAATCTCCGACTGACCGTCAGGCGTCAGTCAACCCCCGCCACTCTTGGCCCTCTCTCTCTCTCGCTCACTCATTGCTCTCTCCCACAATGTTATGTAAATAACCTTGGTGAAATGTGCACTTTAATTTGTTGAAGAGACGACAGGATGAGGAGAGGTGGTGTTGTTGCTTATTGTGGAGAGTAATGGCTGCGTGTGATATTGAACAGTCAAACTATTTGTATCAATACGGCTGTATCAACAAACTAATTATGTCAGTGGCGTGCACAGACATTTAGAGGGGCAGGTGCTCAAGTGAAAAAAGGGCACCTTGTGCAGCGCGTGGAACCGGCCGGTTGCCTTAATAGTGTGAGATTTATAGATTGTGGGGCCTAAATAATATATTAGAAGCTTTTTTATCAATAATTGATCAATGTCACCATGGCCCACATACTGTACAGTGTACACTGTAGCAAATAAGAAAAAAAACAAAAAAAGTTTTTTTCTTTCTTTTTTCAGAAGGGCACATTGCCAAAAGGGCAGGGGGTGCTCTAGCACCCCCTAGTGTCTATCTGTGCACGCCACTGAATTATGTCATAGGTATATGGGGAGCCTCATATTTGGTCTTGAAACGGGCCTCCAGATTCCTAAGGCCGCCCCCTGGTCACGGGGGAGTTCCTATTGAGCCACTAAACACAGTCACTATTTATCCAGCGCCATTTGAAACGGAATACTGAGATACTCATTAAAAAAGGACTTGAAAGGCCTCATCCACCACCTTCATCTCTTTTTTCAATGCATTGAGGCTGAAGGGAAAGCAATCGAACACGGAGCTGCCGATCGACGAGAGCTTTGATATGCGGTATAAGCCAACTTTATATAGGTTTATCATTAAATAAAGCGCTAAATGACACCTTAATGGCATCGTTGCCATCGCCTGGAATGAGTTAAAATAGCCGATCTACAAGCACACAACGTGTCGATGTAGATTGGCTATTTTATTTTTTAAAATAGTTGGGTTTAGCATGGACGAAAACAGAGGCCCTGAACTACAATCTCCCCACTAGGTAGCATATGAACTTTGGAGGAATGCATTCCTATTGCTTAACCCATTTAGGCCTGACCTCAACATTTTAAATAAATTCTTCTTCTAAATCCTCCAGTTTTCTGAAATAAATATTTTCACGATTTTTCAAAAATAGCAGATCTACAAGCTATGAGCTTGTAGATCTTTTTCAATAGCTAAATTATACCATATAACAAGGGGTTCCCGCCCAAAATGGGTTAAGATTAGATGAACTCTATAGATTAATTTCATTCTATATGTTCTATAATGTCTTCATCTGGTTATGCTTTTTATTCATCTAGCTTTTTTTTTGTATGATTTTATTTATTCAGATTGTAGCGTTGCTGCTTCTTTGCCTGGAAAGGAGCCATAGCTTAGGTGGTTCTGGCATCTGGTTAGAATGCCTCTCGGGCGTCTCCCTAGGGAGGTCCTCGAGGCATGTCCCACTGGGAGGAGACCCCTGGGGAAGACCAAGGACCACGTCCCACTGGGAGGAGACCCCTGGGGCAGACCAAGGACCACGTCCCACTGGGAGGAGACCCCGGGGCAGACCAAGGACCACGTCCCACTGGGAGGAGACCCCTGGGGCAGACCAAGGACCACGTCCCACTGGGAGGAGACCCCTGGGGCAGACCAAGGACCACGTCCCACTGGGAGGAGACCCCGGGGCAGACCAAGGACCACGTCCCACTGGGAGGAGACCCGGGGGCAGACCAAGGCGCAGTTGGAGGAATCACAGAGACGTTCCAAGGCCACTCACTGGCCTTGGAACGTATCGGGACCCCCCAGGAGGAAGTCACTAATGTTGCTCTGGAGAGGGAAGTCTTGGACACTCTGGTGGAGCTGTTGCCTCCGCGACCCGACTACGGATAAGCGGTTGAAGATGGATGGATGCCTTTAACGAAACATAATCTTGTTTTTTCCCATGGACCCTCTGGATTCCTCTGGAGTGTACAAATGTAACATTCCTTTGACAGGGTTCCAAACAGGCCCTTTTTACCAGCTCTGTAACTCTGAGTGTACAACATGTAACATTTGTTACATCTGTACACTCTCAGAGTTATGAGAATTCTTGACACATGAGGAGAAAAAAATGCACAAAGCTTTGAGAAGCACTTGCACTAATGCATCAGCGTGTAAGCTGTTGGCAGCCTTACTGAAGCTCTCTCTCTCTCTCTCTCTCTCTCTCTCTCTCTCTCTCTCTCTCTCTCTCTCTCTCTCTCACAGTGGCAGCATGTTGGCAGAGCCGACCGACCGACCAGGGCTATTTCTGGGTCGTGTTCAGAGACTGGCCTCTCTTGTCTAAACACGCACGCACGCACGCACACACGCAGGCACGCAGGCACGCACGCTTATTATCAGTGCCGTAAGAACACACTACCCGATGGCATGGACCGCAGACTCCCCGTGCCTTTACGCAGCTGAGGTGAGGTACATGAATTG
>NC_136812.1:54199779-54202279 GCF_951216825.1 Electrona antarctica | reverse complement strand
CACACACACACACACACACACGTGAGCAGTCCTGATGGGTCCATTTGGTTCATTTGGTATACATGTTTACAGAATAACGTGTTTTTCTAAATTATCTTCTACATTTTGAATCCACTGTTTTGTAATACATTTTCTAGATCTACGAGCTTGTAGATCTGCTATTTTTCAATAGCTAAATTATAACATAATGTTTAAAACACCAAAAGGGGTTCCCGCCCACTTAGACCATGGAAACCTCATGTTTCTATGTCAGTGGTTCTCTAACTATTTCATGTCAAGGACCCCAGAAATTATATGAATTTGGCCGCTGAACCCATCTGAAAATATGTTGTTCCAGGGACCCCCCCAGAAGCAAAGATTTGAGTTAAAAACGTTCGCTCTGAAAGTATATTCCAAATTTGCGCCACATTTTCACAATTTTTCAAAAATAGCAGACCCACAAGCCCGTAGCGCGGCACCGGGTGCCGCCCTACGGGCTTGTAGATCTGCTATTTTTCAATAGCTAAAGTATAACATAATGCTTAAAACACCAAAAAGGGGTTCCCGCCCAGAATTGGTTAACAATAATCTAACTCTTGAGAGTGTAAAACGAAACAAAATGGTTTTGTTTTACGCTCTCAAGAGTTAAAGATCTAATAAGGGTCCATTTGGTTACCGACTCTCCATCATTTAGCTGCATGGGGACCACCTGGAACCCCCATCAGGGGCCACTGGTGGTCCCCGGACCTAGCCTGGCTAATAAGCCAGACTAATATCACACAACACTGTCGCGGTATATCAGTCTGGGCTGGCTCCACTTGGATTTCATTTCCCGGGGAACATTTTCTCTTTGACGCAATTGGTCAGAGCTACTGTCAGTCAAAGGTCTCAAGCATTGAACGTCACTGTACCAAAGCCCGCCTATATTGCATACCGTGTCCCGATTGGTCCGACCTGTTCTCTGCTGTAGGAAAGAGGCGTGCTACTGAGCCTCGCCAGACCGTAATCCGCTGGTAGGCAACTTTTTTTTGCCAACGGCTGATTCGGTCTGGTTTATTAACCAGGCTACCCCGGACCACTGGCTGAGAACCTACCGGTACATGTTTTTTTGGCCGGGGCATTCCGTGGTGTTTATTTGTGGATAGCAGGGCGCTGTTTTATAGCAGTTTATGGGTTAGAAGCACTTCTTAGAATGTCAACATTGGTCACTTCATGTCGTAATGAATCCAAACCACACGCTATGTTTGTGCACACTAATGTGAAGTAGTTGGTTTACATAATGTAATGAATGTTAATGAAGGCATTGTGCATTGTTCAGATTGTAATGTTTAAATATAAGAGCTCTGTCTCTGTGAGGCTGGCTGGAGACACTGTGTCTGGGCGCACATGACGCACGCACGCACGCGCACGCACGCACGCAGGCACGCACGCACGCACGCACGCACGCACGCAGGCACGCACGCACACGCACGCACGCACGCACGCACGCACGCCAACAACACACCACACACCACGCACACATGTACACACTTACATACGCGCATCAGTTTTGAAGAAAGTAGTCACGTTTTTCTACTTAAGTAAAAGTATCAATAATGCAATGTAAGAAATACTCGGTTACAGGTAGAAGTCACGTATTCAAAATTCACTTGAGTAAAAGTACAAAAGTATCAACATCAAAATATACTTGTTGTGGGTTATACAACTATGACCCGTGGCAGGTTAAAACTAACCTGTGGCAGGTTAAAACTAACCTGTGGCAGGTTAAAACTAACCTGTGGCAGGTTAAAACTAACCTGTGGCAGGTTAAAACTAACCTGTGGCAGGTTAAAACTAAACTGTGGCAGGTTAAAACTAACCCGTGGCAGGTTACAACTAACCTGTGGCAGGTTAAAACTAACCTGTGGCAGGTTAAAACTAACCCGTGGCAGGTTAAAACTAAACTGTGGCAGGTTAAAACTAACCCGTGGCAGGTTAAAACTAACCTGTGGCAGGTTAAAACTAACCTGTGGCAGGTTACAACTAACCAGTGGCAGGTTAAAACTAACCCGTGGCAGGTTACAACTAACCAGTGGCAGGTTAAAACTAACCCGTGGCAGGTTAAAACTAACCTGTGGCAGGTTAAAACTAACCTGTGGCAGGTTACAACTAACCAGTGGCAGGTTAAAACTAAACTGTGGCAGGTTAAAACTAACCCGTGGCAGGTTAAAACTAACCTGTGGCAGGTTAAAACTAAACTGTGGCAGGTTAAAACTAACCCGTGGCAGGTTAAAACTAACCTGTGGCAGGTTAAAACTAACCTGTGGCAGGTTAAAACTAACCCGTGGCAGGTTACAACTAACCTGTGGCAGGTTAAAACTAACCCGTGGCAGGTTACAACTAACCTGTGGCAGGTTAAAACTAACCCGTGGCAGGTTAAAACTAAACTGTGGCAGGTTAAAACTAACCCGTGGCAGGTTACAACTAACCAGTGGCAGGTTAAAACTAACCTGTGGCAGGTTAAAACTAACCCGTGGCAGGT
>NC_136812.1:54092925-54194579 GCF_951216825.1 Electrona antarctica | reverse complement strand
GAATATAGGAAGAAGTTTAGTTAAAAGCGTGTATCAGTCTTCAGTTATAGGCTTTTATTTCTGCCACATAGTGTTTATACACACTCTGCATTAGAGTCTGTGGAACGCTGCCACACACTTTAAAGCATCCAATTTAAAGTGTAACTGCACAGTTTGTCAGGAAGCGAAGCAAAAAACAAATTAACTGAACTCGTTTTGGGATCTGGTGGTAAAGTCTGTGATGTGATAATATACTAAAAAACAAATTAAGTTATTTAGTGAGTTTTGCAGCCAGACGAGAGAGAGAAAAATAAGCCTTAAAGCACACCTGCAGCATATATATATTGATGGAACAGTCGGGGCTGCTCCGACTAATTAAACGTGCAGTTCGTCAAACATCGTTTAAATTTCATTAAAACAACCGTCGCGCCAAAGTCGCTCTAATGAGACGTGCGTCAACATAAATTGACACAGCTGTATCATTGTCACCGGTTGATGAATTGGACAGCTTAATGAGCGCTTTTTTTTTTTTTTTAACGTGGTAAAATCGTTAACGTTAATTAAACTGCACAAGGTGCACAAATGGAAACAAATGAACCCCTTGGGATTTTAACCATTTTGGGCGGGAACCCCTTTTGGTGTTTCAAGCATTAGGCCTATGTTATACTTTAGCTATTGAAAAATAGCAGATCTACAAGCTGTAGATCTGCTGTTTTTGAAAAATCGTGAAAATGTGCCTCAAATCTTTGAATATATATTCTTTCAGAGTTTCAGTTTTTAACTCAAATCTTTGCTTCTGGGGGGAGGTCCCTGGAACTACATATTTTCAGATGGGGGTCGGTGGCCAAATACATATCATTTTTGGGGTCCTTGACATGAAATATTGAGCACCACTGAACATGAGGTTTTTCAGAAAAGAATACATTTTTAAAAGATTTATTTTTTTAAATTCCGACGTCAGGCCTAAATGGGTTAAAGGACAACTTTAGTTTTTTGTTTCCAACCACCAAGGTTCATGTTTTAGGTTGTAATTAGAAGGAAAGAAAGTCCTTCTGCACACCTGCAGCGGACAGGTGCGTCGGATTACACTGGAACTGGAGAGGTAGAGAGAAAAGTAGAGGAAAAAAAAGGAGAAACCAGTGTTGTTTTTGGCAGCACATTTTGATTTTAGTTTTAGTCGTAGTCGTCTCTTCAATAGTTTTCATTTAGTTTCAGTCGCATTTTAGTCACCTGGAATGTTTTAGTGTTAGTCTAGTTTTAGTCGACTAAATATCATACGATTTTAGTCGACTAAATCTACAGTTGATTTAGTCGACGAAAAGGCTTGATGCCGTCGTAATGACTGTTTTCTGTAATGACTGTAATGACTGTTTTCACAACGCGTCGCAGCGAGCTATTTTCAGCATGCAACCAAGTGTAAAATGACTTACACTGGATCTCCCGTCCACTAGTCCCTTCCTAACATGTTAGTCTAGTTCTAGTTTTATCTGTTGACGAAATTGTCAGTATATTTAGTCTTAGTTTTTAGTCATCATAGCTATAGTTTTCATTCAGTTACCATTTGGTTTTTGTCGGTGGAAAAAAGGTAGTCGACGGACAATTTTCGTCTTAGTTGTACACACACAGCTGTCCTCACTTACAGAGTTAGATTGATTGAGACAACGTTTCATCATCAGGCATACAAAGAAGAACTGACCAATTAGATGGCCCCATCGACTATGGGATCAGCAGGGGGGCCAATCAGATGCCCCGCGCCAAACTACCTTTTTCCACTGACGGAAACTAAATGGAAACTACATGAAAACTAAGCTACGATGACTAAAACTATGAGGCTAAATATAATATTGACAATTCCGTCAACAAATAAAAACTAGACTAAAATGTTAGGAAGGGACTAGTAGTGGGACAAGAGATCCAGTAATAAATAAAAGACGAGTTCATTTTACACTTGGTTTCATGCTGAAAATAGCAGATCTTGTATAAAAAAATAGCAGATCTTGTATAGATCTGCTATTTTCAGCAAGTGTAAAATGAGCCATTACGACGGCATCAAGGCCCGACAAAATACATTTAGTCGATTAAAATCTTATGATATTTAGTCGACTAAAACTAGACTAAGACTAAAACCTTCCAGGTGACTAAAATGTGACTAAAACTAAATGAAGTTACCAGAACGCCTGCGTTCCTCGCTTCACGTTTGCAAGGCCCTTAACTCATTTGAACACTCCCAGAGTTAAGGGGGTCTCTTCAAATGAAACATTTGAGAGCCACTAGCACTACAGTTGGACTCCTAATGTGTCATAGTGTCGTAGTAAAGACTTGACATTCAGTAAGTGGGTGCTATGATAAAAAATAAGAGCATTATAATTAGCAGACTTATAGCAAACCAGTTTCACGGTGTAGTTTGCTAAGTCAGTGGTTCTCAAAGTGGGGTTCCGCGGACCCCCAGTGGTCCTTGAGGGAGTCCCAGGGGGTCCCCCCAGCTAAATGATAGTTTGGAACCAAATGAACATTGATTTTACAATATAAATTGGGGGTCCCAGAGATAGAAATGACATTAAATGGTGGGTCCGTAGACTAATATGCATGTCAAACTGGCGGGAACTTGAAATGAAACGGGTTGAGAATCACTGCTAGAGCCGTAAAAATCTTGTGTTATGGGGGGTCCCTGGCATATCTTTTCAAATGGGGGTCCGCGGAGCAATTCAAATCAATTTTGGGGGTGCTTGACATGAAAAGGTTTGGGAAACACGGTAAGTAAGTAAGGCTAGTTTCTAGCACGCACGCACGCACGCACGCACGCACGCACGCACGCACGCACGCACGCATGCACGCACACACATGTATATACACGTGTGTATTTATTCATACGGGTGTTTACACTGCATGTGTCTGACACCGCACAACAGGCCTCGTTAAAACTCCTACAAAACTTCGGCCAAAATAAACACACACGCACAAACACACACACACACACACACACACACACACACACACACACACACACACACACACACACACACACACACACACACACACACACACACACACACACACACACACACACACACACACACACACACACACACACACACACACACACATTGTACACCTCGGAACTCAAGTATCGTAGACGCAATGAAAACAACATGTCAGACACCGGCGCAACAGGCCTCGTTAAAACTCCTACCGACTTTAGGACCAAGATGTTGCCCGACAGAGAACAAACACACGTTGTGTATAACCTCGGTGCTCAAGTATCCCAACGAATGACAATAATAAGGCTCCCTCGGTCTCTTAGTTCATCATTTGCGCACGCACGCGCGCACGCACGCACGCACGCACGCACGCACGCATGCACGCACGCACGCTACGCACGCTACGCACGGTACGCACGCACGGTACACATGCACGCACGCACGCACGCACGCACGCTACGCACGCTATGCACACACGCACGCACGCTATGCACGCACGCACGCTATGCACGCACGCACGCACGCACGCTACACACGCACGCTACGCACGCACGCACGCACGCACGCACGCACGCTACGCTACGCACGCACGCACGCGCGATCATATACCATACATTTTGAGACAGTAATTCTATCGATGTTATGTTTGCACTCTCTATGACCGTCCTCACGTTTTTTGAATCGACCATACAACAACTATTTCTCTGTATGTCTCTGTATTTCTCAAAGTCCACTGTAATTGTGGTAATGCACGCACGCTCCAAAAGCATGCAGCACAAAGCGAGAAGCTATAGTGACGCTCTAAACCAGAAAATATATTTGTGTGGCTGCTTTTGCGTCAGATCAAATATAGGGTATTACTTTACAGAAGATAAAAAGAGATAAAATCATATTACTGCTGGTAAAATGATGAGTCAGTGATGCCACAGTGACCAGTAACATGATGATGTCATGATGCTGATGATGCTGATGATGATGATGATGATGATGATGATGATGATGATGATGATGATGATGATGATGATGATCAGAAGCGTCTGTGAGCATGGAGGCGATCAATAACGTCGACACAATAACTGCCAATCGATGGCCAGGGGTCACCAACCAACATGTACGTATACGCGGACGAAATGTGCCCGTGGCAAAGACTTAATTGGTCTCGTCCGTGGCTATTTTTTTATTTTCTGTTTTTATTTTGATCATAAGACCCACTTTAATACTGAATGTCAAGTCTCCAAGGTTTTCTTCAGAATATGTATGGCACTTATGTATTATGACACTATATAGGGCAGTATTATGCGTGTCTTAAGTACCAGGTCTTATTACTTAACTTAAGACCTGGAGGCGTGGTCAATGCTGTTTGGCCACTCAGAATAGCCAAATGGCATTGATCACTCCTCCAGGTCTTAAGTTAAGTAATAAGTCCTGGTACTTAAGACACGCTTAATACTGCCCACTAGTGTCACATATAGGAGTCCAACTATAGTATATGGTTCTCAAATGTTTTATTTGCGAAGATCTCCTTAACTCTGAGAGTGTTCAAATGGAACCAAACGGACCCGTAAGGGTCCGTTTGGTTCCATTTGAACACTCTCAGAGTTACATTATTTGGTTCCATTTGAACACTCTCAGAGTTACATTATTTGGTTCCATTTGAACACTCTCAGAGTTACATTTGGTTCCATTTGAACACTCTCAGAGTTACATTATTTGGTTCCATTTGAACACTCTCAGAGTTACATTATTTGGTTCCATTTGAACACTCTCAGAGTTACATTATTTGGTTCCATTTGAACACTCTCAGAGTTACATTATTGTCAGCCTGGAACTCACCTATGCTTTCTATGGCATAGGCAGCTCCCGGGAGAAACTGTGCGCAGCTGCTGGACATGAGACTAATTAATTAGAGCGACAGAGAGAGAGAGGAGTGTGTGTGTGTGTGTACGGGTGTGCGTGTATGCGTCAATTTAACAAAGGTGCAGACGATCAGAAATCAGCAGAGAGTGATCGACGTTTGCGCTACTCTATGCCGAATTGAAGTGGACTCGGACCCAGACTTTTTTTTCCTCCCTGGAAATAAAAACGTCTGGGTTTCCGAGGCTACATTATTGTTAGTCAGGGCTATCAATGTATGTGTTTCTGGTCATATTATCGTCCACTCATTTTGCGGGGGAAACAGCTCCAACCAGAGTGTTCCAGACTTCCCTCTCCAGAGGTCGGATGGCACATACACTAGGGCATTCACTTCTAGTAATTTTTACTAGTTGACTAGTTGCCTAGTTTACTAGTCGACTAGTCGACTAGTTGTTTAACTACCTATTATGTAAAAAATAAAATAAATTTAAAAAATAAACTTTTTTTTTTTTTTTTGGGGGAAATAAATATTTGTACATTGAAAAACTGTGTACATGGTGACTATAACTATAATCTACCTGATCTTGAGGCCTACAAAATCGGGAAAAAATAAAAAATAAAAAATAAAAAAAATAAACTTTTTTTTTTTTTTTCTTATCAACTAGTCAACTAGTACCAACAAGGTCGACTAGTGGATTTACTAGTCGACTAGTAAACTAGTCGACTAGTTGCTTAATGCCCTAACTTACACCCGCCTTCAAATGACCTCAGACCTGCGGATGAGCTTTTTTTGTCACCGGAATTCCGCGTGTGGATATTCATAAATCCGCCCGTTATCCGGCCGCATTGATTAATTATTCCAATCTATCAATCCGCAAACCATCCACGGATCGCGGGTGGTTGCGGATTGCGAGATTTTGCCAAGATTGTGTGCGTTTTAAAAGCTATAATAAGCCTATGGATAGATGCCATTCATTTATGTCCCGCATTATTTCACCCAATATTAATTTATAATATATTTGAATGAGCCAAATCCACCCTAAACTGCGGTTAACCGCGGCTAAATCCGCCATCCGCAGGTCTCTAGCGCAAAATCTCTCTTGGAAGAGCCACCCTGCATCGACTAATCTAATATACGGCAACCTTCTTTCCGTGTTTCTTCACTAGTCCAATCCAGAAGAACACAGTTTTCCGGCCACTGCTACAGAGCTGACAATGAGGTTACCCCTTCTTCTCTGGAGTCCTGCATCAAAGCAGACCAGAGGTAGAAAACCTGATGTCATCGCTAGGGACACATGCATCAGTAAGCAGGAACTGGGGATGGCAATGAAGGACCGGGACGTCTGGTGTGATATTGTGAAATCCACGATCTCGACCGCGGTCGAAAAATGATGATGATGATGGTGCACCTCGACGCAAAAATAACAAGCTATTGGAAGCTATTGGAGGGTATTTTTTCGCGGCACACGTCATCTTTAATCAAAGCAGCAACAAGTTTACCTCAGTGTTTTGGGTCGGGACATGTTCTTTGTCTGCTGTCTGCGTGCATGACCGGATCATCATCATCCAGTGAGATTCGTGTTCGCGTTCGTGCAACTTGCGAGCTCCGGAGAAATTGCGCGGCTGAGAAAGAGTTGTTAATTTGGTGTCGTGTATGGGCTTATTGGTGGGTTTTCCGCAGGAATTCAGCTAGCTATTAACACTAATTATGCTAATATCATGCTATCATCAGTAACACCTGTGAAGGAAGTAGGAAGCGTTATTTCCAACATGGCGTATATGTCCATAGAGCCCGAGTATATTGATGATGTATTCAAGTCAAGTTTGGGTCCAGGCGAGAGACTTAAACACAATAATAGCTGAATAAATAACACTTAGTTATTTTCCGGCACTTTTTGTCCTTGCATTCTCAAACAGAAAAACAAGTTTGTCACCCATCCCCTGATTTACATAATGTAGGCCTACCACATTTACTGGTTTCGTTCTTGGGACGTGCGCTGGGGGAGATGTTTCTTTGGGGGGGATATAAATGGTAAATGGTGCATTTATATAGCGCCTTTATCCAAGGTGCTTTACATACGTAGATTGTGCATGACATTCACCCATTCACACACACATTCACACACCAATGGCGGCGGAAACCATGCAAGGCACCAACCAGCACATCAGTAGCAATTAGGGGTTCAGTGTCTTGCTCAAGGACACTTCGACACTAACGAGCCCGGGTTCGAACTGGCATCCGGAAACTCTACCCCTGAGCCACTGAGCCACCAGATATATACGTGTGCTGGGGGAAGATATTTATTTGGAGGGATATTATACGTGCACTGGGGGAGATGTTTCTTTTTGGGGGGGATAGGATATACATATTATAAAACCACAGCGAGGTGAAATAAAACGCCAGGCTGTTTAGGCTGAGGTCAGATAAGGAAGACAACAGGAAGTCGGATCAGGAAGCTTTTCTGCTCGCTACGCGCGCTGCAGCGTGACTTATCTGCCACAGACAGGCGGAGATTAAAACATACATTTATACCAGCCCAGAACGCACGCACGCAAACGCACGCACACACACACCGCCGAGGAAACCTGCCCCAGCTGGTGCACGTAAAGCACGCACGCACGCACGCACACCACACACGCACGCACACACTACACACACGCACGCATGCACACCACACACGCACGGATAAAGCACATGTGCCACGCAACTGCACCAAACCGAGTGCAAGTGTAAAGGCTGCGCGTTTCATCGCGCCTCTCTTTCGCCTTCTTTGATTGTGTGTTTTCAGCAAAGCATGCGATGCAGGCAGACAGACAGACAGACAGACAGACAGACAGACAGGCAGACAGACAGACAGACAGGCAGACAGACAGGCAGGCAGGCAGGCAGGCAGGCAGGCAGGCAGGCAGGCAGGCAGGCAGGCAGGCAGGCAGGCAGGCAGGCAGACAGGCAGGCAGGCAGGCATGGGCAGAGAGAGACAGAGGCCACACCCTTTGCTCTTTGACCTGAAGCCCCATTGGTCTGCCCTCTGTATAGACAGCCCTCTGACCAGATCTACAAGCTGAAAACGTGGCGCTCAGCGACGCTTTGCGAGCTTGTAGATCTGCTATTTTCACTAATAGGTTTTAGCGCATGCAGCGTCACACACACAGCATCAGCATGTGGTACTACCGTATTATGGAGCTGGCCTTTGCTATAGGTCTCTCTCTCTCTCTCTCTCTCTCTCTCTCTCTCTCTCTCCTCTATCTCTCTCTGCCTGTGTATGCGTGTATTTTCTACCTGTTCCTCTGTCTGACTAACAATAACACTAACACACTGTGACAGCATTCTCCCAGGAGAGAGAGAGAGAGAGAGAGAGAGAGAGAGAGAGAGAGAGAGAGAGAGAGAGCATGCCGTGGTCTGCATTTCCTGAGAGAGATGGGGAGAGAGAGACTGAGAACGTGTATAGGTGAGAAAGGGAGAGAGAGCTGGTGAAGTGTAAAGTGTAAGTGTGAGAGAGCTCAGCTTGTTAACGCGTTTTGAGAAAGTCAGGGAAAGTCACGCATACACACACGCACGCACGCACGCACGCACGCACGCACACACGCACACACGCACAGACATGCACACGCACGCACACGCACGCACACACACAACCAGACAAAAGCAGCCACAGTTGAATCAAACCTGCCTATATATGCTCTGTGGACATCCAGGTCATGTTAGACTCTGCCAGCAGGGGGGGCAGGATTACACTTTTTTTTTTACAGTCCTGCTTGTATAGCCAATAGAAAACCTGTATCACTATGAGAACACATGAGAGGGAGGGAGGAAGGAAGGAAGGAAGGAAGGAAGGAAGGAAGGAAGGAATGAAGGAAGGAGTGAGTGAGTGAGTGAGTGAGTGAGTGAGTGAGTGAGTGAGTGAATGAATGAATGAATGAATGAATGAATGAATGAATGAATGAATGAATGAAGGCCAATCCCTAGATGAGGACCACTGGTGCATAACCCGAGCATAGGGTTTGCATGTCTGTTCTACTGGCAGCAGACATGTCTGTTCTACTGGCAGCAGACATGTCTGTTCTACTGGCAGCAGACATGTCTGTTCTACTGGCAGCAGACATGTCTGTTCTACTGGCAGCAGACATGTCTGTTCTACTGGCAGCAGACACAGTGCAACAACAGACATGTCTGTTCTACTGGCAGCAGACACAGTGCAACAACAGACATGTCTGTTCTACTGGCAGCAGACATGTCTGTTCTACTGGCAGCAGACACAGTGCAACAACAGACATGTCTGTTCTACTGGCAGCAGACACAGTGCAACAACAGACATGTCTGTTCTACTGGCAACAGACATGTCTGTTCTACTGGCAGCAGACATGTCTGTTCTACTGGCAGCAGACACAGTGCAACAACAGACATGTCTGTTCTACTGGCAGCAGACACAGTGCAACAACATACATGTTTGTTCTACTGGCAGCAGACACAGTGCAACAACAGACATGTCTGTTCTACTGGCAGCAGACATGTTTGTTCTACTGGCAGCAGACACAGTGCAACAGCAGACATGTCTGTTCTACTGGCAGCAGACATGTCTGTTCTACTGGCAACAGACATGTCTGTTCTACTGGCAGCAGACACAGTGCAACAACATGTCTGTTCTACTGGCAGCAGACACAGTGCAACAACAGACATGTCTGTTCTACTGGCAGCAGACACAGTGCAACAACAGACATGTCTGTTCTACTGGCAGCAGACACAGTGCAACAACAGACATGTCTGTTCTACTGGCAGCAGACACAGTGCAACAACAGACATGTCTGTTCTACTGGCAGCAGACACAGTGCAACAACAGACATGTCTGTTCTACTGGCAGCAGACACAGTGCAACAACAGACATGTCTGTTCTACTGGCAGCAGACACAGTGTTCTACTGGCAGCAGACACAGTGCAACAACAGACATGTCTGTTCCACTGGCAGCAGACACAGTGCAACAACATACATGTGTCCCTGGGCCTCCATGTGGTCAGCATGTGGTTTAACATCCATCCATCCATCCATCCAGACAGGCTGGAATTATGAACCACATGAAACATGATGGCATCTCTATTCTGCTCCATGGAGAGAACACTGGCCGGGGATATAGACGATCTGCAAGCTCACGACGCGTCGCAACGCGGCACACATGTGAGCTTGTAGATCTGCGGAGATGTTTAGCGTATTGGACAAACATGGGATGGGCCTTGGCACGCGCGCACGCACGAGCGCACGCACGCCCACGTGCACACGCACACAATTATTTTGCAGTCTAGACTTTTTTAATCTGCGTTCAAACCCTGATTAGAGGACCGAAGAAATAACAGACTAGACATGATTAAATGTCTCAGCCTTTCTGTATATAGTGTCTCTCTATAGTAGGTGCACGCGTGTGCACGCACGCACGCACGCACGCACGCACGCACGCACGCACGCACGCACGCACGCACGCACGCACGCACGCACGCACGCAGCACGCGGTATTACAGTATTATGGGGCTGGCCGCTGCTAGCATTCAACATGTCAATGCAATCATTGCTGTGTGACCCTGTTAGTGTCGTGGATGACGCCGCGCGTTGTGAGCTATAGTATTTCCTGCCGCAAGCGCCCGCAGGCGCTGCAAGCGCTGGGAACTGAGAGCGCCATCCCGAAACGCCATGCTGGGGATACTGGGAAGAGGAGCGCTCTCTAGGAGCGCTCTCTAAGAGTGCTCCTTGACAAGGCCTCATCAATACGAGCAAATGTGTCTGTGACAAAGATGTGCTCTTGTCCGTGGCACTTTTTTTCTTTTTTTACAGATTTACAGACTACAGACTTTTATAGAGATTATAGACTTGTAATGGTCATTTACAAGTCTACTTACAAGTCTACTGTATACGGCATACGCAAGTAGATGATCTACAATATTGTAGATGATCTACAATATTGTAGATTTGATATATCTATATATATGCAACAAGTCTCTGTACGTGTGTAAATCCACGTGACTCGAGAACCGTTCGCCCCACCGACTTCAAATTCGACACACGCGTTCCAGACAACCGCAGGGGGAGTGCAGTGCCCGGTGTCCGGAGTCGGTCGGACCCACGGTTGTCCGGACCCACGGTCGCCACAAAAGGCCTCTGCCCGGTTTCTGGACAGGGCACCTGCCCTGCAGCGTCCATATATGGAGCTGGCCTGTTCTGACATCACATTACTCCATATTTGGCCACGCCTGACACAGAACTCCACAAGCTGGCCTGTTCTGACCTTAGAGTATATAAAGGATAGAGACCGAACTGGAGCACTAGCCCCGCCCCCAAGCTATTCATTTCGATGAAGTTGCTCAGTGGCGTTTTGAAGCACCCGGAAGACTGCCGGAAGTACCTCCTCCGGACCTCAAATTTGAGGTCCGGGGTGACGTATGTGTGACGTAGGGAGTGATGGTCCTACGTGTCCGTGCACGGGTCCGCCTGCAGTCCTTCCTCTTACCACTAGGGCCCAGAGCTTCAACGTTGGAGCGCCTCACTGGCCCCTTGGTATATATGAATAGAGACGGCACCCGGAGGAAACCCTGAGGCGAAATGGACATAGTGGCCGAATTTGGTATTGCAGCGCTGGGCCAAACTCATGACCGCGCTGGTCCGTTGACTATCATTGCGCACGTTCACGATGACACGTGAACGCTGTTTCAGTGCAATGACAGTCAACGGCCAGCGCGGCCCAATCAATCCCAGAATGCACTCTGTTCCTACCCGGAAGGAGGAGTGAAATCGCCTCATGCGCTTTTGAGCAACTTAATGTGGATGGGAGGAGAAATCCGGTGCCGTCTCTATTAATATATATGACTAAGGTTCTGACATCCCAGCACTCCATATCTGAGCACAGCTGACACAGAACTCCATAACATGGACACAGACATATCTGGGTGGGGCATGCATTTCAAGCTTGCATCGTTCCAAGCTTGCATCGTTCACAATGCGTCGCAACGCGACGCATTGTGAGCTTGTAGATCTGCTTAATCTCTCCTATACCGACTCACAAACAACAACGTCTCCTGTTCAATAAACAATGACAACCAGCTGCACACATGTAGCCACTATAGTCTGCCTGGTTGTGTCTGCAGAGCAGACAGACAGACAGACACACCAGAGGCACAGCGCAGACGCAGACGGTTGCTTAGCGCTATAGTTATAGTCCCGGTTACCCCCGGCAACCCCCGTTGTTACCCCCGGCAACCAGTGAAAAGGCCCCCAATGTCTGCCCCTGTGTGCCCAGGCCAGTGGGCGGGGCCAGGCTGACTCCATCATTCACTATAGCAGCCGTTCCAAGGCGCGCGCGCGCGCACACACACACACACACACACACACACACACACACACACACACACACACACACACACACACACACACACACACACACACACACACACACACACACACACACACACACACACACACACACACCATTGGGCGTGGCCGGGGGACTCCATCATTCACTGGCAGACATTCCGACACACACACACACATGCACGCACGCGCACACGCACACACACACACACACACACACACACACACACACACACACACACACTCAGCCACCGGAAACTGTGTCTAATTGATTGCCAACGGCGTCCAAAAGCCAATATGGTGTCAATAATCAACCGTGACCTCACCACAACAATGTGGACCTGCCTAGTGTATACAATGATCTGTGACGCACGTGCATGCGCGTGCACTATACTGCACACATGCACGCACGCACGCACACATGCAAGCACTCCATCATTTGAGGCCTTGTATTATTAGCCCATTTTGGGGCGGGAACCCCTTTTGGTGTTTTAAATATCATGTTATAATTTAGCTATTGAAAAATAGCAGATCTACAAGCTCGTAGTGCGCCACCGAGTGGCGCGCTACGAGCTCGTAGGTCTGCTATTTTTTGAAAAATCGTGAAAATATTTATCTCAGAAAACTGGAGGATTTAGAAGAATTATTTTAAATGTCGAGGTCAGGACGAAATGGGTTAAGCGAGAAATAAGTGGACACACTGTGTTTTCATTCTAATGGGAACTTTTGGGAATTCAAAAACATTATTATTATTATTTTGATTTATTTTTAGATCTGTCTTTCTCAAACAGTCAGCGCTTTGGTTTAGAACGTGACTCAAACTCGGGACGGACTTGATGAGTAAGTAAGTACATTTTATTTATAGAGCACTTTTCAAAACAATGTTACAAAGTGCTGCACAACAAGGTAAAACAATCGTGTTAACGATAGAAGGTAAAACATTGGAATGCAAATAAAACAAGTAGAGATACATCATAAAATAAAGTGCTGACGAAATAAAAACGTTTTTAACAAGTTCTTAAAACCGTCGACATGAGGCCACACAAGCATGCATGTGTACTAAATAGATACAATCTGTGCATACAGGGACAGATTTTGTATAATTTACACAAACTGTAGTAGGCCAATAACAATATTATTGTGTACTAGACCAGGGGTTCTCAACCCCTCGGGGGGTCGCCAAATTATATATACAAAATAAATTAAAAAATTGCAACTGAATGGCTGGAAAGTGGAAATGAAGAGTTTACATATAGTACACATAGTACATGCATACACCTTCCCTAATGATTCAATCTGGTTTCAGTATTTATTTATGGTGTATTGTCTCTATTATTAAGGTTATTGTAGCAGTCAATTTATATTGGGGGTCGGGAGGGGGCGGGGCGGGGGTCCCGAGACATTGCCAAAGCATTTCCGGGGGTCCCCGGCCGAAAACGTTGAGAAGCCCTGTACTAGACCAGGGGTTCTCAACGTTTTTGGCTGGGGACCCCCGGAAATGCTTTGGCAATGTCTCGCGAAGTTTGGGAACTTTTTGCTTGCTTTTGGCTAGCTAGCACCGCTCAAATACCTGCCTAACGATGATGATGTCACTGGTAGGCGGGTTTCTGAACTAGTAGTTCCCAAACTAGATACCTCGGGGCACAGGTCTCCGCCAGGGCAGGTCAGGTTGTGGCCTCCTGGTGGTGCTATAATAGGCCAATGTGAAAAGGGTGGCATTTCATCTGATGGCAATGAGGCATTTTGTTCCAAAAATGTGTTTAGCAAAAACTCCACCTGTTGGTGGTGCTATAACAGGTCAAAGTGAAAAGGGTGGGATATATTCCTCAGCCTAGTAGGAAAGTCTGCGAAAGAATTATAAATTGCACGCTGCGTTCATGATTTGAGGCTTTTTGTTCAAAACGGGCCAATCCTGCACACTTTGAAAGCCAATGTTAGCCAATTAGGATGGAATATGAAATATTGGACAGATGCGTCTTGGACACATGACTATAGAGATGGTGTGTAACGATTTGCGGGATTTTTGGACATACTCTGGAGGAGTAATATACAAAAAATATGTTTGTTAAAAGTCGACCTCCTGGTGGCGCTATAACAGGCGGTTCTGGAAAATGTGGGGCAGAGGTTCATCGTTGGCATCCAGGGAGTGTGTGTGCAAAGTTTGGCATCGGCCGGGTTAACGGTGCCGGAGATTAGCTGTACACACACACACACACACACACACACACACACACACACACACACACACACACACACACACACACACACACACACACACACACACACACACACACACACACACACACACACACGGATGGAGTGCAAAACATAAGGGACGATTCCTGATTTCAAGAGACAAGTTGACAACCCTAACACACACGCACGGCATGCACGCACACACGTACACACCCGTGCACGCGCACGTGCACAGCAACGCTAAGCGTCCGTGAGGCAGACAGATGGCGCTGCCATTAAGTGTTAATACACCTGCATTACACGGTGCTGTCAGGATGCACGCACGCACACACACACACACACACACACACACACACACACACAGACACACGCACACGCACGCACGCACACGCACACGCACGCACGCACACGCACACGCACGCACACGCACATGCACACGCACACGCACACACACACACACACACACACACACACACACACATCTGCATTACACGGTGCTGTCAAGACATTAGCATGTGAAGGAGAGGCGGGACGCTGACAGACAACCGCACTCACACACACACACACACACAACCCTCGCACGCACGCACGCACACACGCACACACGCACGCACGCACGCACGCACGCCGGTGACAAATGACTGCACTCACAGACTCACAGCGGATAAATCCAGCCCTATAACACGCCGCTCACTCAGACCGCCTTTAGCTGACGGCCAGCCGGCCGCGCCATTACCACCGGCTGACCAAACACAGCTGCGCGCGTTATACGGTCGCCGACAGGCCGTCCCTTAAACTGAAAGACGGAATCGAACCCTTTATGCTGAGAAAAAAATAAGGAATAAAGTGTATATACAGTCCCTTATCAGTTATTTAGCTTATTGAACTGATAAGAGAATCAATCAATGACACACACACACACAAACGTCTCTGAAACTCATCATGTACAAAACTGCAACTTTTCAGGATAAAAAACAAAATAAGAAATAGCAGATCTACAAGCTCAAAACG
This sequence comes from Electrona antarctica, assembly GCF_951216825.1. Classification (NCBI taxonomy): domain Eukaryota; kingdom Metazoa; phylum Chordata; class Actinopteri; order Myctophiformes; family Myctophidae; genus Electrona; species Electrona antarctica. The sequence continues at coordinate 54,179,212 of NC_136812.1, read as the reverse complement.
TGTCACGCTGTGTCTCGTTGCGAGCTTTTATATCTGCAAAAACAAAGTAGTGCGTTTATTTACAAAATAAAATACCAATAAATATAATAATACTATAGTAATAATAAAATCGACAGCAACGAGTATATAATCCAGGTTGTTAACAACTTAAACGTGTCCAGTAAACTGGATCTTGTCTCTGTACTTAGTCCTGTTTTTTTCCCTCTCTACACCCTCACATCTCTTCAGGGTTAGGGTGAGACCCTTAGGGCTCCATTTTCGTCACTAAATCCCTAAACGTCTTTGCCTCTTTTTACTATTTTGCAAAACATTTTTGAATAGTTAAAATGGCCAGTCTACAAGCTCACAACGTGTCAATGTAGATTGGCTAGTTGAACTATTCAAAAATGTTTTTCAAAATAGTAAAAAAAAAGGCAAAGAAGTTTAGGGATAAGGGGTTTAGCGGTGACGAAAATGGAGCCCTAAATGGCCCTATCTTACCCTAGCACCCTTTATCCCTAAACTTCTTTGCCATTGTTATCTTGAAAAACATTTTAAAATAGTTCAGCTAGCCGATCCACATCAACACATTTTATATTGTAAAGTCAATGTTAATTCAACTCTGAGAGTGCACACATGGAACCTGTTATGTCTCACTGACCGCTGTTTGATTGTGCTGCGCTCGTTGCATATTCCTGTGTTGCCTGTGTGATGATTGGGGGGGATTATCTGGGATTGACTACTTCAGTCTGGTTATACAACATGATGATGTTGCTGCTTTGCCGTTGTGATGTTTTACTCTGAGTTTGAAAGTAAAGAAGAGTTGTGTTTAACTCAATGGTCGCCAAGGACTTATTTAACTTCTTTTTCATGATGTCCTGGAGCGCCAAGGACGTGTTTTTCGTGTTTTATAACATGGTAAAAAAAAAAAAAAGTTTAAGCTGTGTCATGGTCCACTGATTGACAAACACAATAGAACCATTTGTACACTCAGAGTTATACAGACACATAAGGGTCCATTTGGTTCCTAACTATGATTTATCTGGGGACCCCCTTGGAACTCCCTCCAGTACCCAATTTACAATTTAGGCATTTAGCAGACGCTCTTAATCCAGAGCGATTTACATTAGGCAGGAACAAAAGTATGGGAATACATCACATATATAAAATGCATTTATCAAGAAACATGCGTAAGCTAAGAACGTAACTAGAACATATCTATATAATGACACTATACATATTAACTATACATATATACTATACTATGCTATACATATGTAGGCTACTATGATGTGCTATGACTATATACAATGCAATTATTGTATATAGTCATGCCTATTGTATGTACCCCTAGGGGTACAGCACAGAACCCTAGATGTACACAGAGTAGACTGTCTACTATTAACCCATTTTGACCTGAGATCAGATTCTAAAAATGTCTTCTACATCCTGACAGTTTTCTGAAAAAGCTATGTTTCTATGTCAGTCCTTCTTCGATTTCTCAAAAATAGCAGACCTACAAGCTCGTAGCGCGCCACTCGGTGGCGCGCTATGAGCTTGTAGATCTGCTGTTTTTCAATAGCTAAAGCATAACATAATGCTAACACCAAAAGGGGTTCCCGTACAGTACCGAATAAAACACCACCTCAGCCCGAGCTTGTCCTTAAACTTCCGTCAAAAGGCTACCTTAGGAGAAGAAATGGGATTTGCATAAAAATCACCCATTTCCGTAGGATGTTGTAAAGGGGGGAGAGATAGAAAAAACCCTTTGATCTGGAAGTGTTTGCCTGTAGCCACTCCAGTATTCCCCCCCCGCGCCATGCTAGCAGCTCTCCTTACTAACCGTTTCCCTCAGAACATCTTAAGGTTATCTCGCACCAGAAGTCTCTTAGAAGTGGAACTGAAAACATGAGACAAAATCCTGGATTTTGTTCGACTCCGGCTGATGTGTGCACAGGGCTATCTGCTTCCCTGCCTCTCACACTAATAACTTGTTTTTTTTATAACTTTCTTTCTTTTTCCCTTCGTGTATAGGGTTTGTTTGAGGGCTTGAGAGATGTCTAGCATTGACTCTGTACTCTGTCTCTGTCTTTGTCGTCTCTTCTGCTTGCGTGTATTTGTCATTACGGCTGGGTTAAATAAATCCACTCTGGGCTAGTTTGTGTTTCCCACAGTCTTCAAGAGTGACAAAAAACCATTCTCTTTCTTAAGCTCTACAGTTTGCATTCATTTTTTTCTATTTGCATTCTTGTTATTGCGCCTTTTGGTGCATGACAAAAGGCACAATATAAATGAATAAACCTCTTGAATCTAGGGGGTGGGGGGGGGGGGTGCGCGTCCACGCACGTGCACGGTTCCGTTCCGTATACCTGCGCGCGTGCACGTCGCAATTTCTTTGGTATACCGCGACGTGGTACTGCGTTCCGCGAGCACGACACCGCTGTTGTGAGCTTGTCTATCGGCTGTCGTCAGCCAAGGCTTTCCCCACAATAACAGAAACCCTGTAGTATATAGAGGGACTCCCTTCAACCATTTTAAAATGGTTTAAAAGACTTGTGAGGCTCATTCCTAGGCAGATAACGAGACACACCGACACGTAGCAGTTATGCTAACGGGTAATAACGCGCGGGAAGCAGATCGAGGCAAACTCACTGAGGCGCACACAGTTATCCTGACAGTATAAGCTCACAGTCGCGCACACGTGCGCACACACGCGCGCACACACACCCACACACGTTATCGTGACGGTATAAGCTCGGAGGCAAGGAGACAACCGTAACAGGCTTTATTCGCATCGCTTCCAAACGAACCCAAAACTTTCAAATACAAAGTTCACACTAGGGACAGAATGTGAAACTTGTGGGAATGAATGGAACGCTACTATATATACACCAGTACAGTAACACATCCTCAGCGTCCATGTACGATAGAGTTGAGCAGAGTATTAACAAGGGTATCTTTGAGAAACAAAGTTGAGGTCCCGCACACTATAGTCAGACACTTGCCAAAATGTTGCTCTTTATTGGGTCGGAGTTTCGGTCGCTTAGAAGACCTCAGGACAGACAACAACCATTTATTTGTTTTTCAAAGATACCCTTTTTAACCCATTCTGGGCGGGAAACCCTGTTGGTGTTTCAAGCATTGTGTTATACTTTAGCTATTGAAAAATAGCAGATCTACAAGCTCATGAGCTTGTAGGTCTGCTATTTTTGAAAAATCGTGAAAATTTGTGTTTTTAACTCAAATCTTTGCTTCTGGGGAGGTCCCCATGGAACGACATATTTTCAGATGGGGGTCGGCGACCAATTACATATATTTTTTGGGCGTGTGACATGTAATATTGAGAACCACTGATACAGAAACATGAGGTTTTTCCAGAAAACTGTCATGATTTAGGAGACATTTGTAGAATCTTTCCTCGGGTCAAAATGGGTTAATATGCTCTATTGCCCTATACGCACCTGTCACTAGCCTTCGGAGGTGTGCATCATTTTGTTAAAAGAGTCGAGCAGAGGACATGGGACCAAACGTGTTTTCAATTTAAGAATTGACACTTCATCCAGCGTGACTTACAGTAAGCATGTAAGATGTCGATCACATGCAGAGAGACGGTGCAAACTTCATAGAGATCATCACAGAGGTAAACCAAGAACCTGACGTCAAACAAACGTCCAAACAATATAATATAATATATGTACATGGAAACTATACAAACTATAGAAAGGTCGCAATTTTTCAAAATTGCAAAGTGTGGTTGCCGCAGTCGCTTACATAGGCCCCTCCCACTAATGTTGCCAGCCAATTACAATGTCACGTCAACCCTGTGATCATGCGTAAGTAATTCGGAGGGGATTTATCCCCCCAAAATCATGTTTTTACAACAAATGGTTACATTTTTCGCATTTGCGGCGCCCCCTATGGCTGAAAATGGAATTGCTTTTGGAACTTGGTTGATTGAACCATGTGATTCAAATTTGGGATGGATTCGACATTCCGTTCGTGATTTATGGCATTTTTTGTGATGTAGGCCCCTATCTAAATCAGGGGTGGGCAACTTCGAAGATGCCCACTATTTCCACACTCACTCCAGAGGGCCACTATAGTTCCACACTCACTCCAGAGGGCCACTATAGTTCCACACTCACTCCAGAGGGCCACTATAGTTCCACACTCACTCCAGAGGGCCACTATAGTTCCACACTCACTCCAGAGGGCCACTATAGTTCCACACTCACTCCAGAGGGCCACGATAGTTCCACACTCACTCCAGAGGGCCACGATAGTTCCACACTCACTCCAGAGGGCCACTATAGTTCCACACTTACTCCAGAGGGCCACTATAGTTCCACACTCACTCCAGAGGGCCACGATAGTGCCACACTCACTCCAGAGGGCCACAATGCACACTGCCGTTTCAAAAACAAGCTCATTTTTAACTTAGATCTGCTGTAGATCTGCTCTTTTTGCTATATTTGAATTTAAATCCAGATTTTCTTTCTTTGCATAAGTCTGGCATGGCAGACGTATGGCAGAATGCTTATGTTTATTTTTGTATTGAATTCTGCACATTTCCTCACGGTGTTGTACTAAATGGAAACGAAATGAAAACTAAGCTACGATGACTGAAACTAAATATGTTGACAATTTCGTCAACAAATAAAAACTAGACTAAAATGTTAGGAAAGGACTAGTGGACAAGAGATCCAGTATTTAAGTCATTTTACACTTGGCAAGTGCAAAATCAGTCATTACGACGGCATACAAAATACATTTTAGTCGACTAAATCAACTGTAGATTTAGTCGACTGAAATCGTATGATATTTAGTCGACAAAAGCTAGACTAACACTAACACATTCCAGGTGACTAAAATGTGACTAAAACTAAATGAAGTTTCATTCCAAAGACTATATATATGACTGAACTAAAATAGACATGTGCTGCCAAAAACAACACCGCTTGTACACATAGTCTGTTTAATAAATGGCAGAACTGATAAACCCAAAGTCTTAATTGCCAGCTAACAGCTGTTCCTGTGCGTTTGACAGATTAACTTTGATTTGATTCGAGAAACAAAACAGAAGCTACAGCTAATAACAAACGGCCTGCTGTTCTGTTCACATGTAGCGACGGCATGCTAACGCGCTAAAGTGCTGACAGCTAATTGAGATAAAGCTGCATCGCTGAAGTCTGATTGTGGCGGTTCACCGTGCTACTGAGACTGACAAGTCACCAAGCAGGGTTTGAATTAAGTCATTCTGGGCGGCAGTGGCGTGCACAGATAGACACTAGGGGGTGCTAGAGCACCCCCTGCCCTTTTGGCAATGTGCCCTTTTGAAAAAAAAAGAAAAAAATAGCAGACCTACAAGTTCATAGCGCGCCACTCGGTGGCGCGCTATGAGCTTGTAGATCTGCTATTTTTCAATAGCTAAAGCATAACATAATGCTAACACCAAAAGGGGTTCCCGCCCAAAATGGATTAAGGCAACCGGCCGGTTCCACACGCTGCACAAGGTGCCCTTTTTTAACTTGAGCACCTGCCCCTCTAAATGTCTGTGCACGCCACTGCTGGGCGGGAACCCCTTTTGGCGTTTTAAGCGGTATGTTATACTTTAGCTATTGAAAAATGGCAGATCTACAAGGGAGTAGATCGTAAAAGTATACTGGGAATTGGAAATACTCAGGTAAAGTAAGTCAAAAATACCTCAACATTGTACTTAAAGGACCACTTCACCACTTTTCAACCTAGCTTCATATAATAGGTCCTCACTAATAATCATGAAAAAATGGCGCAATCTTTTTCTACTCGGTCTGTGTCTCATAGGAGGGCTGTGGGCAGTTCAGAAACAGTCTTCCAGTGACATCATCGATGGGGAATACAAACTGCAGTCTTTCTAGTCCTGAAAAAGTTGCAATGCGAAATTCTCACGATAATGACAATCTAAACATTTTTGTAAAAAAATCTTGTTTAAAATGATGATGTCACTGGAAGACGGTTTCTAAACTGCCCACAGCCCTCCTATGAGACACAGACTGAGTAGAAAAAAATCGTGCCATTTTATCATGATTATTAGTGAGGACCTATTATACGAAGATAGGTTGAAAAGTGGTGAAGTGGTCCTTTAAGTGCAGTACTCAAGTAAATACACTTTTTTACTTTAGGGCTACTCCAGTGGTCTCAACTCTCAAGTGATCGGAAATCGGGGCAGATCACCTCATTTTCTAGTGATCGGAATTGGATCGGGAGCAAAAAAGCGTGATCGGTACACCCCAATATTACATCCATATCATGATATTAGACTGGGTATAATGTCTGTGAGTTTGGATATTGTACTGTTGTGATATGGCATAAGTGTTAAGTGTGTATAAATATCGGATCGGGGAAAAAATGGGTATCGGCAGAGCAAAAAACAAGCTGATCGGGACATCCCTAGAGAGAGTCTCGAGGCAAGGCACTCTAACACAAGGTCACTGAGCTAGTGAAGAGAAGACAGCCAAACAGGGAGTTCTTCTTGAAATTAAAAACAGGTTGAGCATGACTGGAGCAGGCTACAGCGCTAATCCCCACACGCACGCACTCACGCACGCACGCACACACACACACACGCACGCACACACACACACACAGAGAGATCCAAAGCCATTAGGGACGTGTACAGACAGACAGATTAGGAGACATGACAGCCCAGATTAAGGATGTTGGGAGCGCGGGGCGGCGAGGTGCAGCCGGCCATGTTGTGTCTGATCGCAGATAATCTGCGACGGAGACAATTTAACAACATGTTTGTGGAAACAAACGGTATAGCCGCGAAACCAGCAAAACACGGCAAAGCTTGTCAAACCACACCGCCGCGCGCACGGAACATGAACCCACACACACACACACACGCATACAGAAACACGCGTGCGTGCCATGCGCGCGCACACACACCACACACACACGCACACGCACACGCACGCACACGCACACGCACACACACACGCACACGCACACGCACACACACACACACACACACACACACACACACAGGGGAGCGGTGGTGCTGAAGCAGACTCCTCTCAGACACAGAGAGACATGCTGCAGAATGCTGAGTTTTGGGACAGACATGTAACGAGGTCAGCTGAGATTACAGGAACGCGAGCAATTAAATGAAACGAGCTCGTCGTCGGTCTGCTATTTTTCTGATGGTTTTGAGAAAAATCGTGAACATGTGTGCAAATCTTTGAATGTAATTATACTCTTTCACAGGAAATGTTTTTTTTTTTTTTTTTTTTTTTACCCATTCTGGACGGGAACCCGTTTTGGTGTTTTAACAAAGCATTATTCAGCTATTGAAAAATATCAGATCTACAAGCTCATAGCGCGCCACCGAGTGGCGCGCTACGAGCTTGTAGATCTGCTATTTTTGAAAAATCGTGAAAATGTGGCACAAATCTTTGAATATATACTTTTTATTTATTTCGATGTCAGGCCTAAATGTTAATATATATCTTTGTGGCTTTCGCCTTTATTTTATAATTATTTTTATAGAGGGGCAGTAGGCTGACAGGACATGGGGGTGAGAGAAGCGAGGGTGACATAGCCTGGTTAATAAACCAGACCGAATCAGCCGTTGGCAAAAAAAATTTGCCTACCAGCGGATTACGGTCTGGCGAGGCTCAGTAGCACGCCTCTTTCCTACAACCGAGAACAGGTCGGACCAATCGGGACACGGTATGCAATATGGGCGGGCTTTGGTACAGTGACGTTCAATGCTTGAGACCTTTGACTGACAGTAGCTCTGACCAATTGCGTCAAAGAGAAAATGTTTGAACCCGCCCCCCGGGAAATGAAATCCAAGTGGAGCCAGCCCAGACTAATATACCGCGACAGTGTTGTGTGATATTAGTCTGGCTTACTAGCCAGGCTAAGGGTGACATGCAGTAAAGGCCGTCGGGATCGGGAGTCGAACCCGCGGCACACTGCCAGACTGGATTACCAGCCAGGGTGCCCAGACGGCTACGCCAGCCGCCCGGGGCCTCAGCAAACCTTTTTAATTCAATATTTTGCTACTGGGGGGGGGGGTCCCTGGAACAACATATGGAGATGGGGGGGGGGGCCCTGGAACAACATATGGAGATGGGGGGGGTCCGCGGCCAAATACATAGATCTAATTCTGGGGGTCCTTGACATGAACTAGTTTGAGAACCACTTATATAGAAACGTAGATTTTTCAGAAAGTCAAAGTCGTACGATTTGTCACACACGTTACCGCAGTGAAATTTGTTCTTGATTGATTGGTGGATTTGACCCCCCCAATCCAACCCTTTGATGCCGAGTGCCAAGCAGGGAGGCATTGGGGTCCCATTTTTACAGTCTTTGGTATGACCCGGCTGGGGATCGAACCCCGACCTCCCAGTTTCAGGGCGGACACTCTAACCACAAGGCCACTGAAGTCTTAGGATTTAGATGCAATTTGTAGAATCCGTTCTCATACTGCAAATAGGGGAGGAGAAAGGGGTAAACATTTTTAACCCATTCTGACCTGAGATCAGATTCTCATTCTAAAAATGTCTTCTACATCCTGACAGTTTTCTGAAAAAGCTATGTTTCTACGTCAGTCGATTTTTCCAAAATAGCAGACCTACCCTTGTAGATCTGCTATTTTTCAATAGCTAAAGCATAACATAACACCAAAAGGGGTTCCCGCCCAAAATGGGTTAACCCTGTATTTATACCCTCGTTGTAGAATGGAGGTGTACACGGCCTGGGCCGTGGCTCAGCGGTCCAGGCACCTTGGCTGGTAATCCAGTCTGGCAGTGTGCCGCGGGTTCGACTCCCGATCCCTATGGCCCTCACTGCATGTCCTCCCCCCCATCTCTCTCCCCATGTCCCGTCAGCCTACTGTCCCTCCATAAAAAATATAAAATAAAGGCGAAAATGGTGGTGTACACAAATAGTAGCCTCGGAAACCCAGACGTGTTTATTTCCAGGGAGAAGAAAAGAAAGTCTGCGGCCGAGTCCACTTCAATCCGGCATACAGTACAGCGCAAACGTCGCTCACTCTCTGCTGATTTCTGATCGTCTGCACCTTGGTTAAATTGACGCACACACGCACATCAATTTAACAAAGGTGCAGACGTGTGTGCGTCGCACACGCGTACACACACACTCCTCTCTCTCTCTCTCTCTCTCTCTCTCTCTCGCTGTCGCTCTAATTAATTAGTCTCATGTCTAGCAGCTGTGCCTAGTTTCACCCGGCGGATGCTGCCGGAAGCTGCCTATTCCATAAAAAGCATATAGTTCCAGTCTACACAAATAGAGACAATAGCCGATCGACAACATTTCCATTGCAACACAGTCTGAGCTTGTAGATTTGCTATTTTAAACTAGAGAAACGGCTGGATGGCACTTATGTAAACCCGCCTTCTAATGAGAGCGCAAAATCTCTCTTGGAAGAGCCACCCATCGACTAATCTAATATGCGGCAACCTTCCCTGTGTTTCTTCCAGAAGAACACAGTTTGCCGGCCACTGCTACAGAGCTGACAATAAGGTTATACAGTTGGGTGCCACCGATATTGTCCCTTATCATTTGACCCATTTAGGCCTGACCTCAAAATTAAAAAAAAAATCCTTCTAAATCCTCCAGTTTTCTGAAATAAATATTTCAGAAAAAAACAGTCGTTACGACGGCATCAAGGCCCGCCAAAATATTGTTTGACTAAATCAACTGTAGATTTAGTCGACTAAAATGTTATGATATTTAGTCGACTAAAACTAGACTAACACTAAAACATTCCAGGTGACTAAAATGTGCCTAAAACTAAATGAAAACTATTCAAGAGACTATGACTAAACCTAAAATCAAAATGTGCTGCCAAAAACCACACTGGTCTACATAACACGCCATCTACAGCTGTGGTTCCCAAAGTGGGGTCCGGGGACCCCCAGGGGTCCCTTGATGGAGTTCCAGGGGGTCCCCCATGCTAAATGATAAGTTTGGAACCAAATGGACCCTTATGGGTCTGTAACTCTGAGAGTGATACAAATGGAACGGGTCCATTTGGTTCCATTTGTACACTCTCAGAGTTAGATTAACTTTGATTTTACGATATGAATTGGGGGTCCCAGAGATAGAAATGCCATTAAATGGGGTGTCCGTATAGACTAATGCATGTCAAACCTGAAATTAAAATGGTTGAGAATCACTGCTTGAGCCGTAAAAATCTTCTCTTATGGGGGGGGGGGGGGGGGGGGGGGGGGGGGGGGGGTCACTGGCATGAATTATGTTTTCAAATGGGGGTCCGTGGGGCTAATTATTGTCAATTTGGGGGTCCTTGACATGACAAAGTTTGGGAACCACTGGTGTATAAGCACATCATTTAGCCTTTGCATGCGCCCATGCGAGGTCGTCGAGGCTAAACGGCAAGTGCCTGCAAGGCTGGGTAAACATACCTCCCACCCACACAGAGAGACAGTGTGTAGTGCCCCGCATGCATGCAGCCACACAGAGATACAGCATACACCCACACAGAGAGACAGTGTGTAGTGCACCGCATGCATCCAGCCTCGGTTTGAAAAACACATAATATAATAATCAAGGTCAAAGTGTTTTAAAAATAATAAGAATTGTTGGAGTATATCGTCATATATCGCCTGTACAGTATGACCTTTCTATAATCAGTTGGTCCACGTTGTGGACACCTGTGGTCAAAATGTCATGGTCAATCTCCCTGGAGGCCATCCCCTGCACATATCAGCTTCACTGGGGCTGGGTCGATGGACGGACGGCCATACAGACGGACAGACAACACAGAAACATAATTCCTCCACCCATGGTATAAACACACGTGCGTGCGTACGCACGCACGCACGCGCGCGCCATCAGCACCGCACAGGGTCTTCCAATCAATTCCTCGTTAGGCTGAACAAACCATTGAGTATAGCCGCTCAGAATGTTGTGCACGCACGCACTCACGCACGCACGCACGCACGCACGCACACGCCTCCTTAGTTTGTTAAAGTGATGTATGGTGAGCTAATGATCGTTACAGCACTAATGTCCTCTCCAGACGGAGGGAGAGGTCGTTGATGTGAACTCAGATGGCCCTCCAGAGACACCATGAGACCACATAGACTATACCTTTAAACCTGTCCTCTTCAGGCAGGGCTACTCAGATGGCCCTCCAGAGACACCATGAGACCACATAGACTATATACGTTTGAACCTGTCCTCTTCAGGCAGGGCTACTCAGATGGCCCTCCAGAGACACCATGAGACCACATAGACTATATACGTTTGAACCTGTCCTCTTCAGGCAGGGCTACTCAGATGGCCCTCCAGAGACACCATGAGACCACATAGACTATATACGTTTAAACCTGTCCTCTTCAGGCAGGGCTACTCAGATGGCCCTCCAGAGACACCATGAGACCACATAGACTATATACGTTTAAACCTGTCCTCTTCAGGCAGGGCTACTCAGATGGCCCTCCAGAGACACCATGAGACCACATAGACTATACGTTTAAACCTGTCCTCTTCAGGCAGGGCTACTCAGATGGCCCTCCAGAGACACCATGAGACCACATAGACTATACGTTTAAACCTGTCCTCTTCAGGCAGGGCTACTCAGATGGCCCTCCAGAGACACCATGAGACCACATAGACTATACGTTTAAACCTGTCCTCTTCAGGCAGGGCTACTCAGATGGCCCTCCAGAGACACCATGAGACCACATAGACTATATACGTTTAAACCCGTCCTCTTCAGGTAGGGCTACTCAGATGGCCCTCCAGAGACACCATGAGACCACATAGACTATACGTTTAAACCTGTCCTCTTCAGGCAGGGCTACTCAGATGGCCCTCCAGAGACACCATGAGACCACATAGACTATATACGTTTAAACCTGTCCTCTTCAGGCAGGGCTACTCAGATGGCCCTCCAGAGACACCATGAGACCAGACCACATAGACTATACGTTTAAACCTGTCCTCTTCAGGCAGGGCTACTCAGATGGCCCTCCAGAGACACCATGAGACCACATAGACTATACGTTTAAACCTGTCCTCTTCAGGCAGGGCTACTCAGATGGCCCTCCAGAGACACCATGAGACCACATAGACTATACGTTTAAACCTGTCCTCTTCAGGCAGGGCTACTCAGATGGCCCTCCAGAGACACCATGAGACCACATAGACTATACGTTTAAACCTGTCCTCTTCAGGCAGGGCTACTCAGATGGCCCTCCAGAGACACCATGAGACCACATAGACTATACGTTTAAACCTGTCCTCTTCAGGCAGGGCTACTCAGATGGCCCTCCAGAGACACCATGAGACCACATAGACTATATACGTTTAAACCTGTCCTCTTCAGGCAGGGCTACTCAGATGGCCCTCCAGAGACACCATGAGACCACATAGACTATACGTTTAAACCTGTCCTCTTCAGGCAGGGCTACTCAGATGGACACCAGACCACATAGATAGACTATACGTTTAAACCCATCCTCTTCAGGCAGGGCTACTCAGATGGAGACCAGACAGGGCAATCTAAATATCTCTCCCGCTCTTTGATGAACTGAAAATGCATTTGTGTAACTCATTACCGGCTGCCTGTGCTGATGCAGCATCATCATCATCATCATCATCATCATCACCACCACCACCACCACCACCACCACCACCACCATCATCACCACCACCACCACCACCACCACCACCACCACCACCACCATCATCCTTCACCACCACCACCACCACCACCACCACCACCACCACCATCACCACCACCACCACCACCACCACCACCACCATCACCACCACCATCATCACCACCACCACCACCACCACCACCACCACCACCACCACCACCACCACCACCACCACCATCATCATCATCATCATCATCACCACCACCACCACCACCACCACCACCATCATCATCATCATCATCACGAGCAATTTTGCACGTCGATCAAACCTCATATTGTGTCCAAAATCGTTACTTTTTTATGATGATTTAAAAAAGGAACGTGAAGCAGTGAAAATAGCCAAATCTATACAAGCTCACAACATGTCAAATGTTTGTGTGTGTGTGCGTGTGTGCGTGCGTGCGTGCGTGCGTGCGTGCGTGCGTGCGTGCGTGCGTGCGCGTGTGTGTGCGCGTGTGCACGTGTGCGTGTGTGTGTGTGTGTGTGTGTGTGCACATCCTATCTGGGTCGCATGCTGAATTCCCTCAGACCTTTATATCACGTCAAATTAGAACTGTGTTCCAAAAATGAACAAAATAATCTATGGCCGTTTGACTCGTATATGGATATGAAGCATCAACTGATGTCGAGAAAACACTATTGTGACCGCCGCCAAAATAGTTACATCTTCACTATAGATGTAACTATAGACAGACTGTATCAAATATGACTATTGTAAACGATACAGAGACACCTTCCCGACAATGTCGCCGAGAGCAGTTGTTTATTTTTGGACCACAATAGCTATAAGCAATAATATGTCAAAATGTCAAAATGTTAAACGCTCAAATTATTTTGTCTCTGTTACACATCTAGGGGCCGCAATCTGCTTTCAAAGATCTTCCTAGAAGGTTTGTCATTGGTCGAAAATGTCCCTGCAGAAATGACTAACCAATCAGGAAGTAGACAGGCTAATCAACCACCAATGACAAAGCTTCTAGGGAAATCTTTGAATGCACATTGTGTCACAGACTTTATTTTTATTGTTTTATTTAAAAAAGATTTAACGTATTGCTGGCTGTCTGAATACCAAAAAAAGGTAATTAAAATGTGGACATAGTATTGCTTATAACTTACTTTAAAGGAGCATTCAGTGATTTGGGTGATTTGGAAAACCACCCAGTCCGCCCCGGTAACAAAATGTGCACACGCACACGCTCTACAGTGGGGGGAAGTGCAACAGGCCAACAAAATGTGCACCAAGGCCCCACTCGATCATGATTGGAGGAAGGCCCCTCTCAACCTGATTGGATGAAGGCTTTGCCACCTGCCACCAAAACTGAAACTAGGGTTTTTTGACCGCAGGGGCTCACTGGGGACAGGGACGAACTCCTTATATGGTCAGCACACTCTATAGTAGGGAGGATTATATTAAAAAAAATAAAAAAAATAAGTGATATTTGAATGAAGTGAAATCACTGAATATACCTTTAATATGAGAAAAAACAATGTTATTCTCCATAGAGAAAGAAACGTCCGCGAACCAGGGGACTTCTGTGCTCCATTACAAAAATAAAAAATAAAAAAGCTAAACTAAACTTACATAATACAGCTAAAAACTTAAGGAAAGTAAAATAAAAATAAATAAGAAAGAAATGGGACTACTTCTCCCATCCCCGCTGGGACTGCATATATTTAACATTCCAAGCAGGAATCAGCTGCTCTGAAATGCACTGAAGTCAGCCCCGACACCTTCAGACAACCCCCCGAACATTTTAAAGCGCCGCGCTCAGCCCAAAAGTTAAAGCCTTGGCATTTTCTTCACGGTGAGAAGTGGTGCGCGAGGCTTTACATTTCTGAGGACGCTCGGAGTCTCAGAGACGAACGAGACAGCTTGCGGGAGAAGCGCATTTCTTTTTTCTCTCTCCAGAGTAGCATATCGGAGCGTATGATTTCCGAGTTAACGTTAGCGCGTGTCTGTATTCATCTAAATCTGCAAAGTAACGACGTAACTGGAGCTGTCGAATAACTATAGTGGAGTAAAAAGTGCAAAAAAGATCATCGAAAATAGCCTATATATATAGCGGAGCAGAATTATTATTATTTTCTTTACATCAAAACTATTTTGCTGAATATAACTAATCTTTAGGCACAACAAAACACCTCGCACCTTGCGTATACTTTGGCTTTTTGAAAATAGAAAGCTTGTGAACTTGTATATCTGCTATTTAAAAAAATACATGTTATACGCTTTGAAAACAGACATTCTGCTTTACGAGCACTTCCACTTTTCGTACGTTAGGTACATTTTGATAGCAATGCGTTTGAACTTTCAATGAAGTAAATATTGAATACCAGAGCTTTACTTGTAGTCTACATCAGGGGTTCTGGCCGGGGACCCCCGGAAATGCTTTGGCAACATCTCGGGACCCCCGCCCCGCCCCCTCCCGACCCCCAATATAAATTGACTGCTACAATAACCTTAATATTAGAGAAAATACACCATAAATAAATACTGAAACCAGATATAATCATTAGGGAAGGTGTATGCATGTACTATGTGTACCATGTAAACTCTTAATTTCCATTTTCCAGCTATTCAGTTGCATAAAGAAACAAAAAAGTTTTTTTTTATTTATTTTTTTATTTGGGGACCCCCCCAAAATAATCTGGCGACCCCCCGATGGGTCGCGACCCACGGGTTGAGAACCCCTGGTCTACATTATGGTATTGATATTTTTGTTTTACATACGTTAAAAGTATAATGAGAGAGCTGAGCCAGAAGGCAAAGCTCTCTGTCTACCGAGCAATCTTTGTTCCTACTCTCACCATATGGTCATGAAATATAGGGTCATGACGAAAGAATATAAGGTCGCGAATACAAACGGTCGGAAATGACGGGTGGCTGGCATCTCCCTTAGAGTTCAGTCAGAGAGAGAGAGAGAGAGAGAGAGAGAGAGAGAGAGAGAGAGAGAGAGAGAGAGAGAGATTCTTGGAGTAGAGTCCCTGCTTCTTCGCCTGGAAACGAGCCAGCTTAGGTGGTTCGGGGCATCTGGTTAGGATGCCTCTCGGGCGTCTCCCTAGAGAGGTCCTCGACGCACGTCCCACTGGGAGGAGACCCCCGGGGGGGCAGATCAAGGCGCAGTTGGAGGAAACACACATCGACTCACTGGCCTTGGAACGCCTCAAGGTTCCCCCAGGAGGAAGTTATTACATGTTGCTCTGGAAGTCTGGAGCTCCCTGGTGGAGCTGTTGCCCCCGCGACCCGACCACCGATAAGCGGTTGAAGGTGGATGGATGGATGGAAAAGTATCCTCGTCCCCATCCCTGCATGCATGAAGAGCTGGTTACCGTCTCCCTCAGAGCTGTGTATCTTTTCTCTGAGCTCCAGTAGATTTATGCGGGAGGCTATTTTTAGCCACGTGTGTGCGTGTGTGCGTGCGTGCGCGTGCGCGCACATGTGTTTTTTTAGGGACGTAGTTACGGGCTGTAATGATAGGTCGTCCTCTGCACTTCCTCTCCCTCCACAATCTCTCTGAGTCAAGGTCGGCCTCCAGAAATGAGGAAGTGTGAACGGAACGGCACGTCATTAATTCTGAAAAAACCCTGCTCGGCCCCGGTGACAAGATGACAGCGCTTTAAATATGGATCGCGGCCATGCACATCATCGTGGGGGAAAACGCACGCACGCACGCACGCTCGAACGCACGCACGCACGCACGCACGCACGCACGCACGCACGCACACACACTGTACTGTACTGTAACACCCCAAATCATCATATATACAGTTAATATGTGTGTGTGTGTGTGTGTGTGTGTGTGTGTGCGTGTGCGTGTGCGTGTGCGTGTGCGTGTGTGTGTGTTAGGCTGCGCAACAGTGACACTTGGTTGTGCAAACAAACCAAACGCATGCAATGTTCATGCTCGGACAGACCCAGCCAGCCATGTAGCCAGCCAACCAGCCAGCCAGCCAGCCAGCCAGAGACACACATAGCTGTTTATATAGGAGTGGTTGCACCACTCAAAAAGCAATAAAAAAAAAAGTACATAGTAGCCTATAGCGTCTTTGGGGCCGGTGAAGACCACACATGCCACGGCCGCTTCCGTGCCTGGCGCAACGTCGCTGCAGTATATGATCAACTAGGGCGTTGATCTGTACGGCAGTGTATGATGAATTGAACATGGCGGACCCTATCGTAAAAAAGTGTATAATGCTTTATGGTGTCGTCCGCAGTTAACAGTTTTGTATCGAGTTGTGCTTGAAATGCAAGCTGTAATTCTCCAATCTGTTAATACATACTTTGATCAATCAATCAATCAATCAATCAATCAATCAATCAATCAATCAATCAGTGGTTGCCAACCAGTGGTCCTTGAGGAGGTTCCAGGTGGTCCCCATCAGAGTAATCTAGTAAGAGAGTGGCGACACGCTTTGATCTCGCCGCAAAGCAGGGTGCTATGGGCTATAGTTCCAAACACTGGAACTATCCCATTGAGATAGAATGAGCACGTCCGCATTCCATTGTTTATAGAATGGGAGTCAACGCTATAGTGTCGCCACTGACTCTCTTAGTAGATTTATCTGGTCCCCATCAGCTACATGAATAAAGTCACAGGTAACCAAATGGACCCTTAGTAGATCTTTGACTCTTGAGAGTGTGTACAACGTTTCATTTTGTACGCACTCTCAAGAGTTACACAAACATCAGAATCAGTTTACAAAAAGTCTACACAATTAGAGAATGTTGTGTCAATGTTTGCCTGTCGTCTCTCCTAACGGTACCAATACAGCATGGAATTGTGGACAAAAAATCTTATCCAACGACACCAACATATTCAACGTTTTGACTGTCAATCTCATCACGTGGTGGTCCGTGGCTGAATACATTAAAACCAAGGATATGATTGAAAACAGCTACGGGAAAACTGAAAAGTTAGCATCATGGAGCTAAGGATATATAGGTTGGTGCCTTGCATGGTTTCTGTGGGTGAATTGTAATGTACATTTTAACCCATTTTGGGCGGGAACCCCTTTTGGTGTTTTAAACATTGTTATAATTTAGCTATTGAAAAATAGCAGATCTACAAGCTCATAGCGCGCCACCGCACTACGAGCTTGTAGGTCTGCTATTTTTGAAAAATCGTGAAAATATTTATTTCAGAAAACTGGAGGATTTAGAAGATTTTCTTTTGAATGTTGAGGTCGGGCCTAAATGGGGTTAAGGCACTTTGGATAAAAGCTGCCACCATGCGTGCGTGCGTGCGTGCGTGCGTGCGTGCGTGCGTGCGTGCGTGCGTGCGTGCGTGCGTGCGTGCGTCCGTGCGTGCGTGCGACACAGGCTGCCCTACACAACAACAACAGGTCATGCGTGCGTGCGTGCGTGCGTGCGTGCGTGCGTGCGTGCGTGCGTGCGTCACAGGCTGCCCTACACAACAACAACAGGTCATGCGTGCGTGCGTGCGTGCGTGCGTGCGTGCGTGCGTGCGTGCGTGCGTGCGTGCGTGCGTGCGTCACAGGCTGCCCTACACAACAACAACAACAACAGGTCATGTAAACAGCGCTGAGTGCTACACAAACACAAATAAACATCATCCTACCTCGTCGTCAATGCGTTCACAATGATCGCACCACTTAACACCTGAGCCCCTTGAATGTTACGTCACAACAAATACATACAGAAATATGTTCCTGACAAACCACTGAGACTGAAGTGTGTTTACAGTAAGTGTCAAAACAAACCCCCGTCATTTCAGTCCAACATCATTCTCAGCTTCTCAACTGCAGCGAGAAAAAAAAAAAAAAAAGCTCATTCAGGACGGGAAAATAGGTCTTGAAAAAGCTATTGAAAAATAGCAAAATAAATGTATGCAAATCTTTGAATATATATTCTTTCAGAGCGTTTTTAACTCAAATCTTTGCTTCTGGGGGGGGGGGGGGGGGTCCTCTGGCAAGGTTATAATAGTTAACTAAAACTAACTAAAAAACGAAAACTAGAATTAAAAAAACATTTTAGTTAACTGAAACGATATCTAAACTGAAACTGTTCACAAAACTAACTGAAATTATAGAAAAAATACTAAGCATTTCACCTAAATAAAAACTAAATAAAAACTAGCAAACCCGCTCTAAAAACGAACTAAAACTAACTGAATTAGAAAAAAACTAGCCAAAACTAACTAAAACTAAACTATAATGAAAAAAACAAAACTATTATAACCTTGGTCTCTGGAACAACATATTTTCAGATGGGGGTCCGAGGCTAAATACAGATAATTCTGGGGGTCCTTGACATGAAAAGGGTTGAGCACCACTGACACAGAAACATAGGGGTTGAGCACCACTGACATAGAAACATAGGGGTTGAGCACCACTGACATAGAAACATAGGGGTTGAGCACCACTGACACAGAAACATAGGGGTTGAGCACCACTGACATAGAAACATAGGGGTTGAGCACCACTGACACAGAAACATAGGGGTTGAGCACCACTGACACAGAAACATAGGGGTTGAGCACCACTGACACAGAAACATAGGGGTTGAGCACCACTGACATAGAAACATAGGGGTTGAGCACCACTGACATAGAAACATAGGGGTTGAGCACCACTGACATAGAAACATAGGGGTTGAGCACCACTGACATAGAAACATAGGGGTTGAGCACCACTGACATAGAAACATAGGGGTTGAGCACCACTGACATAGAAACATAGGGGTTGAGCACAACTGACATAGAAACATAGGGGTTGAGCACCACTGACATAGAAACATAGGGGTTGAGCACCACTGACACAGAAACATAGGGGTTGAGCACCACTGACACAGAAACATAGGGGTTTTCCAGAAAAATCAGGATTTAGAAGCCTTTTTTGTGGAGGTCCAAATGGGTAAAACAAAATATGCCTATACAAATACAGTGATTTATGTCGGTGTTGCAACGGAAGAAATGTTCCGCCAATACTACAGCGCGGCACAGTACACAACACACGCGCACGGACGCACGCACACACACACACACACACATGCACATGCACACGCATGCGCTTGACAGTGAGTGAGTGCAGGAGACTGCACGGCCAATAGAGAACAAGCTGTCGTTATGCTGCGGTATAAGAGCTGAAATATGAGCCTTCTCCGCGGCGCGCGCACGCACGCACGCACGCACGCACGCACGCACGCACGCACGCACAGACACACAGACACACAGACACACAGACACAGTGTTTCTCGAGGGCCCGAGGAAGCCGTTGTCCTAGATTACAGGGGAAAAAAAGCACAGCTCTCACCTTTGACCCCCTCCCCCCCACCCCCCACCCCCCGCAGCCTCTCAAAACACTATACTCTGAACTCTGAAGGAAGAAAAGAGTCATGTTCAATTACCGTGCCCCTCCTCCTCTCCTCCACTACACCACCCATTAGGCTACTATACTTACAGCCCACTCCACATGGGGTATGTGTCTGGGACCCCCTAGAGGGGCGTTGGGGGGGGACTTTTACACATGCTGTTGCACTAAATATTATGCTCTCAGTGTGATTACAGCAGATCTACGAGCTCACAACATGTGATGTGTGGATCTGGTTTTGGAAGGGAATGCAGCAGGGAATGTATATAAATGCACAATCTATATGTATATGATGAATTGAACATGGTGGACCCTATTGGAAACAAGTGTAATGCTTAATTGGGTCGTCCACTCACAGTTAACAGCCTTTGTATTGAGTTTGTGCTTGAAATGTACTGTAATTCTGCAAACTGTTAATAAATATTTCAATCAATCAATCAAAAGCACCTTGGACTAAACATTATATAGCACTGCGCAAGAAGCATGGAACACGGATGTGTATCTTACAGGAAACTCCCGTTAAACTTTCCGACAAACTCCGGTAAACTCCCGAATTGTACCATCACACCCGTATATTAGGCTACTGTATATTGACTGTATATAATATGCCCGCTAAACGTGAGGTTTACGGGGCTAAACGTGAGGTTTACGGGCAAATCTAGTGTCCATGATTGCCCGTTAACTCCTCTTTTCGCGCAGTGGAACATTAATGACCAGTGAACCAACCTGGCATCTAAATCAGGGTTTCTCAAGGTGGGTGCCGGGCAGTGTTGTTTTCGTCGACTAAAACTAAGACAAAAAATGTTCGTCGACTACGCTTTTTCACTGACGAAAACTAAATGGAAACTACATGAAAACTAAGCTATGATGACTAAAACTAAGACTAAATATACTGACAATTTCGTCAACAAATAAAAACTAGACTAAAATGTTAGGAAGCGACTAGTGGACTAGAGATCCAGTATAAGTCATTTTACACTTGGTTGCATGCTGAAAATAGCCGATCTACAAGTTCACAATGCGTCGCAGCGCGACGCATTGTGAACTTGTAGATCGGCTATTTTCAGCAAGTGTAAAATCAGTCATTACGACGGCATCAAGGCCCACCAAAATACATTTTAGTCGACTAAATCAACTGTCGATTTAGTCGACTAAAATCGCATGACATTTAGTCGACTAAAACTAGACTAACACTAAGGCATTCCAGGTGACTAAAATGTGACTAAAACTATATGAAAACTATTCAAAAGACTATGACTAAAACTAAAATCAAATTTTGCTGCCAAAAACAACACTGGTGCCGGGACACTATAGAGAGTATGCGCGTGACATCATCACCAAACCCGGAAGTTATGCAGGAACGCCTACTGAGTGGCAAAAAACTACTTTCTGGGCCTTGACAGCCCATACATGTACATACAGAAAAGCCCTATCTGATTGCATTAAACGACATTGAACAATGT
This sequence comes from Electrona antarctica, assembly GCF_951216825.1. NCBI lineage: Eukaryota > Metazoa > Chordata > Actinopteri > Myctophiformes > Myctophidae > Electrona > Electrona antarctica. The sequence continues at coordinate 54,157,740 of NC_136812.1, read as the reverse complement.
TAAACTCACTTTGCATGTTGCTTTGCCACTCGATGTGCCATTCACTTTAAGCATGCGCATACCCTCTATAGTCCAGGGGCGATACATTGATAATATTTGGAATTCACCAATATCGATATCAGTTTAATACCATCTAGACTTAGTAAAACAGTCTCTTCCTCGAAACGACCTGTTGTATAATATATGGATACATCCCACTGTTATGTTCATAGCTTACGTATGATTCATGATAACTATAGTCTTCATGTTTATGATTTATTGCCCTGTTTTGTTCTTGCTTAATGCAAATCACTCTGGATTAAGAGCTATACATGGTTCCTATAGTTTTATCTATAGGTCAAGAGCAGCCTATAACAGCAATGGTTCCTATAGTTTTATCTATAGGTCAAGAGCAGCCTAACAGTAATGGTTCCTATAGTTTTCCCCGCTCTGAGCATTTTTTATTTTGGGGGGAGTTTAGACATTTTAGACGTGTTTTGAAAACATGCGCCCTGTGACCTGAGTCGGAGTGGCAGGTCGAAAAAGTGGTTAAACTGCACATTACACACTCTGATAACCTGTGCGCACTCACGCACACACACACACACACACACACACACACACACACACACACACACATTACAGACTCTGCTAAGCTGTGCATGACATGCATGAACAGCTTATTGTATGTGACATGTTTGCCTTTCCCATGGTACAAAACGCCTGCAGATCATATCAGTGCGCGCGCGTGTGTGTGTGTGTGTGTGTGTGTGTGTGTGTGTGTGTGTGTGTGTGTGTGTGTGTGTGTGTGTGTGTGTGTGTGTGTGCGTGTGTGTGTGTGTGTGTGTGTGTGTGTTGGTTCTCCTCACAAGAGAAATGCAGTTCAAACCTCATATTATTTGGGTTGGGCTTACAATCAGAACATTTTTCAAGTTGGGTTAGGCCGGGTTAGATATTTAGAACGGGGGTCTTCAACAGGGGGTCTGGGACCACTAGGGGGTCCTCAGAGATACTGCATGTGGGGGGGCCGCCAAGTCACAAACACACCAAAACCTTTTGTAGATCAGTTCATTTTTCTGTATAATTCTCACACTATTTTCAGCAAATTTCAATGCTATCCTAAAGTGTTGATGTGCTCACTTATTGCAATACAAACGGTGTGTGTGTGTGTGTGTGCGTGTGTGCGTGCGTGCGTGCGTGCGTGCGTGCGTGCGTGCGTGCGTGCGTGCGTGCGTGCGTGCGTGTGCATTTAGCAAAGATTTCCTAGGCGTGTGATGAGCGAGGATGATGCGCGGGGGGTCTCAAATCGGCCGTGACGGACCCTCCTGCCACTGACATGGCTTGTTGATTACATTACCCCTCTATTAAACACACACACACACACACACACACACACACACACACACACACACACACACACACACACACACACACACACACACACACACACACACACACACACACACACACACACACACACACACACACACACACACACACACACACACACATCGTCTGAGTACGCTTGCAGTCCAAGTCTGCAAACACATATACGCTCATTCACATGCACGTCACGCACACACACACACACACACACACACAAAGAGGCCTCTGTTCACGTGTGTGTGTGTGTGTGTGTGTGTGTGTGTGTGTGTGTGTGTGTGTGTGTGTGTGTGGGTGTGTCACAGTAAATCCCATTAAATCCTAATAGACTGAGGAGAATGCTGTCTTTCTGCGTTGTTTGTCTCACACAACAGAGTTCCTGTCTGTCTGTCTGTCTCAATCCCTGGATAAACACATCAGCTGGCTGTCACTCAATCACACGCACGCACGCACGCACGCACGCACGCACGCACAATAGGTGTCGTTCGCGGCATCGTGGTCGTTAGGCAGGAGTATAACGTCCGGGATTCGAACCCAGGTCTCCCCGCGCGTGGAATGCCAACATCCTAACCACTAAGGCAAAGGGAATGGCTCTGGGGAAGATATTATACTTTGTTTTTAGGTCATCAGGCTGAGGCCTCACTCAGACCTTTACTGCATTGCTGTATGCTTGTTGGATGAATGTTGTGTAGTGTCATGGCCGCCCCAATGCATTTCCAATGGAAGTCACATGGTTTGTAGTCCACATTTTGGACTACAAGCTGTTGTATGGCTTTCGGCTGTGTTTCGACTGCGCCCCTCCCCCTCATACAACACAAATGTTGTGTCAAACCATGTGACTCCCATTGGAAATGCATTGGGGCGGCCATGACACTACACAACATTCATCCAACAAGCATACAGCAATGCAGTAAAGGTCTGAGTGAGGCCTGAGGCTGTGAGCCACTCTGCTACACACAGGCTGGTCATTTCATAACAGATTTAAGCCATTTTGGGGCGGGAACCCCTTTTGCTGTTTTAAAGCTACAGCTATTGAAAAATAGCAGATCTACAAGCTCATAGCGCGCCACCGAGTGGCGCGCTACGAGCTTGTAGGTCTGCTATTTTTTGAAAAATCGTGAAAATATTTATTTCAGAAAACTGGAGGAAGATTTTTTTTTTAATTTCGACGTCAGGCCTAAATGGGTTAAATAAATGCTTTCTGTGCGGAGTTTGCATGTTCTCCCCGTGTCCCCTATAGGGTAGGTACCCTCACATGTTCTCCCTGTGTCCCCTATAGGGTAGGTACCCTCACATGTTCTCCCCGTGTCCCCTATAGGGTAGGTACCCTCACATGTTCTCCCCGTGTCCCCTATAGGGTAGGTACCCTCACATGTTCTCCCCGTGTCCCCTATAGGGTAGGTACCCTCACATGTTCTCCCCGTGTCCCCTATAGGGTAGGTACCCTCACATGTTCTCCCCGTGTCCCCTATAGGGTAGGTACCCTCACATGTTCTCCCCGTTACCCTAGGGTAGGTACCCTCACATGTTCTCCCCGTGTCCCCTATAGGGTAGGTACCCTCACATGTTCTCCCCGTGTCCCCTATAGGGTAGGTACCCTCACATGTTCTCCCCGTGTCCCCTATAGGGTAGGTACCCTCACATGTTCTCCCCGTGTCCCCTAGGGTAGGTACCCTCACATGTTCTCCCCGTGTCCCCTAGGGTAGGTACCCTCACATGTTCTCCCCGTGTCCCCTAGGGTAGGTACCCTCACATGTTCTCCCCGTGTCCCCTAGGGTAGGTACCCTCACATGTTCTCCCCGTGTCCCCTAGGGTAGGTACCCTCACATGTTCTCCCCGTGTCCCCTAGGGTAGGTACCCTCACATGTTCTCCCCGTGTCCCCTAGGGTAGGTACCCTCACATGTTCTCCCCGTGTCCCCTATAGGGTAGGTACCCTCACATGTTCTCCCCGTGTCCCCTAGGGTAGGTACCCTCACATGTTCTCCCCGTGTCCCCTAGGGTAGGTACCCTCACATGTTCTCCCCGTGTCCCCTAGGGTAGGTACCCTCACATGTTCTCCCCGTGTCCCCTATAGGGTAGGTACCCTCACATGTTCTCCCCGTGTCCCCTAGGGTAGGTACCCTCACATGTTCTCCCCGTGTCCCCTAGGGTAGGTACCCTCACATGTTCTCCCCGTGTCCCCTAGGGTAGGTACCCTCACATGTTCTCCCTGTGTCCCCTATAGGGTAGGTACCCTCACATGTTCACCCCGTGTCCCCTAGGGTAGGTACCCTCACATGTTCTCCCCGTGTCCCCTAGGGTAGGTACCCTCACATGTTCTCCCCGTGTCCCCTAGGGTAGGTACCCTCACATGTTCTCCCCGTGTCCCCTAGGGTAGGTACCCTCACATGTTCTCCCCATGTCCCCTAGGGTAGGTACCCTCACATGTTCTCCCCGTGTCCCCTAGGGTAGGTACCCTCACATGTTCTCCCCGTGTCCCCTAGGGTAGGTACCCTCACATGTTCTCCCCGTGTCCCCTAGGGTAGGTACCCTCACATGTTCTCCCCGTGTCCCCTAGGGTAGGTACCCTCACATGTTCTCCCCGTGTCCCCTAGGGTAGGTACCCTCACATGTTCTCCCCGTGTCCCCTAGGGTAGGTACCCTCACATGTTCTCCCCGTGTCCCCTATAGGGTAGGTACCCTCACATGTTCTCCCCGTGTCCCCTAGGGTAGGTACCCTCACATGTTCTCCCCGTGTCCCCTAGGGTAGGTACCCTCACATGTTCTCCCCGTGTCCCCTAGGGTAGGTACCCTCACATGTTCTCCCCGTGTCCCCTAGGGTAGGTACCCTCACATGTTCTCCCCGTGTCCCCTAGGGTAGGTACCCTCACATGTTCTCCCCGTGTCCCCTAGGGTAGGTACTCCCACATGTTCTCCCCGTGTCCCCTAGGGTAGGTAGGTACCCTCACATGTTCTCCCCGTGTCCCCTAGGGTAGGTACCCTCACATGTTCTCCCCGTGTCCCCTAGGGTAGGTACCCTCACATGTTCTCCCCATGTCCTCTAGGGTAGGTACCCTCACATGTTCTCCCCGTGTCCCCTAGGGTAGGTACCCTCACATGTTCTCCCCGTGTCCTCTAGGGTAGGTACCCTCACATGTTCTCCCCGTGTCCCCTAGGGTAGGTACCCTCACATGTTCTCCCCGTGTCCCCTAGGGTAGGTACCCTCACATGTTCTCCCCGTGTCCTCTAGGGTAGGTACCCTCACATGTTCTCCCCGTGTCCCCTATAGGGTAGGTACCCTCACATGTTCTCCCTGTGTCCCCTAGGGTAGGTAGGTACCCTTGCATGTTCTCCCCGTGTCCTCTAGGGTAGGTACCCTCACAAAAACATGCAGTAATCCTGGTCTCTAAACTGCCTCCCCCTGGCCAGCCGGGGCGCCTGATGGAGGGGAAAGGAACTGGTTGGAATAACGTGTTCCTTCCACACGCTACGTCCAACCAGGGAAACTCCCCCCTGTCAGGTGTAAAGGAGCAACTTGGACACTCAGGCATGAAGGAAGCATGAGTTCAAGTCCGTTGCTCTCCCCATGTCCCCTATATATGGGGACTAGGTTGGCGGAGGGTGTGTATAGAGAGCCCAGGATCACATTAGATAATTGGCACAGGGGTGAAAAAATGGGTTACAAAATCGAGGGATACATTTTAACAAAGAAATGCTTTGTTTTGTTTTGTCTCATTGTTATTTATTGTTAATTATGCAAGACTGCAAGTCGCTCTGGGTTAAGAGCGTCTGCCAAGTTCGTTCATTCAAGTTTTATTTATTCTCGAAATTACACTGAGTAATTAAACTCATTTTCAGCGTCGTCGAGTAGTACAATATAATAAGAAACATCACAGTACGTCAGAAGATCAGGAAAAGGTATACATGTGAATTACATATATAGGTTACAAATAAGCTAAGAGAAATTTCAAAAGGATCTAAAAACAGGTACATATTGTGGGGGTTTTAAAACGACCTATAGGGTACCAATGTGGTCCATTTTCATTTAGTTTGAAGGTCATTCGCAAATACCTAAATTGTAAAATTGTAAAATTGTAAAATTGTAAAATTGTAAAATTGTAAAATTGTAAAATTATTTTATAATTTTATAATTTTACAATTTTACAATTTTATAATTTTTCAATTTTTCAATTTTTCAATTTTACAATTTTACAATGTACAATTATTGTACAATGGCTTCAGCAAGCGAACATCCCTGAAAGAGGGCCTGGACCGCTGCTACATAGCACCCGCTTACAATGGTGGAAAGTAACTAAGCACTTTTAGTGCTTAGTTACTTTTACAGTTGGGTGCCACCGATATTGTCCCTTATCATTTGACCCATTTAGGCCTGACCTCAAAATTTAAAAAAAATCCTTCTAAATCCTCCAGTTTTCTGAAATAAATATTTTCACGATTTTTCAAAAATAGCAGACCTACAAGCTCGTAGCGCGCCACTCGGTGGCGCGCTATGAGCTTGTAGATCTGCTATTTTTCAATAGCTAAATTATAACAATGTTTAAAACACCAAAAGGGGTTCCCGCCCAAAATGGGTTAACTGTCCTTTTGCGCAGATCACGCAAACCTCAGCAAAAAGAAAAGGACAATATCGATGGCCTCCAACTGTAAGTACTGTACTTAAGTACAATTTTGAGGTATTTGTAGGCTACTTTACTACAGTATTTCCAATTTCCAGTACTTTTACTTCTACTCCACTGCATCTCAGAGGCAACATTTGTACTTTTACTTCACTACAATCATTTGAAAACTTTTGTTACTATAGTTACTTTGGAGATATAAATTTGATTAGACATTTTTGATTAAATTTGATTAGAAAACATACATTAACCACTTCAACCCTATACATTTCGGCCATTTGAGAATAGCCGATCTACAAGCTCGCATTGAGAGCTTGTAGATCGGCTATTTTCAATAGATTTTCTACATATTTTGAACTTGCGAAATGGGACATTCTGCAATATGAATACTTTTACTTTCAGTACTTTAAGTACATTTTGATGCCGATACTTTTGTACATTTTCAATTCCGTACTTTCACTAGTACGGAATTAGTTCTAAATTGCAGTATTGGTACTTTTACTTAACCCATTTTGGTGTTAGCATTATGTTATAATGCTAACACCATAGATAATGCTCTGCATTATCTATGCTCTACAAGCTCGTAGCACGCCACCGAGTGGCGTGCTACGAGCTTGTAGGTCTGCTATTTTTGAAAAATCGAAGAACGACTGACATAGAAACATAGCTTTTTCAGAAAACTGTCAGGATGTAGAAGACATTTTTAGAATCTGATCTCAGGTCAAAATGTGTTAAAAATCAAATGTGGTATAATGTTGTGGGTGGCACAGCGGGGGTGCAGTAGCTATTCACCAGACGTTCCATGCCAGCACAGATTGTGGACCGTATTCAGAAAAAAGAACAGTGGTTCTCAAACTATTTCATGTCAAGGAACCCTAGAATTATATGAATATATATATATGAATTGAGAGAGAGAGAGAGAGAGAGAGAGAGAGAGAGAGAGAGAGCATTGAAAGGGGAGGCACAGAGAGATCAGAATCGGAAGAACATGCAAAACAGCGCGCGCACATTAACGCACGCACGCACGCACGCACGCACGCACGCACGCACGCACGCCCGCACGCACGCACGCACGCACGCACGCACGCACGCACGTACGCACGCACGCACACGCCACTACATTCCGGCCATGTTGAATGTCAGTGCTTTGTAATCCAAACCAGACCTTGTCAACAAGCACCCCCCCCCCCCCCCCCCCCCCCCCCCAAACACACACACCATGTCTGTTGTAATGCCGGTGTGTATGTGTGTGTGTGCGTGCGCGTGTGCACGTGCGTTTTGGAGAGAGAGAGAGAGAGAGAGAGAGAGGCCGACTGAACTCGGCCCAAACTCTGACTGCAACGTGCGGTCGCACCGCGGTCACACACTGTCTCCGACGCACACATTCCAACGAGCACACACACACACACACACACACACACACACACACACACACACACACACACACACACACACACACACACACACACACACACACACACACACACACACACACACACACACACGCACACGCACGCACGCACGCTGGTGTTACATAGTTGAGGAGTTGGAACTTTCTCTGACCTTCCGTCTCTCCTCATACATCCTCCTCTGACCTCAGAGTGGCTCTGAGCCGCCACATTCTACACTTCACCCTTACCTTAACCTTAAAGGACCACTTCATTCACCACTTTTGCAACCAGATCTTATTTTAACCCATTCTGGGGCGGGAACCTTTTTTGGTGTTTTAAAGCATGATGTTATACTTTAGCTATTGAAAAATAGCAGATCTACAAGCTCGTAGCGCGGCACTAAAATCATGAAAATGTGCCTCAAATCTTTGAATATTGTTACAGAGTCAACGTTTTTTAAGTCAAATCGTTGCTTCTGGGGAGGTCCCTGGAACAACATATTTTAAGATGGGGGTCGGCGGCCAATTACATATACTTTTTTGGGGTCCTTGACATGAAATATTGAGCACCACTGATGTAAAAAAAAGTTATATTTCAGAAAACTGTCGTGATTTAGAAGACAGTTTTTAAAATTCGATGGGCTCCATGATGTCATCCTTCTTGAGATTCCAACTCCCTTTTTCTGTCGAATTTCTTGAACTCCAACTCCAACTCAGTAAATTACTACATGGATGGACTCATCATAGGTCACCAGGTCATTCATAGTCCAGACAAGACTGAGCTTCTCTCTTCCCAGCTAAGTCCTGCCCTATGCGGGAGCTATAGCTATTTCCGTAGACAACGGCCCGGTAACGTCTGTCCCGACAGCCAGGAACCTTGGTGTTGTCATGGACAGTCAGCTCTCGTTCAAAACACACATCACAGCTGTCACTCCATCCTGTAGGTTCACACTCTATAACATACGATGAACCCTCCCGCGCACTCAGATCAGCCAACGCAGTGGCTTTCTATTGGAAAGAACATTTAAAACAAATCAACAAGTCCTACATTACTAAATGCATGGTCCCGAGACGTTGCCAAAGCATTTCCGGGGGTCCCCGGCCAAAAACAAAAACGAACCCCTGATGTAGGCTACTGTACAACATGTACCCATGTGAGCTCCTCCTCACTACAATGGGAATTGGGGGGAATAACCAAGGGGCCAGTGAGGCGCTCCAACGTTGAAGCACTGGGCCCTAGTGGTAAGAGGAAGGACTGCAGGCGGACCCGTGCTTTAACACGTAGGACCATCACTCTCTCTACGTCACCCCGGACCTCAAATTTGAGGGCCGGAGGAGGTACTTCCGGCAGTCTTCCGGGCGCTTCAAAACGCCACTGAGCAACTTCATCGAAAATTAATAGCTTGGGGGCGGGGCTAGTGCTCCAGTTCGGCCTCTATCCTTTATATACTCTATGGGTATAACGCATAAATAAATAAATAAATGTCCTTTGTGCAAAGAGACGTGCCAGACCCATCGGTGGCCTTTGTACGCTCCCAGAGAGTCACAAAATGGGCAAATCAGTGCACATGCAGCGCCGTCGGGAGCGAGCCCGAGAGGCCTCGTTATAAAGTCTGACTTATAAATGTCAAAGTGTGGAGAGTCTATGCTGGCTCCTCAGAGATACATCAACACAGACAGGGATGGGGGAGGTTGGGGTGGGGGCCCTGTTTGGGTGACAGCAGGAGGAAAAAAAGGGATGTAATTTGTGTCAAGAATATCCAGACAGCCATAAAGGTCAAAATATGCCCCGGCCGTATAAGCCATTTAGACCATGAGGACGATTCTACTAAAATGTCTTCTAAATCCCTGACAGTTTTCTGTTTCTATGTGTCAGTGGCGTTCAACCTTTTTCATGTCAAGGACCCTCCGGAATTATCTGCATTTGACCCCCCATCTGAAAATATGTTGTTCCAGGGACCCCCCAGAAGCAAAGATTTGAGTTAAAAAGTTCGCTCTGAAAGAATATATTAAAATATTTGCGCCACATTTTTTTTGCGATTTTTCAAAAAATAGCAGACCTGCAAGCTCGTAGCGCGGCACTCGGTGCCGCGCTACGAGCTTGTAGATCTGCTATTTTTCAACAGCTAAAGTATAACATAATGCTTTAAAACACCAAGAGGTGTTCCCGCCCAGAATGGGATAACCACTGACACTTCCCTGTCTTTTATCATTGTCTGACATTTATACCAGCCTGAGTTGAGGCCTTCCAGTGTGACCTGAGGACATAGTCTACAGAATGCCTCCTAGAGTCACTAGAGTCAGTGCTTCTCAAACATTTCCGTGCCGAGGACCCCCGACATGTAGACATATGTTGATGCATATTCACCGGGTGCATAATTGTGTTGGTTAGACATACTAACAGTCCGACAGGCATTCGTCTGACAACACCGTCTCTCCCGACATCTGTGGCAGGTTAAAACTAACCCGTGGCAGGTTAAAACTAACCTGTGACAGATTAAAACTAACCCTTGGCAGGTTAAAACTAAACTGTGACAGATTAAAACTAACCCTTGGCAGGTTAAAACTAAACTGTGACAGATTAAAACTAACCTGTGGCAGGTTAAAACTAACCCGTGGCAGGTTAAAACTAACCTGTGACAGATTAAAACTAACCCTTGGCAGGTTAAAACTAAACTGTGACAGATTAAAACTAACCCTTGGCAGGTTAAAACTAAACTGTGACAGATTAAAACTAACCTGTGGCAGGTTAAAACTAAACCGTGACAGATTAAAACTAACCCGTGGCAGGTTAAAACTAAACCGTGACAGATTAAAACTAACCTGTGGCAGGTTAAAACTAAACTGTGACAGATTAAAACTAACCTGTGGCAGGTTAAAACTAAACCGTGACAGATTAAAACTAACCCGTGACAGATTAAAACTAACCCGTGGCAGGTTAAAACTAAACCGTGACAGATTAAAACTAACACGTGGCAGGTTAAAACTAAACCGTGACAGATTAAAACTAACCTGTGGCAGGTTAAAACTAACCCGTGGCAGGTTACAACTAACCCGTGGCAGGTTACAACAAACCTGTGGCAGGTTACAACTAACCCGTGGCAGGTTAAAACTAACCCTTGGCTTCCTGTGAGGTCAGGTTTAGTGTGGGGTTTTGGGTATAGGGTGTTACTATGTTAGACTGCTGCAAACATGCGTCCCATTATTCACAATGACCCACCCGTCGATCGCTTTGAGAGACGCAGCTGTGTCTCGTAGAGTCGGCAAGAGCAGCAACACCACGAGTAGTTAGTATATACTGGTGATCATGAACCCCTGTGGCCACTGGGGGCGCCAGTGAGTCATTTATGTTAATGTATGTTAATTTATTCATAAATATAATTAGCATAAAACCATAACTCATAAACCATAACTCATAAACCATAACTCATAAAATCATAACTCATAAAATCATAAATATAATTAGCATAATAATAATTATAAAATTCCACGCATTCCCTAAATTCCATGCATACCTTAATGTTTATGTTGTGATGTATGCCATGCTTTTGTTATTGCTTATTATAAATCGCTCTGGATTAAGAGCTTAAGTGTTTTATATCAATAAATGTTTAAGTCTGCTCCATCTCCCCCTCCCTCTCTCTCTCTCTGTCCCCTGCCTGCGTGTTTTCAGGAAGGGGGGTGTCCCTCAGACAGACAGACATGCCGGCTCCAGGTGTGAATAGAACAATAGAAAGTTTAGATGAACCTCTGGGGGAGTGGGGGTGGGGGATCCCTTATCTTTTAGAAGTGCCAGGTGGCAGTTGTAACCGGGGGGTGGGGGCCATTCTCTTTGAAGTGCCAGGTGACAGTTGTAAACCCCCTCCCCCCTCAAAACATTGATGTTGTGTTAATGTGTTAATTAGATGTAGTTAAAACCGGGGGTGGGGGATCCCTTATCTTTTTTATGTGCCAGGTGCAGTTGTAAACCCCCTCCCCCCTCATTAGAGGGGGGGTGGGGGTCCCCTTCTCTTTGAAAGTGACAGTTGACAGGTGACAGGTACCAGGGGACAGGTGACAGGTGACAGCAGCTGACAGCTGACAGGAAAACACACAGCTTGTGTGATGGTATACCCCTAACATTGCAATTTCCAGGTGCATATATACGTTGGAGTAATGGGTGTACAGTAGGTGTACACTATTGAGTACAGGTATGGAAAAATAAAAGTATGAATAAATTATGCAAATTTAAAAAAGAAAATTAATTTAAGCAAAACTTATAATGAAAAAATAAAAAAATAAAAAATGAAAAAATAAAAATAGAAAATAAAAAACTTAAAAAAACTTTTGAAAAAAGAAAAAAAAAGAAAAACACTTAAAAAAGCTTAAAGTTAAAAAAAGTTACAAAACAAGTTAAAAGTTAAAAAAAACTTAAACAAATAAAGAAAAGGAGAAAAATGAAAAAATCAAGAACTTTTAGTGTAAATATGGTTTCTCAACTGTACTGCCGATGTACGTGTGAACTCGTAGAGAAGAACGCTTGAACTAGCTTGGGTGTTGTAGATGCCGCAAATATGTTCGAAAAGGTTTGTGCAATGGTTAGTTAGAGGGGGTGGTCTACTGTGTGGGTGGGGTGTGTATGGGGGTTGGTCTACTATGTGTAGGTGTAGTCTAGTGTAAATGTGGCGTATAGTTGGTACTGCAGGTTTAAACATCAGGTTGGTCTGCTGTCTAGCTTTTCTTTTTTTGTCTAACAGATTTGTCCATTTTATGGTGTAATTCCATTTTTGACCATAGACTATGGATCTAATAATGTAGGTGTAATTCCTCATACAGCCACTACAGACCTGTAGGGGGTTTCAGCCTCCTAGTGCAATTCATCTATTTATTTTTTCGGCCCAGTGGTTCAGAGGACACCCCTCATCCAGGGGCCCTACAAGGGGGTGTAATACCAGTTTTGGCCCATAGACTATGGATTTGAGCATCTCATCGGTGTAATACCGGTTAACACCACTACACCCCAATGCATTGGGGTTTCAAGCCCTCTAGGGGAGTGGATCTCAGTTCACTTCATATTTGGTCCATCACAAAGGGTGTAATATCAGGTTTGCCCCATAGGCTGTGAATTTAAGTAATGTAGGTGTAATTCAGATCTACCCCATAGGCTCAATACATACATGAAGTGGGTTATACTTAGCTTGAATATTGACCGGTGTAAATCTAGCCTGTGTAGCCTATCTGTGAACAATTACACAACATACAGAATAGTATGAGAGCCATAGGTGTTTACGATTATTTGTACGCAGTAACTGGCAGTTTTTACAGTATTACATGGATCCAATATTCTCTGCTATTATTTGGTATCCTTCAGATATGATGAGGCTCTTACATGTAACATATCTGTCCTCTCTAATTATATTACAATATGGTTATGTTATGCTCATAGGGAACAGTGGTTCGAGCAGTAATTATTGTCTGAAGACATTGTATGATCAGGTTATTAACCAAACATTACAGGTAGTACATCATAACCCCATATGGTCTAGTGGTTTAGGATGCTTGGAGTATAGCCATGAGACCAAAGTTCAACTCTTGGTGTGGGATATATAAGTATATGTTTTCAATTATAGTGAAAGTTAATGATATCCACCTAGTGGGGAATTTCTATAGAGGTTGATCAACCAGTCATGCAAACGATTTCAGCACCATAGACAGCATTATGCCCCTATTGTTAGGACTATTAGTACACCTTATGTAGACACAGAACTCTATAGTGCATACGTATTGGTTCATCATACAGATATTCCACTGATGGATTGATGGTAGGTTACTAGTTAGCGTATGATTCATGTTGATAATCTTTTGAAAAATTTGATTTTTACGGGGGTGCATATGGTAAAATGCCTAAATTGTAAATTGTGAACTACATAACAATACTATTTACAACATCACATACACAAAAATGATACAAAAACAAACAACAATCATACAACAGCAGAAAAACAAGACAAAAATGACACAAAGCAAACAGCAAAAAACATAACACAGCAACAATACGAAACAAAATCAAAAGGCTACACACCAGACAAGACAATATGTAAAAACATATGTGATAAAAACACAAAACAAAATGAAAAACTGTACAAAACACAATATGTAACAAACATATGTGATAAAAACACGAAACAAAATCAAAAACTGGACACAACACAACAAAACAAACTTTTTCAAAACACAACACAAACAAAAAATACTAAAACAGAAATAAATAAACTACACAGCAGACAAAACGAGACAAAAACAAAAACTGGACAAAACACAACAAAACAAAAACTTGACAAAACACAACACAAACAAAAAATACTAAAACAGAAATAAATAAACTACACAGCAGACAAAACAAAAACTTGACAAAGCACAACACCACAAAAACTGGACAAAACACAACACAAACAAAAATACTAAAACAAAAATAAATAAATAAACTACACAGCAGACAACACAACAAAAATAATAATAACTTGACATGAAGTATATGACTAAACGTGTAGCTAGATGGAATAGGGGGGTATACACAGACATGACCCGCTACCCATACATGTCCAGATCAGGCGGTTATAGCACCACCAGCAGGTGGTTTTTGCTAAACCCCATTTTATTTTGGAACAAAATGGTTCAAATCATCAGATACCCTCCATGCCTAAGAAGAAAGGGCCTATAATGTAGCACATTATAGTGCTATCATGAGGTCCACAACCTGCCAGGGCCTGTTTTTTATCTAGTATCTAGTCTAGTTTCATCTATATAGTTGTATCTAGTACACAAGATCTTGCTCAATATTACAAATTATTTACAATTTTTATTTTTATTTGTAATGATAAGATGTTTTTTTTTTGTTGGAGAAAACGTATAATTCCTACACAGGCATGGGTTATCGATGTATACAAAAACATCTACTTGGATCAATTATCCTGGAATTATTTTTACTTCTAAGATTATATTCCTGAAAAAGTTGCTAAACTCTGTTGTTAAATGCTAAACGCCTATTGTTTTTAGATCTACAGTGATCTGTATAGATAGTTTCGTCAGTGATAGATAGTAAATCCTTCACCATCAATCACCAGGCACTTTTGACTCATTCACTCAGTCGTTCTCTCCCATTATATTATGACTAGTACATTATTCAACCAATACCAATAACTATTAACTAATAACTATTTTGCAACTAAATTTGGAATAATTGTTAATTTTCAGCTATTTTATTATTTTTCAGACATGCTCTCTATTCCATTTTGTAACTGTGCAAACCTCTGTAGTGGTAAAAGACCCCCATACTTCACCATTCCCCCTGGTGGATAGATAATTACAGTGCCCTAACAGCATCCTCCATCTGATTTCACCAGTCAATGGTCTATATGGTCTATCAGAGATACAGGACAGCAACATTTTTGAGTATTGGGGCATTTTGAGTACATACACAAATTAACCTCAGTGACATATCCAACACTCATTTACCATTACATGCTGGTTAAACTAAATCACTAGTCACTAAATTGATCCCTAGGGGGTATTGTACGGACAAAAGCACACACCTATGGCATGAAATCTGATGTGGTACACCGTATCTTAACATCTTAGTCAAAATAATAGGCTAAATCATCATAATAGTTCTCAATCCTGGCTGAGGATAGTAGGTAAATTAGGTCACTAGATCATTTGCTCACCCAAAGTTGCTGTGAAACTTCACAATATACAATAAATATATATATATTTATGTCAGGGGCTAGTAAAATATAGTGTAAGGGGATGCATTGGGGTAGATAAATAGGCATTTTCGGTTTATAAAGACCTAAAGAGCCCTGAAGATACTGTATTAATTGTTAAAGCTCTGCATAATATAGATCCAGCTACCACTTATTGAACACTAAGGGCTGATTGTTTTAATGATAGACACAATATTTCTGACTTTTGACACCCTGATATATGACTTGGGTACTCTCTGTCACAACTGGTCAATAAAAAATATACCAATTATGTACAGATTTGGTGTCTCTGCATCTTTACACAAAAATATTATAGCGTTAGGAGTGATGAAGACGATCATGGTATGAATTCTATCAGGGGTTTTCTAGGGGAAGTTTTGAAAAGAGTCAACAAGTTGGCACATTCAACTTGAAAATACTACATTCAAGTTGTTTATGTTTGGGACTAGGGTCACAATTTCAGACAAAATTACTACCCCATCACTGGGGAACACAGTCATGTGGACACAGTCACTGTATGTTTTACATACATAAACTATGTTGTTCATGGTGTAAATAAAAAATATTATACATTGAGTCACTAATATGACTTAATATAATACCCCCTTTTGACTAGACCCAATCACTCTTTGTATCACCAAATTATTCTATTGTCGTCTATTCTACACACAAAGTATGAAGTGAAATGCTAAACCCCTCAAAAGAGACTGACCCCTAAACCAAGCCAAGCTACCAGAGCTGTTTCATAAAAACAGATACTGATGTTAAACACATACAATGTTGCAGAAATGATTTGCACTAACAAAATGACAACAAAATATACACATTTTTATAATTGCATATTTTATTATGACTGCATATTTAGGAATATTCACAGTAGTCACTGTAGATAGTACACAATATCAGACCAATATATGTCTCAATACAGTACATACAATATACAATGTGTTACAATGTAATAATATGAGGGCAGAAAACGGTATGCAATTGATATATCTTAGATCTTTGCGTGTATATAGGGTAAATCCTTCAACTCATTTAGGTGTGATTCACAGATTGTATGTATTCTTGACACTGGTACTACAACTCCGTGAGTTTCCAGTACCCGCACGAGTCCTGGTAGAAATTCATCATTCCATAACTTGTTCGTTAAATCTTTAAAATGATTGTAGAAGTAATATCTAGGTGTAACACCCAAGCACGTGTGTTCGGTTTGGCTAGAATGGTTTATTTGGCAGCCGTTGCAACCTTCTCTCATCTGTTCAGTTATAGCATTTTGGAGTAGTTTAACAACACGTATTCTAATGATATCTAAAAGTTTTGTACTGATCAACCCATCAGTATGGTCCAGGGGTAAATTCACTATGGATGGTGATGGTGAAGGTATTGCAGGTGAAGTGTCATCATTGACATCAATGTTATGGGATTCAGGTGAATGTATGGGTGATGTCCATACAGAGTGTGAGTCATGGGTATCATAGGAAAACATAGGTGATGATGGAGGTGAGCTACAGGGTGACATCTCATCATATCCATCATCGACAGGGTCAGCCATGAACCGGGGTGGATTGATGTACAACCAGGGATCCTCATCCATGGCCATCAGGCTCTCATGGGTCCTCCAACAGGGGTTGTCTCCTCCACTTGAGCTGTCTTCCCCCGTAGAAAAAGTAGAGTACTCCATAATTCTTACAGGGTAGTACTATGCTTTGTAACTATTGCAAATAGTGGTCCTTCGGATGTTTCTAGCTGCGAGGTGTATCTGCTGCCTCTAGTGGTCCTTTGGGGTTTCTAGATGAGGGGGGTGGGATGTAATAGCTCCCTCTAGTAGTCCTTCGGGCTCTCTAGCTAGTTAGAAAGCATAGCCTCATGGGGACACGGTCTTGAATACAGGGTGGGTATGTTGTAAGTAGGAAAAGTAAGTCTAGAAAAACTCATCACACCATTGGGTTATTTTTTAAATATTGAAATATAGAGACAATTTTCAGACATTTCTGAGGGTATTTCTACGAATACCGGATTTTCTGTACTATATAGAGGGTAGTATAATCATGTTTGTGATCTCAAAACCAACTGTTACTAATATGATCCGGAAAAATAAGATGAATCTTTATGAAATCATAAGAAAACATATTGATTTTCTAATTGAGATTGTTTGTAATGCAAGATTATTTACAAAACGTGATGAATATAGCCTTTTATTCTTGGATGATCTTACAATCACCCTACTGGACATTTTAATCCATAAAAATAGTGAACAGTGTTCTCATGCTTAAGTGAATATCCTTAAATCTGATGAAGTAACAGCAACAATACCATTTTCTCAAAACATTCATCAGTAGTGAAATAGAATGTTACAATTCAGAAATGTCTGAAAATTGTCTCTATATTTCAATATTTAAAAAATAACCCAATGGTGTGATGAGTTTTTCTAGACTTACTTTTCCTACTTACAACATACCCACCCTGTATTCAAGACCGTGTCCCCATGAGGCTATGCTTTCTAACTAGCTAGAGAGCCCGAAGGACTACTAGAGGGAGCTATTACATCCCACCCCCCTCATCTAGAAACCCCAAAGGACCACTAGAGGCAGCAGATACACCTCGCAGCTAGAAACATCCGAAGGACCACTATTTGCAATAGTTACAAAGCATAGTACTACCCTGTAAGAATTATGGAGTACTCTACTTTTTCTACGGGGGAAGACAGCTCAAGTGGAGGAGACAACCCCTGTTGGAGGACCCATGAGAGCCTGATGGCCATGGATGAGGATCCCTGGTTGTACATCAATCCACCCCGGTTCATGGCTGACCCTGTCGATGATGGATATGATGAGATGTCACCCTGTAGCTCACCTCCATCATCACCTATGTTTTCCTATGATACCCATGACTCACACTCTGTATGGACATCACCCATACATTCACCTGAATCCCATAACATTGATGTCAATGATGACACTTCACCTGCAATACCTTCACCATCACCATCCATAGTGAATTTACCCCTGGACCATACTGATGGGTTGATCAGTACAAAACTTTTAGATATCATTAGAATACGTGTTGTTAAACTACTCCAAAATGCTATAACTGAACAGATGAGAGAAGGTTGCAACGGCTGCCAAATAAACCATTCTAGCCAAACCGAACACACGTGCTTGGGTGTTACACCTAGATATTACTTCTACAATCATTTTAAAGATTTAACGAACAAGTTATGGAATGATGAATTTCTACCAGGACTCGTGCGGGTACTGGAAACTCACGGAGTTGTAGTACCAGTGTCAAGAATACATACAATCTGTGAATCACACCTAAATGAGTTGAAGGATTTACCCTATATACACGCAAAGATCTAAGATATATCAATTGCATACCGTTTTCTGCCCTCATATTATTACATTGTAACACATTGTATATTGTATGTACTGTATTGAGACATATATTGGTCTGATATTGTGTACTATCTACAGTGACTACTGTGAATATTCCTAAATATGCAGTCATAATAAAATATGCAATTATAAAAATGTGTATATTTTGTTGTCATTTTGTTAGTGCAAATCATTTCTGCAACATTGTATGTGTTTAACATCAGTATCTGTTTTTATGAAACAGCTCTGGTAGCTTGGCTTGGTTTAGGGGTCAGTCTCTTTTGAGGGGTTTAGCATTTCACTTCATACTTTGTGTGTAGAATAGACGACAATAGAATAATTTGGTGATACAAAGAGTGATTGGGTCTAGTCAAAAGGGGGTATTATATTAAGTCATATTAGTGACTCAATGTATAATATTTTTTATTTACACCATGAACAACATAGTTTATGTATGTAAAACATACAGTGACTGTGTCCACATGACTGTGTTCCCCAGTGATGGGGTAGTAATTTTGTCTGAAATTGTGACCCTAGTCCCAAACATAAACAACTTGAATGTAGTATTTTCAAGTTGAATGTGCCAACTTGTTGACTCTTTTCAAAACTTCCCCTAGAAAACCCCTGATAGAATTCATACCATGATCGTCTTCATCACTCCTAACGCTATAATATTTTTGTGTAAAGATGCAGAGACACCAAATCTGTACATAATTGGTATATTTTTTATTGACCAGTTGTGACAGAGAGTACCCAAGTCATATATCAGGGTGTCAAAAGTCAGAAATATTGTGTCTATCATTAAAACAATCAGCCCTTAGTGTTCAATAAGTGGTAGCTGGATCTATATTATGCAGAGCTTTAACAATTAATACAGTATCTTCAGGGCTCTTTAGGTCTTTATAAACCGAAAATGCCTATTTATCTACCCCAATGCATCCCCTTACACTATATTTTACTAGCCCCTGACATAAATATATATATATTTATTGTATATTGTGAAGTTTCACAGCAACTTTGGGTGAGCAAATGATCTAGTGACCTAATTTACCTACTATCCTCAGCCAGGATTGAGAACTATTATGATGATTTAGCCTATTATTTTGACTAAGATGTTAAGATACGGTGTACCACATCAGATTTCATGCCATAGGTGTGTGCTTTTGTCCGTACAATACCCCCTAGGGATCAATTTAGTGACTAGTGATTTAGTTTAACCAGCATGTAATGGTAAATGAGTGTTGGATATGTCACTGAGGTTAATTTGTGTATGTACTCAAAATGCCCCAATACTCAAAAATGTTGCTGTCCTGTATCTCTGATAGACCATATAGACCATTGACTGGTGAAATCAGATGGAGGATGCTGTTAGGGCACTGTAATTATCTATCCACCAGGGGGAATGGTGAAGTATGGGGGTCTTTTACCACTACAGAGGTTTGCACAGTTACAAAATGGAATAGAGAGCATGTCTGAAAAATAATAAAATAGCTGAAAATTAACAATTATTCCAAATTTAGTTGCAAAATAGTTATTAGTTAATAGTTATTGGTATTGGTTGAATAATGTACTAGTCATAATATAATGGGAGAGAACGACTGAGTGAATGAGTCAAAAGTGCCTGGTGATTGATGGTGAAGGATTTACTATCTATCACTGACGAAACTATCTATACAGATCACTGTAGATCTAAAAACAATAGGCGTTTAGCATTTAACAACAGAGTTTAGCAACTTTTTCAGGAATATAATCTTAGAAGTAAAAATAATTCCAGGATAATTGATCCAAGTAGATGTTTTTGTATACATCGATAACCCATGCCTGTGTAGGAATTATACGTTTTCTCCAACAAAAAAAAAACATCTTATCATTACAAATAAAAATAAAAATTGTAAATAATTTGTAATATTGAGCAAGATCTTGTGTACTAGATACAACTATATAGATGAAACTAGACTAGATACTAGATAAAAAACAGGCCCTGGCAGGTTGTGGACCTCATGATAGCACTATAATGTGCTACATTATAGGCCCTTTCTTCTTAGGCATGGAGGGTATCTGATGATTTGAACCATTTTGTTCCAAAATAAAATGGGGTTTAGCAAAAACCACCTGCTGGTGGTGCTATAACCGCCTGATCTGGACATGTATGGGTAGCGGGTCATGTCTGTGTATACCCCCCTATTCCATCTAGCTACACGTTTAGTCATATACTTCATGTCAAGTTATTATTATTTTTGTTGTGTTGTCTGCTGTGTAGTTTATTTATTTATTTTTGTTTTAGTATTTTTGTTTGTGTTGTGTTTTGTCCAGTTTTTGTGGTGTTGTGCTTTGTCAAGTTTTTGTTTTGTCTGCTGTGTAGTTTATTTATTTCTGTTTTAGTATTTTTTGTTTGTGTTGTGTTTTGTCAAGTTTTTGTTTTGTTGTGTTTTGTCCAGTTTTTGTTTTTGTCTCGTTTTGTCTGCTGTGTAGTTTATTTATTTCTGTTTTAGTATTTTTTGTTTGTGTTGTGTTTTGAAAAAGTTTGTTTTGTTGTGTTGTGTCCAGTTTTTGATTTTGTTTCGTGTTTTTATCACATATGTTTGTTACATATTGTGTTTTGTACAGTTTTTCATTTTGTTTTGTGTTTTTATCACATATGTTTTTACATATTGTCTTGTCTGGTGTGTAGCCTTTTGATTTTGTTTCGTATTGTTGCTGTGTTATGTTTTTTGCTGTTTGCTTTGTGTCATTTTTGTCTTGTTTTTCTGCTGTTGTATGATTGTTGTTTGTTTTTGTATCATTTTTGTGTATGTGATGTTGTAAATAGTATTGTTATGTAGTTCACAATTTACAATTTAGGCATTTTACCATATGCACCCCCGTAAAAATCAAATTTTTCAAAAGATTATCAACATGAATCATACGCTAACTAGTAACCTACCATCAATCCATCAGTGGAATATCTGTATGATGAACCAATACGTATGCACTATAGAGTTCTGTGTCTACATAAGGTGTACTAATAGTCCTAACAATAGGGGCATAATGCTGTCTATGGTGCTGAAATCGTTTGCATGACTGGTTGATCAACCTCTATAGAAATTCCCCACTAGGTGGATATCATTAACTTTCACTATAATTGAAAACATATACTTATATATCCCACACCAAGAGTTGAACTTTGGTCTCATGGCTATACTCCAAGCATCCTAAACCACTAGACCATATGGGGTTATGATGTACTACCTGTAATGTTTGGTTAATAACCTGATCATACAATGTCTTCAGACAATAATTACTGCTCGAACCACTGTTCCCTATGAGCATAACATAACCATATTGTAATATAATTAGAGAGGACAGATATGTTACATGTAAGAGCCTCATCATATCTGAAGGATACCAAATAATAGCAGAGAATATTGGATCCATGTAATACTGTAAAAACTGCCAGTTACTGCGTACAAATAATCGTAAACACCTATGGCTCTCATACTATTCTGTATGTTGTGTAATTGTTCACAGATAGGCTACACAGGCTAGATTTACACCGGTCAATATTCAAGCTAAGTATAACCCACTTCATGTATGTATTGAGCCTATGGGGTAGATCTGAATTACACCTACATTACTTAAATTCACAGCCTATGGGGCAAACCTGATATTACACCCTTTGTGATGGACCAAATATGAAGTGAACTGAGATCCACTCCCCTAGAGGGCTTGAAACCCCAATGCATTGGGGTGTAGTGGTGTTAACCGGTATTACACCGATGAGATGCTCAAATCCATAGTCTATGGGCCAAAACTGGTATTACACCCCCTTGTAGGGCCCCTGGATGAGGGGTGTCCTCTGAACCACTGGGCCGAAAAAATAAATAGATGAATTGCACTAGGAGGCTGAAACCCCCTACAGGTCTGTAGTGGCTGTATGAGGAATTACACCTACATTATTAGATCCATAGTCTATGGTCAAAAATGGAATTACACCATAAAATGGACAAATCTGTTAGACAAAAAAAGAAAAGCTAGACAGCAGACCAACCTGATGTTTAAACCTGCAGTACCAACTATACGCCACATTTACACTAGACTACACCTACACATAGTAGACCAACCCCCATACACACCCCACCCACACAGTAGACCACCCCCTCTAACTAACCATTGCACAAACCTTTTCGAACATATTTGCGGCATCTACAACACCCAAGCTAGTTCAAGCGTTCTTCTCTACGAGTTCACACGTACATCGGCAGTACAGTTGAGAAACCATATTTACACTAAAAGTTCTTGATTTTTTCATTTTTCTCCTTTTCTTTATTTGTTTAAGTTTTTTTTAACTTTTAACTTGTTTTGTAACTTTTTTTAACTTTAAGCTTTTTTAAGTGTTTTTCTTTTTTTTTCTTTTTTCAAAAGTTTTTTTAAGTTTTTTATTTTCTATTTTTATTTTTTCATTTTTTATTTTTTTATTTTTTCATTATAAGTTTTGCTTAAATTAATTTTCTTTTTTAAATTTGCATAATTTATTCATACTTTTATTTTTCCATACCTGTACTCAATAGTGTACACCTACTGTACACCCATTACTCCAACGTATATATGCACCTGGAAATTGCAATGTTAGGGGTATACCATCACACAAGCTGTGTGTTTTCCTGTCAGCTGTCAGCTGCTGTCACCTGTCACCTGTCCCCTGGTACCTGTCACCTGTCAACTGTCACTTTCAAAGAGAAGGGGACCCCCACCCCCCCTCTAATGAGGGGGGAGGGGGTTTACAACTGCACCTGGCACATAAAAAAGATAAGGGATCCCCCACCCCCGGTTTTAACTACATCTAATTAACACATTAACACAACATCAATGTTTTGAGGGGGGAGGGGGTTTACAACTGTCACCTGGCACTTCAAAGAGAATGGCCCCCACCCCCCGGTTACAACTGCCACCTGGCACTTCTAAAAGATAAGGGATCCCCCACCCCCACTCCCCCAGAGGTTCATCTAAACTTTCTATTGTTCTATTCACACCTGGAGCCGGCATGTCTGTCTGTCTGAGGGACACCCCCCTTCCTGAAAACACGCAGGCAGGGGACAGAGAGAGAGAGAGGGAGGGGGAGATGGAGCAGACTTAAACATTTATTGATATAAAACACTTAAGCTCTTAATCCAGAGCGATTTATAATAAGCAATAACAAAAGCATGGCATACATCACAACATAAACATTAAGGTATGCATGGAATTTAGGGAATGCGTGGAATTTTATAATTATTATTATGCTAATTATATTTATGATTTTATGAGTTATGATTTTATGAGTTATGGTTTATGAGTTATGGTTTATGAGTTATGGTTTTATGCTAATTATATTTATGAATAAATTAACATACATTAACATAAATGACTCACTGGCGCCCCCAGTGGCCACAGGGGTTCATGATCACCAGTATATACTAACTACTACCACGTTTTAACCCTGGCAGTCAATGACTACAGCCAACCAACGCTAACATAAATTAAAAAATAATTCACAGGTGCTTTCTCTGGTTTCAAATAAAAAAGGGTTTATGTTGTGGGGCGCCCGCTGGCCTAGCGGTCCAGGCGCATGCCACATATCTAGGCTCTGGCCTGACAGAGCGGCCGCGTGTTCGAGTCCCGTTCACGACGATGTTTGATGCGTGTCTCTCCCCTTCTCTCTCTCTCCCTCTTTCCTGTCCGCCTTCCCTGTAACTATATCAATAAAGGCACAAAAGCCTAAAACAAATCTTAAACAAATATAAGGGTTAATGTCTTCCTTAACATGACGAAACAAAACCGAAAGGTGGCATTTGATTTCTAGATTTAGCCGACAGTTTCGCAATTAACCATTCACGCAAATATGCATGCATGAATGCTCTTCGGCTTGCAAAAGTACAAGATGGTGAATTCTACAAGGCCACAAATGACAGGGTGAGGTGGTGCAATAAGCAGAGTGCCAAGAAGGAAGCAATTTATTGCTCCGAAATAACTAGCATACCAGAGAGCCATCGGATCCAGCCTCTGTATAAACAACATGCTATTCTCAACGGCAGGCTGTGCATTTATGGTGAAACAAAGTGTAGCCTATATGTGTCTATCTAAATAACTGAACATGTGAACAACCAACCAACCATACATGGTTGTCAAAGCTCTCTTCTACAGTTTTGGAGCCAGGAGGAAGGGAGTCTATAGGACGACGGACATGTGGAGCGTTGTCCAGGGTGTTTTAGAGAAGGGGAAAGAGTCTGGGACACGTGGAGCATTGTCCAGGGTGTTTTAGAGAAGGGGAAAGAGTCTGGGACGTGTGGAGCGTTGTCCAGGGTGTTATAGAGAAGGGAGAAGAGTCTGGGACGTGTGGAGCGTTGTCCAGGGTGTTTTAGAGAAGGGGAAACATACTGGGACGTGTGGAGCATTGTCCAGGGTGTTTTAGAGAAGGGAGAAGAGTCTGGGACGTGTGTAGCATTGTCCAGGGTGTTTTAGAGAAGGGAGAACAGTCTAGGACGTGTGGAGCGTTGTCCAGGGTGTTTTAGAGAAGGGAGAAGAGTCTGGGACGTGTGGAGCGTTGTCCAGGGTGTTTTAGAGGAGGGAGAAGAGTCTGGGACGTGTGGAGCGTTGTCCAGGGTGTTTTAGGGAAGGAAGAAGAGTCTGGGACGTGTGGAGCGTTGTCCAGGGTGTTTTAGAGAAGGGAGAAGAGTCTGGGACGTGTGGAGCGTTGTCCAGGGTGTTTTAGGGAAGGGAGAACAGTCTGGGACGTGTGGAGCGTTGTCCAGGGTGTTTTAGAGAAGGGAGAAGAGTCTGGGACGTGTGGAGCGTTGTCCAGGGTGTTTTAGAGAAGGGAGAAGAGTCTGGGACGTGTGGAGCGTTGTCCAGGGTGTTTTAGAGAAGGGCGAAGAGTCTGGGACGTGTGGAGCGTTGTCCAGGGTGTTTTAGGGAAGGGAGAAGAGTCTGGGACGTGTGGAGCGTTGTCCAGGGTGTTTTAGAGAAGGGAGAAGAGTCTAGGACGTGTGGAGCGTTGTCCAGGGTGTTTTAGAGAAGGGAGAAGAGTCTGGGACGTGTGGAGCGTTGTCCAGGGTGTTTTAGAGAAGGGAGAAGAGTCTAGGACGTGTGGAGCGTTGTCCAGGGAGTTTTAGAGAAGGGAGAAGAGTCTGGGACGTGTGGAGCGTTGTCCAGGGTGTTTTAGAGAAGGGAGAAGATTCTGGGACGTGTGGAGCGTTGTCCAGGGTGTTTTAGGGAAGGGAGAAGAGTCTGGGACGTGTGGAGCGTTGTCCAGGGTGTTTTAGAGAAGGGAGAAGAGTCTGGGACGTGTGGAGCGTTGTCCAGGGTGTTTTAGAGAAGGGAGAAGAGTCTAGGACGTGTGGAGCGTTGTCCAGGGTGTTTTAGAGAAGGGAGAAGAGTCTGGGACGTGTGGAGCGTTGTCCAGGGTGTTTTAGAGAAGGGAGAAGAGTCTGGGACGTGTGGAGCGTTGTCCAGGGTGTTTTAGAGAAGAGAGAAGAGTCTGGGACGTGTGGAGCGTTGTCCAGGGTGTTTTAGAGAAGGGAGAAGAGTCTGGGACGTGTGGAGCGTTGTCCACGTGTTTTAGAGAAGGGAGAAGAGTCTGGGACGTGTGGAGCGTTGTCCAGGGTGTTTTAGAGAAGGGAGAAGAGTCTAGGACGTGTGGAGCGTTGTCCAGGGTGTTTTAGAGAAGGGATAAGAGTCTGGGACGTGTGGAGCGTTGTCCAGGATGTTTTAGAGAAGGGATAAGAGTCTGGGACGTGTGGAGCGTTGTCCAGGATGTTTTAGAGAAGGGATAAGAGTCTGGGACGTGTGGAGCGTTGTCCAGGATGTTTTAGAGAAGGGAGAAGAGTCTGGGACGTGTGGAGCGTTGTCCAGGGAGTTTTTGCGATGATGGTACGCAGGGAAGTGGAAGACCAGGCATGTCATGACATTCCAGATTAACTAAAGTGGTTTGAGCTTGCGGTCAACACTGCAACATTTTCCATCATCAACATTAATGAGTTTGTAAGAGACACAAAAACACAAAGCAAATCAAATCAATAAATCAGCAAGCAGCCCTAAATTATAGAGGGGCGCACACATTCCCCATCCCTGGCGCTGACCAGTGATCTGATTGGCTATGACAGGACCGGGCCCCTCCCACCATGATTGACTGTGACAGGAGGCCCCCCTCTCCCGTCCTGCGTCCTGATTGGTTGTGATTGGAGTCCCGCCTTGCCTTGTAAGAACACACACCCCCTATAACAAGCATGGTATAGAGCCTGAGTTGATATAGAGAGAGAGAGAGAGAGAGAGAGAGAGAGAGAGAGAGAGAGAGAGAGAGAGAGAGAGAGAGAGAGAGAGAGAGAGAGAGAGAGCATGCAAAACAAGTGTACACAGAGAGAGAACGAGACACACAGAGACAGCGAGGCAGAGAGAGAGAGAGAGAGAGAGAGAGAGAGTTCTATCTATGTCAGCCCCCTCACCACATCTGCAGAGAGGCGAACAGTGATGTACGATGCCTGCATGAACTGGGGCAATCCCCCCCCCCCCCCCCCCCACAGAACCACAGAGAGAGAGAGAGAGAGAGAGAGAGAGGTGGGGGAGTGAGAGAGTGAGAGAGAGGGAGGGAGCGAGAGAGAGAGAATTTCAAGGGAGGATGGATTAGACTGAAAACAGTGTCTGTGCGTGCGTGCGTGCGTGCGTGCGTGCGTGCGTGCGTGCGTGCGTGCGTGCGTGTCTGAGAGGCGTTGCCATCCAGAGCAGTGAGGGATGGCCGTGCAGTATCACTGCCTCTCTCCCACTCAGTCCCACACACTGTGTGCGTGCGTACGTGCGTACGTGGGTGCGTATGTGGGTGCGTGCGTGCAGTATCCTCCCAGTCTCTGACTGAGACTGAACAACACACTGGCCTCACCCTAATGCATAGCATGGAGCTACAGTACAGCACAGCACAGCACAGCACAGCACAGTGTGTCACAATCAGGGGTCATCAACAACATTTTACACACCATCGTGATGTTCTCATTTTGATCATAAGATCTCATTACTGAATGAAGTGTCCAGTTTTCTTCACAATATGTGTGACACGGTGGGGCACATTAGGAGTGCACCAATCTGGCAACCCATCGGCAAAAAAAAGAAGAAAAAACAGGATTGGGAGTTTACCGGAGTTTGTTGGAAAGTTTCACGGGAGTTTCCTGTAATATACACATCCGTGTTCCATGCTTTTGTGCGCAGTGAATTTGTTTCCTTTGAATTTGCCTCTGGGGGCGGGCCTCGGCCCTCCACTTCCTGTGGTGCGCCTGTGTTTTCATTCCCTCTATCAACAGTCTGATACACATTCTGAATGGCCTCGCTGACAGGTGTGGTAGCGCAGCACAGAATCTGTTCTTGAGAGATTAGGAGTACACTAGTACTAGTAGTAGTTTCTCAAATGTTGTGTTTGCAATGACCCTCGCATGACTGAGAGGTCGTTATGACCTATTTATTTTTAGATTTTGAAGTTGATAATCTTTGCCCATTATCTTTCAGAAGGTTCCCCTTCCATGGCCATCATCATCCATCATCATCTCAGATTTCTCTGAAACATTTTCTAAATGTTATGATTTTAAAGGGGCATTCCACTCATTTTCAACATTTTACTATGTCATTAATATACCTTAGAGCTGTTGTGTGGAAATAATAAAAAGGTCCCCCCATTCTGTGTTTCCTGGAACTGGAGGTCTGAAAGAAAGATTTTTTTGTTAATGATTTTTCTAGGAAACACAGAACAGATGGATTTTTTTTATTATTTCCACACAACACCTCTAAGGTATATTAATGACATAGTACAATGTCTAAAATGAGTGGTATTCCCCTTTAAGCACAGGCTACTTCTGTCACATTTTACTTCAGTCATGCGAGTGTTAACTCTGAGAGTGTACAAATGGAACCAGACAGCCTTTAGTTTGAACCCATTTAGACCTGAGACCGATCAAAAAAAAAACCTTTTTCATGTCAAGGACCCCCAGAATTATCTGCGGACCCCCATCTGAAAATATATTGTTCCAGGGACCTCCCAGAAGCAGAGATTTGAGTCAACAACGTTCGCTCTGAAAGAATATTTATGTATTATAAAGTACATTTTCACAAATTTAAAAAAATAGCAGATCTACAGCTTGTAGATCTGCTATTTTCCAATAGCTAAAGTATAACGCAATGCTTTTAAAACACCAAAAGGGGTTCCCGTCCTGAATGGCGTGCAATGCCGCGACCACTTGGAATGGGTCGGCGGGCGTCATTATTCCGACGGCGCAAAATTGGTCAGACTCGCCCCCATTACTAACCCTGTTCCTAACCCTAACTCTGACCATAAGCCATTCTGGGCGGGAACCCCTTTTGGTGTTTTTAAAGCATTATGTTATACTTTATCTGCTATTGGAAAATAGCAGATCTACAAGCTCATAGCGCGCCACCGAGTGGCGCGCTATGAGCTTGTAGGTCTGCTATTTTTGAAAAATCGTAAAAATGCGGCACAAATCTTTGAATATATATTCTTTCAGAGCGAACGTTTTTTTTATTTCGACGTCAGGCCTAAAGGGGCTAACAGCATGCGAAGCCGTCACAATTACAACTAAAGAGTGTCTGCGACTGCTGTCAACACATTCATATTATAATTAACAAGATACCGTGACTGCCGGGATTGTTTAATTACCCTTGGAGAATACGGCGAAATATTTGTGCCTTTGATCCATGAAAATCCGCTTGGAAACAGTCTCATGATTTCTGTTATCGAGCCACTTCCGGCGATCCGGGTCACAGACAAAGAGCAAAGCGGGCTAAGATCGTCTCTATACCCCCTCGTTCACTTTGCATTGGACTCAGTTTCCCAGAAGCCCTTGCAAAGCCGGCGGTTGGATGATTTCCGGTTACGTCGAATGAACGCGTCCTAACTAATTTGCCATTTTTTTTACTATTTTTAAAAACCTTTTAAAATAGTTCAAATAGCCGATCTACAAGCTCACAATGTCTCGATGTAGATCGGCTAGTTGAACTATTTTAAACTGTTTAGTAAAAAATGGCAAAATAAGTTTAGGGATAAGGGAATATAGGGAAACATTTATGTTTCTAGTATTCCATAGTTTATAGGATTATTATCGTAATCTGTATGCTCTTCCGAGGATAAATAAAGGTTTGAGTTTAATTGAGTTACACAAATATGTCTGACAATAAATGAAAGGCCAATTTATTGGTCCCTTTTTTGTTTCATACATTTTGTTTTTATTATTATTATTATTATTATTATTATTATTATTCCATTGTTACATATAGACATGTTGTCATGTTGACCAATGCTTTGCTCCATTATGTCTATTCATGTATTTCCACTCCCACCCCCTCCCTCCTCCACCACCCCAGCGTCCACCTGGGGCACACACTGTTTATGTACGATTCACCCCCAGGCGGCTCTTAAGCTATTTCATTCCCTCTAATATCTGTTTGGAAAGTCATTTATTCATCGTAAACACGTCTGTGCTCACTCTGTGCTCACGGGGAACGACTGCAGTCGAGACGCAGCCTTGATGCCAAAACACGCTTTCACATATTTATGCTCGATAAATATATTAATTCCAACCCGAGAGTCCAAGGACTGAAATGGAGTGCGCTGCGTAGCTGCAGACAACTCGCTCCCATCACCCGATCCAAAATAGTGAAATTAAATGAAATGATTACTATATTTACCCAGGGTATCTGGGCTAAGCTCAAGAACTTGTTTCCAGCCAGGCCCTGCTCATAGAACATTTCATCGTAGTGGTTCAATGCCTTGTTCAAGGGCACTTCAGCGGTGGTCATTTTAACGTGTCGGACCGCTGATTCGAACTGGCGACCTTCCGGTATCAAGACCGCTCCGCAATCCGTTCGGCCACCGCTGCCACATGTGCCCAGTGTACTTTTACACCACTACGTTTGTATGAAAACTTTAGTTAATTTGACGATTTTGAATATCACTACAAATCATACATTAACCCCTTCATTCCGGCCATTTGAAAATAGCCGATCTACAAGCTGTGTGTAGATCTGCGTCGCATTGTGAGCTTGTAGATCAGCTAAAGATTTGTATACGTTTGAAAACTTGACATTCTGCATAATGAATACCAATACCTTTACACTTCTACTTAAGTACATTTTGAATTCGGGACTTTTACTCATAACAGAGGATTTCTTGTCCCGCTCACTCTCCCTATAGCTCCTCCCCCTTGGCCCGCCCACTCTCCCTAGCTCCTCTCCCACTCCTCCTGTCTCCCAGTGTTTAATTGCGTGGTCCCTATACTTCGTCCTCTCATTCATAATTTACCGTCCTCCGGGGGGGGGGGGGGGGGGGGGGGTCTGACTGGTGACTAATGAAGAGTTCTGGATCCTGATCTCTCCCTGTTACAGCAGTCAGTCAGTCAGTCAGTCAGTCAGTCAGTCAGTCAGTCAGTCTGCCTGCCTGCCTGCCTGCCTGTCTGTCTGTCTGTCTGTCTGTCTGTTGTACTAGTATAATCTAAGCTCTGACATTGAAGTGAAATGTATCCTGGTATTGCTGGATTGCAATACCGTGGCTTTAACACATTTTAGACCAAGACGACCGAAGGAGGGTTTTTCTCTCCTCCTAGCGAAACGGGAGATTCTCCCAAAAATGAAGACTCCACTTCACCCACAGCCATTCTAACCCCAGCAGCATCCACATTCTGAGTACAATAACATATAGCAGACCTATACAAGCTCACAACATGATCTCAAAATAAGCAAATAAGACAAAAAATGTTGTATCTTTGATTTCTCTTTCCTGCACTATATTCTGTCCCTTTGTTTGCTGTGCGTGCTGTTGCTGATGTTGCAACAGTGTGAGTGAGGCCTAAGAGTGTTACTCTTATACTCTTACTTCTACACACAATGGGCGCGTTCGGAAATAGTGCACTGTGCGCACTGTGCAATGCAAACTAATAGGCGAGTGCGCTCCCGGCGGGCATTTCCGAACGCACCCAATGTAACCATAAAATACAACCTTGCACCCTTGAAGACTTGAAGACTGCACACACGTATATCTGCTATTTCTGAATTGCCAGAGACATAGAAGACACACACAGATAGTGGTTGTAATGTCAGTGACTATAATCTCTTGCACACACACACCTGCTGCTGATGTGGACTTACTGAAGTGTCTTATGAGTCATCATGACTAACCTGGCGTACACACTAGTGTACACTGTTGGTTTAAATGCTGTGTAGATCTACTGTATGTACTGTATATCTTTGATATTTGCCTTTCCGTGACACGCGTTTCTTTACTGTTTGCTTTTGTTCTGTTTGCTCTCCCTCATGTCCCGCGGTTGAAATCCTCAAAACAACCTAAAACAACCTTTCCAGGCGAAGAAGCAGCGGTTCCACTCCGAGTCTCTCTCGCGTGACTGAACTTCTCACCTAGCCTGATTATCAGACTGTAGCTTTCTTGAAGCTTCAGTCTGACATTGTCTCCTGTCTGAGCGATTTCAAGGGGGAGGGCATTAGAATGTCCCTCAACCAGTAGCCATTGGTGTTGTTTTTCCCTCCTTCCTCTGTGTGTTGCGCTGCGTGATGACGCTGAAAACGGGACTCGGCGCTGATTGGTTGTTCGTTAGACCCACCCCCACCACCGATTCTCATTGGATAATACATTTTTGTACCGAAGAAATTATAGGTTCACAGTGCAACACCAGACCAAGAGACGCAGTCCACTCAGAGAGTGGGCGGGGTCTTTGGGCTGGATCCAGGCTACTTCTCACCCTGATCTCTAAGGGAGATGCCAGCCACCCGTCGGAAGAAAACTTATTGCGGCCGCTTGCATTCGCAACCTTATTCTTTCGGTCATGACCCACACCCACTTCATGACCATATAGGTGAGAGTAGGAACGAAGATTGCTGTACATTGTACGTTGTATCTGTACATTGAAACTATAAATATTAATATAGAAGAATGCAATAGAAAGTCAGATCAATAATGACCTGGATGTGTCTATACACAACACGCTATATCTAAAGCACATGTTTTAGCCTTTGCATTATATACGCCTGCGAGGTCGTCGAGGCTAGGGCAAGTGCTACACACACTCTCACACTGCACACGATGTATGCAAACGCACAGGGGGGCTTCATCTCTCTCTCTCTCTCTCTCTCTCTCTCTCTCTCTCTCTCTCTCTCTCTCTCTCTCTCTCTCTCTCTCTCTCTCTCTCTCTCTCTCTCTCTCTCTCTCTCTCTCTCTCTCTCTCTCTCTCTCTCTCTCTCTCTCGTGCGTAGTGTGTGTGTGAGTGTGAGTGTAGCTTGGTTACGGTTCAAAGAACCCATATAAGACTGTTGAACCACGCAGGGACATTTGAGCACGCGCACGCACACACACACACGCACGCACATACACACACGCACGCACACGCACACACACACACAGCCTCATCTCATGCATCCCCGATTTATTGCCTTGTTTCGCCTGGTGCAAGGAAAAACAGCCCGACCCCTCCTCTCTCTCTCTCTGGCACACACACACACACACACACACACACACACACACACACACACACACACACACACACACACACACACACGCACACGCACACGCACACACGCACACACACGCACGGACAGGAACAACGTGAGTCAAACATGCCTCTGTACCGTGTCACAATGGCATTCCTCTTTTTTTGGAAGAGCCATTGTAGACACAAACACAGCATCTCTGGAGAGTATATAAGCAACCCCCCCCCCCTCCCTCCCTCCCTCCCTTCCAGGCCCCCCCACCCATTATCCACCCGTCCCCCACCCCCACCACACTGGTGTCCACACCACACACACACACACGTGCGCGCACATGCACACACACACACACACACACACACACACACACACATACACGC
Organism: Electrona antarctica; assembly: GCF_951216825.1. Lineage (NCBI taxonomy): Eukaryota > Metazoa > Chordata > Actinopteri > Myctophiformes > Myctophidae > Electrona > Electrona antarctica. The sequence goes on along the minus strand of NC_136812.1, from coordinate 54,124,373 downwards.
ACACGCACACGCACACGCACACGCACACGCACACGCACACGCACAGACACAAACACAGAGCCATGAACTCAGTCCAGAGGATGGATGGACGTACAATGCACTGCTTTAGGATGGACTGCTTTATTCTGGACGAGAGAGGAACGGTCAGAGCAGTGCAGTCAGTGCCAGGCAGGCTAGCCTCATCCCACTCGGCCGGCCATGACGCCCATGTGTAAACTGTGTCTGCACTATAGGGAGGTCCCCATACACTTTTTCCGTTTCCGATCCCGTTACCACAATTTCTGCGTTAGCCGATACAGATACCGAATACCGATACCAGATAATAATATATAAGATAATAATAAAAAAAGAAAAAATAACTTATTTTGAAGTCCACCAACCGGGAATAGTGTTTATAGGTATCTCGCTATTTACCTCGTGTTGTGTTTATAGCAGACTCCGCACTCAAAAGTGCAACTCCAAAGCAAACTCCACATACCCCAACATTTTATTTACCTGCCAGAGTGTCAACCCCTTACCCATGTGTCGGATCTCTGCTTAGACTGGCATATTCGCCGATACCGATATGACCAAATAAGGGCCGATAACGATACTTTTCCGATACCGATATGATCCGATATGACCAAATAAGGGCCGATAACGATACTTTTCCGATACCGATACAGTATTGGGACATCTCTAGTCTGCACCATTCACCATCGCACCCCGTGAAGCCATGATTTGATTGATTGATTGAAATATTTATTAACAGTTTGCAGAATTACAGTACATTTCAAGCACAACTCAATACAAAGACTGTTAACTGTGAGTGGACGACCCAATACACTTGTTTACAAGATGGTCCACCTTGTTCAATTCATCAAAAATGATGCCACCTATAGCTCTGTTCTGTAACACGTGCATGTAAACACCTCAACGCCGGTGTGGTTTTTTGACAAGCAAATTTAGATTTTAGTTTTAGTCTTATAGTGTTTTGAATTGATTTCATGTAGGTTTATAGTCACATTTTAGTCACCCGTGGAATGTTTTAGTGTTAGTCTAGTTTTAGTCACCTAAATGTCATAAGATTTTAGTCTACAGTTGATTTAGTCGACTAAAATGTATTTTGGCGGGCCTTGATGCCGTCATGGCTGATTTTACACTTGCTGAAAATAGCCGATGTAGATACTGTAGATAGATCGGCTATTTTCAGCATGCAACCAAGTGTAAAATGACTCTCTTGTCCACTAGTCCCTCCCTGACCTTTTAGTCTAGTTTTTTATTTGTCAACGAAACTGTCAGTATATGTAGTCATAGTTTTAGTCACCATGTGGCTTAGTTTTAGTTTCGTTTTTATTCAGTTTTCCTCGGTGTAAAACGGTAGTAGAAGATTTTTCGTCATAGTCTTGACAAAAACAACACTGCTCACCACCTCTGTTCTGTAACACATGTAAACACCTCACCACCTCTGTTCTGTAACACATGTAAACACCTCACCACCTCTGTTCTGTAACACATGTAAACACCTCACCACCTCTGTTCTGTAACACATGTAAACACCTCACCACCTCTGTTCTGCAACACATGTAAACACCTCACCACCTCTGTTCTGTAACACATGTAAACACCTCACCACCTCTGTTCTGTAACACATGTAAACACCTCACCACCTCTGTTCTGCAACACATGTAAACACCTCACCACCTCTGTTCTGTAACACATGTAAACACCTCACCACCTCTGTTCTGTAACACATGTAAACACCTCACCACCTCTGTTCTGTAACACATGTAAACACCTCACCACCTCTGTTCTGTAACACATGTAAACACCTCACCACCTCTGTTCTGTAACACATGTAAACACCTCACCACCTCTGTTCTGTAACACATGTAAACACCTCACCACCTCTGTTCTGTAACACATGTAAACACCTCACCACCTCTGTTCTGTAACACATGTAAACACCTCACCGCCTCTGTTCTGTAACACATGTAAACACCTCACCGCCTCTGTTCTGTAACACATGTAAACACCTCACCACCTCTGTTCTGTAACACATGTAAACACCTCACCGCCTCTGTTCTGTAACTAATGTAAACACCTCACCACCTCTGTTCTGTAACTAATGTAAACACCTCACCACCTCTGTTCTGTAACACATGTAAACACCTCACCACCTCTGTTCTGTAACACATGTAAACACCTCACCGCCTCTGTTCTGTAACACATGTAAACACCTCACCACCTCTGTTCTGTAACACATGTAAACACCTCACCACCTCTGTTCTGTAACACATGTAAACACCTCACCGCCTCTGTTCTGTAACACATGTAAACACCTCACCGCCTCTGTTCTGTAACACACGTAAACACCTCACCACCTCTGTTCTGTAACACATGTAAACACCTCACCACCTCTGTTCTGTAACACATGTAAACACCTCACCACCTCTGTTCTGTAACTAATGTAAACACCTCACCACCTCTGTTCTGTAACACATGTAAACACCTCACCGCCTCTGTTCTGTAACACATGTAAACACCTCACCACCTCTGTTCTGTAACACATGTCAACACCTCACCACCTCTGTTCTGTAACACATGTAAACACCTCACCACCTCTGTTCTGTAACACATGTAAACACCTCACCACCTCTGTTCTGTAACACATGTAAACACCTCACCACCTCTGTTCTGTAACACATGTAAACACCTCACCACCTCTGTTCTGTAACACATGTAAACACCTCACCACCTCTGTTCTGTAACACATGTCAACACCTCACCACCTCTGTTCTGTAACACACGTAAACACCTCACCGCCTCTGTTCTGTAACTAATGTAAACACCTCACCACCTCTGTTCTGTAACACATGTAAACACCTCACCACCTCTGTTCTGTAACACATGTAAACACCTCACCACCTCTGTTCTGTAACACATGTAAACACCTCACCACCTCTGTTCTGTAACACATGTAAACACCTCACCACCTCTGTTCTGTAACACATGTAAACACCTCACCACCTCTGTTCTGTAACACATGTAAACACCTCACCACCTCTGTTCTGTAACACATGTAAACACCTCACCACCTCTGTTCTGTAACACATGTAAACACCTCACCACCTCTGTTCTGTAACACATGTAAACACCTCACCACCTCTGTTCTGTAACACATGTAAACACCTCACCACCTCTGTTCTGTAACACATGTAAACACCTCACCACCTCTGTTCTGTAACACATGTAAACACCTCACCACCTCTGTTCTGGAACTAATGTAAACACCTCACCACCTCTGTTCTGTAACACATGTAAACACCTCACCACCTCTGTTCTGTAACACATGTAAACACCTCACCACCTCTGTTCTGGAACTAATGTAAACACCTCACCACCTCTGTTCTGTAACACATGTAAACACCTCACCACCTCTGTTCTGTAACACATGTAAACACCTCACCACCTCTGTTCTGTAACACATGTAAACACCTCACCACCTCTGTTCTGTAACACATGTAAACACCTCACCACCTCTGTTCTGTAACACACGTAAACACCTCACCACCTCTGTTCTGTAACACATGTAAACACCTCACCACCTCTGTTCTGTAACACATGTAAACACCTCACCACCTCTGTTCTGTAACTAATGTAAACACCTCACCACCTCTGTTCTGTAACTAATGTAAACACCTCACCACCTCTGTTCTGTAACACATGTAAACACCTCACCACCTCTGTTCTGTAACTAATGTAAACACCTCACCACCTCTGTTCTGTAACACATGTAAACACCTCACCACCTCTGTTCTGTAACTAATGTAAACACCTCACCACCTCTGTTCTGTAACTAATGTAAACACCTCACCACCTCTGTTCTGTAACATGTAAACACCTCACCACCTCTGTTCTGTAACTAATGTAAACACCTCACCACCTCTGTTCTGTAACACATGTAAACACCTCACCACCTCTGTTCTGTAACACACGTAAACACCTCACCACCTCTGTTCTGTAACACATGTAAACACCTCACCACCTCTGTTCTGTAACACATGTAAACACCTCACCACCTCTGTTCTGTATCACGTAAACACCTCACCACCTCTGTTCTGTAACTAATGTAAACACCTCACCACCTCTGTTCTGTAACACATGTAAACACCTCACCACCTCTGTTCTGTAACACATGTAAACACCTCACCACCTCTGTTCTGTAACACATGTAAACACCTCACCACCTCTGTTCTGTAACACATGTAAACACCTCACCACCTCTGTTCTGTAACACATGTAAACACCTCACCACATCTGTTCTGTAACTAATGTAAACACCTCACCACCTCTGTTCTGTATCACGTAAACACCTCACCACCTCTGTTCTGTAACTAATGTAAACACCTCACCACATCTGTTCTGTAACTAATGTAAACACCTCACCACCTCTGTTCTGTAACACACGTAAACACCTCACCACCTCTGTTCTGTATCACGTAAACACCTCACCACCTCTGTTCTGTAACACATGTAAACACCTCACCACCTCTGTTCTGTAACTAATGTAAACACCTCACCACCTCTGTTCTGTAACACATGTAAACACCTCACCACCTCTGTTCTGTAACACATGTAAACACCTCACCGCCTCTGTTCTGTAACACATGTAAACACCTCACCACCTCTGTTCTGTAACTAATGTAAACACCTCACCACCTCTGTTCTGTAACACATGTAAACACCTCACCACCTCTGTTCTGTAACTAATGTAAACACCTCACCACCTCTGTTCTGTAACTAATGTAAACACCTCACCACCTCTGTTCTGTAACACATGTAAACACCTCACCACCTCTGTTCTGTAACACCTCACCACCTCTGTTCTGTAACACCTCACCACCTCTGTTCTGTAACACATGTAAACACCTCACCACGTCTGTTCTGTAACACATGTAAACACCTCACCACCTCTGTTCTGTAACTAATGTAAACACCTCACCACCTCTGTTCTGTAACTAATGTAAACACCTCACCACCTCTGTTCTGTAACATGTAAACACCTCACCACCTCTGTTCTGTAACTAATGTAAACACCTCACCACCTCTGTTCTGTAACACATGTAAACACCTCACCACCTCTGTTCTGTAACACATGTAAACACCTCACCACCTCTGTTCTGTAACACATGTAAACACCTCACCACCTCTGTTCTGTAACACACGTAAACACCTCACCACCTCTGTTCTGTAACACATGTAAACACCTCACCACCTCTGTTCTGTAACACATGTAAACACCTCACCACCTCTGTTCTGTAACACATGTAAACACCTCACCACCTCTGTTCTGTAACACATGTAAACACCTCACCACCTCTGTTCTGTAACTAATGTAAACACCTCACCACCTCTATGGAGCATTGCAGTCCCGCCCCCTGCGAGGCCACCGGAACCATTAATTTTTCCCCCCATAGACGGTTCAAAACGCGTCGGCGTCGGCAGAAATTGCATCTGAGCATCAATTTACCATCTAGGCATTTAGCAGACGCTCTTAATCCAGAGTGACTTACATTAAGCAAGTACAAAAACATGGTGATACATCATATAACCTACATAAAGACTAGTTCGTCATCATACGTAAGCTACGAACATAACAGTGGAATATATGAAACTATGCATATACACTATATCTCGAGTGCTATATGTTTATGTGCTACATAAAATGCCGGGGCTAGGGCAAGTGCTACGGGCCATGATGGAGTACTCTGAAGAGGTGGGTTTTCAGACTATACGGCGGAAGATTGGGAGTGATGCTGCTGTTCTGATTGTAATTGGAAGTTAATTCCATAGTTTTGGAGCCAGAAGGGAGAAGAGTTTGGGACGTGTGGAGCGTTGTCCCAGTCTGGCATCTTTTATCTTGGAGTGCTGCTTTTTCCACTTAACGGTAGTTGCTTTATGAGTTAACGCATTTAGACCTGAGCTCGATTCTAAAATGTCTTATAAATCATGACAGTTTTCTGAAAAACCCATTTATATGTCAGTGGTGCTCAACCTCTTTCATGTCAAGGACCCCCAGAATTATCTGAATTTGGCCGCGGACCCCCATCTGAAAATATGTTTCAGAAGCAAAGATTTGAGTTCAAAACGTTCGCTCTGAAATAATGTATAATATTCAAAGAGTTGCGCCACATTTTCACGCTTTTTGCAAAAATAGCAGACCTACAAGCTCGTAGCGCGACACTCGGTGCCGCGCTATGAGCTTGTAGATCTGCTATTTTCCAATAGCTAAAGTATAACATAATGCTTTAAAACACCAAAAGGGGTTCCCGTCCTGAATGGGATAAGTGGGCCGGGACCCATCTTTGGGCTGCGGGACCAATTTGAAATTAAACCAAAATTGAAACCAATTTAAAATGAAAACCAAATGGACCCTTATAGATCTTTAACTCGTTAACGTTAAGTGATTGTTAAGCATCTGCTTTACTTAATTTACAAGAAATCTACACGATTAGAGAATGTAGAAGAATTGTCATTTTGATCAACGTTTGCCTGTTGTCTTTGCCTTTTTTTTTACTATTTTGAAAAACATTTTTGAATAGTTCAACTAGCCAATCTACATTGACACGTTGTGAGCTTGTAGACTGTCCATTTTAACTATTCAAAAATGTTTTGCAAAATAGTAAAAAAGGCAAAGAAGTTCCGGGATAAGGGGTTTAGCGGTGACGAAAATGGAGCCCTAAATGTCATCAAACGGTGGTCCGTGGCTCAAATGGGTCCGAGAGGCTAAATGTCATCAAACGGTGGTCCGTGTCTCAAATGGGTCCGAGAGGCTAAATGTCATCAAACGGTGGTCCGTGTCTCAAATGGGTCCGAGAGGCTAAATGTCATCAAACGGTGGTCCGTGTCTCAAATGGGTCCGAGAGGCTAAATGTCATCAAACGGTGGTCCATGTCTCAAATGGGTCCGAGAGGCTAAATGTCATCAAACGGTGGTCCGTGTCTCAAATGGGTCCGAGAGGCTAAATGTCATCAAACGGTGGTCCGTGTCTCAAATGGGTCCGAGAGGCTAAATGTCATCAAATGGTGGTCCGTGGCTCAGATGGGTCTAAATGTCATCAAACGGTGGTCCGTGGCTCAGATGGGTCTAAATGTCATCAGACGGTGGTCCGTGGCTCAGATGGGTCCGAGAGGCTAAATGTCATCAGACGGTGGTCCGTGGCTCAGATGGCGGATACATAATGCACTTCAATATGGAAAAGGTTGCAAACCAACCGGGGCTACAATAGAGCGCTGGAATTATGACGGGTGTTAAATTACGCCATAAATCAATAGTCTGTATTTCGCTGCGTGTGCATAAACAAGGACAGTATGTTCCCCACAAGGACATCATGATGTCACCTGGACCCTGGAGAGAACGCACGCACGCACACGCACGCACGCACGCACGCACGCACGCACGCACGCACGCACGCACGCACGCACGCACGCACGCACGCACGCACGCACGCACGCACGCACGTGCCGAGAGGACATGATGTATGCGTGGTCTAGGGGGGAGGGGGCAAGAGGTCGCGCCAGCATTACACATGCTCAAATGAATGCATGTCAGCACAAGTTGTCATATTGCATGTGTGACACGCATGCACGCACACAACGCACGCACGCACGCACGCACGCACGCACACACGCACGCACGCACGCACACACGCACACACACTCAAGTAAAAAGGAGCAATACCTCGATGGCTATGTATTTCCATATTTGACTTGATTAAAAAACGGTACTCATTATGCATATTTAAAAAGTATACTCGCTATATATGCATATTTCACATGCAGCCACACGATTGGATGGTAATTATAGTAATTAATGCATGAATGTGGTCATCACTTTAACGAGGAGGCCGGTAACGATGGAGCATGGATTTTAATGACTTTATGTTTCATTTATAATAATGTCCTCGTCCATCACTCTGATGCGGTGGTTTTCAACCCTGTTCATATATCAAGGTCCGTTATTTGTGACTACATTTGACTGAGGGACTGCCATTGGTTTTGTCATGTCATGTGAAAGCAGGGAATCATAATAGCTTCAAATTGACATGTTGGTTGTTCAGTTTGACCCACCAGTTTTGGAGATATGTGGCTTATAGCAGGGGTTCTCAACGTTTTTGGCTGGAGAGGGACCCCCGGAAATGCTTTTGCCATGTCTTCGGGACCCCCGCCCCCCTCCCCACCCCCAATACGAACTGCAAAAAATAACCTTAATAATAGAGAAAATATATCATAAATAAACTGAGAAAACAGGCTTGAAAGGTTCACTTCTGTGGTCTCTAACATTATACACCTAGCTACATGTTTAGGCATTGATTTCATATTTACATGTCGATTTCAGCTCTGACACTTATTTCAGACACGCTCTATGTGAAGAGTCTGCCTGTTCTATTAACTCTATTAACGAAATGATCCGGTGAAGTAAAAGTATCTCTAAACTCGAGTATACTCGAAAAACCAAGTACTCAATGTACTCTGTGGCTGGTCACGGCTGGCGGTGATTAAATGCTAATGTTCTATCATGAGGCACAGAGCAGAGATGAAGAGATCACACACACGCACGGCCGCATGCACACACGCATGCACGCATGCACACACGCACGCACGCACGCACGCACGCACGCACGCACAAACGCACGCACGCACGCATGCACAAGATAGAGGAAAGGTCACAAACATGCACGCACGCACGCACACGCGCGCACGCACACACGCACACGCACACGCACACGCACACACACACACACACGCAGGGCTAATTAAATCGGTAGGGAGCAGGACATGTTCTCTGTCTCGCTGTGAATTTCAAGAGCGGGTTCTCTCTCCTCGTGTTCAGAAAACCTCGTATCTCCATAGCTTAATAAAAAATAAAAAAAACATAACGCCCCAATACGAAGGAAAGTATCATGCCTGGGGTTGAAAAGAACACAGAGCTGTATAGCGACAAAAAACAATTTGTTTTACGAGAAGGAATTGTGTGCAGGAGACAGAAGGTTGAGTGGGGGAAAGGATAAAGAATTCTTCAGCTTCTGTAACTTTAGCTTTATTTTGTATTATTTACTTTGTATCGCGAGCCACGGATCAATTTGAACCACGGAAAACAAACATTTCCTCTTGTGAGGATCATGACATTTCTCAAAGTTCTACTACCTCTATCTCACAAGTATATATACGGTTTAGTTTTTTTCTCAAATCTTCGTCCCATTATTTTTGTAAACCCGTTTTTTTCACCCGGTGCAAATTAACCTAAACTGTAATCACATATATATATCAGTCATTCTCAAACATTTTCATGTCAAGGACCCCCAAAAATACATGTAATTTGCTCCCCAGAAGCAAAGATTCGAGTTAAAAACGTTCACTCTGAAAGAATATATTCAAAGATTTGCGCCACGTTTTCACATTTTTTCAAAAATAGCAGACCTACAAGTTCACAACGCGGCACTCGGTGCCGCGCTGTGAGCTTGTAGATCTGCTATTTTTCAACAGCTAAAGCATAACATAATGTAAACCCGTTTTTTCACCCGGTGCAAATTAACCTAAACTGTAATCCTGGGCGTTATATACTCTCCCTCGGCAAACCTGGGGAGAGCCCCGAACTGAACTCATGGCTTCCTTCAATGCATGAGGAGTGCAGGGCGCTTCTTGTGGCTTTGAATCTTACGCTATCTATGCTGCTGCATTGTCTGCAAGGAAGCCAAACAAAAAAAAGTTTTACTCTTATGTAACTGTACACAAGACGGAACAATAAAGTACAACCTTGAACCTTGAACCTTCTCAACTGACAGCGGGGAGTTTACCCGGGTAGGACGTAGCGCGTGGAAGGAACACGTTATTCCGACCAGTTCCTCTCTATCAGTCGCCCTGGCTGGCCAGGAGGAGGCAGTTTATAGACCAGGATTACTGCTTTTTTTTTTTGATGGTACCTACCCTATAGGGGACACGGGGAGAACATGTGAGGGTACCTACCCTAGGAGACACGGGGAGAACATATGAGGGTACCTACCCTATAGGGGACACGGGGAGAACATGTGAGGGTACCTACCCTATAGGGGACACGGGGAGAACATGTGAGGGTACCTACCCTAGGGGACACGGGGAGAACATGTGAGGGTACCTACCCTAGGGGACACGGGGAGAACATGTGAGGGTACCTACCCTAGGGGACACGGGGAGAACATGTGAGGGTACCTACCCTAGGGGACACGGCGAGAACATGTGAGGGTACCTACCCTAGGGGACACGGGGAGAACATGTGAGGGTACCTACTCTAGGGGACACGGGGAGAACATGTGAGGGTACCTACTCTAGGGGACACGGGGAGAACATATGAGGGTACCTACCCTATAGGGGACACGGGGAGAACATGTGAGGGTACCTACCCTAGGGGACACGGGGAGAACATGTGAGGGTACCTACCCTATAGGGGACACGGGGAGAACATGTGAGGGTACCTACCCTAGGGGACACGGGGAGAACATGTGAGGGTACCTACCCTAGGGGACACGGGGAGAACATGTGAGGGTACCTACCCTAGGGGACACGGGGAGAACATGTGAGGGTACCTACCCTAGGGGACACGGCGAGAACATGTGAGGGTACCTACCCTAGGGGACACGGGGAGAACATGTGAGGGTACCTACTCTAGGGGACACGGGGAGAACATGTGAGGGTACCTACCCTAGGGGACACGGGGAGAACATGTGAGGGTACCTACTCTAGGGGACACGGGGAGAACATGTGATGGTACCTACCCTAGGGGACACGGGGAGAACATGCGAGGGTACCTACCCTAGGGGACACAGGGAGAACATGTGAGGGTACCTACCCTAGGGGACACGGGGAGAACATGTGAGGGTACCTACCCTATAGGGGACACGGGGAGAACATGTGAGGGTACCTACCCTAGGGGACACGGGGAGAACATGTGAGGGTACCTACCCTATAGGGGACACGGGGAGAACATGTGAGGGTACCTACCCTATAGGGGACACAGGGAGAACATGTGAGGGTACCTACCCTAGGGGACACGGGGAGAACATGTGAGGGTACCTACCCTAGGGGACACGGGGAGAACATGTGAGGGTACCTATACCCTAGGGGACACGGGGAGAACATGTGAGGGTACCTACCCTATAGGGCAGGGGTTCTCAACGTTTTTGGCCGGGGACCCCCGGAAATGCTTTGGCAATATCTCGGGACCCCCGCCCCGCCCCCTCCCGACCCCCAATATAAATTGACTGCTACAATAACCTTAACCCATTTTGGGCGGGAACCCCTTTTGGTGTTTTAAGCATTATGTTATAATTTAGCTAATGAAAAATAGCAGATCTACAAGCTCATAGCGCGCCACCGAGTGGCGCGCTACGAGCTTGTAGATCTGCTATTTTTTAAAAACCGTGAAAAAAAAAAAAAAACCTTTTTTTTTTTTTTTTTTTTGAAAATAATTTGGGGACCCCCTAAAATAATTTGGCGACCCCCCGAGGGGTCGCGACCCACGGGTTGAGAACCCCTGCTATAGGGGACACGGGGAGAACATGTGAGGGTACCTACCCTAGGGGACACGGGGAGAACATGTGAGGGTACCTACCCTAGGGGACACGGGGAGAACATGTGAGGGTACCTACCCTAGGGGACACGGGGAGAACATGTGAGGGTACCTACCCTAGAGGACACGGGGAGAACATGCAAACTACACACAGAAAGGCCCTTTTGCCAACCCCAGGGTATGGGTCCTGATGACACTCAAGTATAGTAACATCATGAGTACACTCAGTACCGCACGCACGCACGCACGCACGCACGCACGCACGCGCGCACAGCTGGTACGAATGTGCGAAAAGCCGCGCTTGTTAAGAAATGAGACTTGTTTCATCTGTTTCCGCCCGGTGCCTCCACAGAGACGCTGTGTTTTTTTCTTTTTGTCACCGTGGTGACAGGATGTCTCATATCTGTCCATATACCTCCGCTTGACTATCTTTAGATATCTGTGCGTGCGTGCGTGCGTGCGTGCGTGCGTGCGTGCGTGCGTGCGTGCGTGCGTCACTATCTATCTTTAGCAAATTGCCACGACTCGCTTTATCACGTTCAGACCCGAGACCTGTATTGAAAACTGTTAGTCTAAATTTTTCTGTAATACTGTCGGTATAAATCAGTGGTTCTCAAACATTTTCACGTCAAGAACCCTTCCTGAAAATGACATAGTATCACCAACCCCCACATCTCAGAATAGTTTGTGCCAGTCATGCAGGGACCCTTCCAGAAGCAAAGACTTGAGTTATAAAAAGGTCCGCTTCAAAAGAATACACATTAAAGGATTCGCACACATTTCCAAGATTTATAAATAATAATAATAATAATAATCGCAGATCTACAAGCTCACGTCGCATCGGCACGACGTGATGACGTAAAAGCTTGTGTATATCTGCTTACTTGTCAATATAGCCATGCAGTATAAAATTATGCTTGTTTTATTCTTTGGACAAAATCTATATAAAACGACACAGACGCTGTCCCGCTCGTAACGGCTTATAAGGATGCCTGGATGGCCATGGTTGTCTTTTCTTTATTTTATTTTTGCGTTGCGGCGGCGGCGAACCTCCACCCCCCCCCCCCCCCCTATCCAACCAATCATCCGTGACAGGAAGTTCCCATTTGATAATTCTGGGGTGACAACACGCTGTCTGCCATAGCGAGACGAGACGCATCCTGCCAGCTGTGAACCTCATCTCTCTTCTCTCTCTCTACGCCTACCAGCTTTTCTCTGCTCCACACGCAGGTATATTCTTATTTTCCTAGACGACACACACGCACACGCACATGCACACACACACACACACACGCACACACGCACACGCACACACACGCACACACTCAAAGGTAGTCATGCTGGCAAGTGGCCAATATGGTGGCTGTCGGGTAGAAAGCTGGTATCTCCGTGCTTCCGTTCAGTGCGGTATGGTGAACACTGTCAGACCGTGCAGCTCATGGATTAAAGCAAAAATATACAGGTCTGTGAAGAGCAGTGTGAAATGACGCACGCAACGCAACGCAACACACGCACGCACGCACGCACGCACGCAACGCACGCACGCACGCACGCACGCACGCACGCACGCGTATGTATATATCTATAGCCCATGCTCTTAATGTTTAATGATGGTTGTATAATTGTGCCGGGAGCAGGGAGAAAAAATGTAGCAGAGCCCCGGACGCCAGGATAAAATATGATATGCACACTTGTGTATTCTCATTCTGTAATCAATATCGGTTACTTAAATCTATCCGTGAGTTATATCTGACTGAACAAACCTGTCTACAAGCTCGTATAGAAAGGATAGTTTAGCTGGCCCAGGCGGTGGCGTAACCCGACTGGTAATCCAGTCGCAGTGTGCCGCGGGTTCGACTCCCGAGCCCGACACGGCCTTTACTGCATGTCTTCCCCCATCTCTCTCCCGTTTCCTGTCAGCCTACTGTCTGTCCCTTCAAAAAAAACAAAAAAAATATCTTAAAAAAAAAAAAGAAAAAAAAAAGGATAGTTTAGCTGTACAACATGCTTCCATAGAAGTACATGCATGTTGACTTCTATGTGGAATCTAAATCAGTGGTTCTCAAACTTTTTCATGTCAAGGACCCCCAATTTGACACTATTTAGCCCCGCGGATCCCCATTTGAAAATATATGCCAGGGACCCCTCCCCATAAGAGAAGATTTTGACGGTTCTAGCAGTGATTTTCAACCCGTTTAATTTCAAGGACCCCCAGTTTGACATGCATTAGGCTACAGACCCCCCATGTAATGGCATTTCTATCTCTGGGACCCCAATTTATATTGGAAAATCAATGTTAACCCATTCTGGGCGGGAACCCCTTTTGGTGTTAGCATTATGTTATGCTTTAGCTATTGAAAAATCGCAGATCTACAAGCTCGTAGCGCGCCACTCGGTGGCGCGCTACGAGCTTGTAGGTCTGCTATTTCGAAGAACGACTGACATAGAAACATAGCTTTTTCAGAAAACTGTCAGGATGTAGAAGACATTTTTAGAATCTGATCTCAGGTCAAAATGGGTCAATTTAACTCTAAGGTTCCATGTGTACACTCTCAGAGTTACAGACCCATAAGGGTCCATTTGGTTCCATTTGTACACTCTCAAGAGTTACAGACCCATAAGGGTCCATTTGGTTCCAATTGTACACTCTCAGAGTTACAGACCCATAAGGGTCCATTTGTTTCAAAACTATCATTTAGCATGGGGGACCCCCCTGGAACTCCATCAAGGACCCCTGGGGGTCCCCGGACCCCACTTTGGGAACCACTGGTCTAAATTACAAATCGGTCTCGGCGACAGAGAACGTGAATCCATGCATGCTTACGGTGCGTTCTCTCATATTTCCAGTCGTCTTGCATTTATGCAAACACGGCTGAGGCCGTATCGATAATGACCTGCATGCTCCACATTGATTATCCCGCGTATTACACTGCAGCTCCTTGATAAAGACATTAATCCATTTTGGACTGAGGTTGATTAAAAAAAAGGCTTCTAAATCCTAAAATTTTTCTGAAAAACCCATGTTTCTATGTCAGTGGGGCTCAACCTTTTTCATGTCAAGGACCCCCAGAATGATCTCTATTGGGCCACGGACCCCCATCTCAAAATATGTAGTTCCAGGGACCCCCCAGAAGCCAATATTTTAGTTAAAAATGTTCGCTCTGAAATATATATTCAAAGACTTGTGCCACATTTTCACGATTTTTCAAAAATAGCAGACCTACAAGCTCGTAGCGCGCCACTCGGTGGCGCGCTATGAGCTTGTAGATCTGCTATTTTTCAATAGCTAAATTATAACATAATTAACACCAAAAGGGGTTCCCGCCCAGAATGGGTTAATAATTCATATAAACTGACCCCGAAGTAACAACCCGAAGTAACAACAACAACAACAAATCAATTTGATTGATTTCATTGCTTACAGTCATGAAAGCAGGACAATCATTGACGGCAGGTGCGTGCAGTTGTGACGCAGTCGGCTCATAGAGAACAACGGGAAGTGTTGACCAAATATGGATCATATATTGATTATATCGACTATAGGTAAACAATTAACCTAGCATCCATCTAATAACTATATAGGATATACCAGATAGACAATGAACCTAGCATCCGTCTGATAACTACCACACTGGATACACTGTTTGTCTTTCTTTTTGGACATACGTGGTCTCCCCGCTGACAGCGACCAATATCATTCACTACAGGGAATTCTCATTTGATAATGCAGGTGACATCCTGTCTACAAGCAGGCAGCTGCCTCTCCTCTCCTCTCCTCTCCTCTCCTCTCCTCTCCTCTCCTCTCCTCTCCTCTCCTCTCCTCTCCTCTCCTCTCCTCTCCTCTCCTCTCCTCTCCCCTCTCCTCTCCTCTCCTCTCCTCTCCTCTCCTCTCCTCTCCTCTCCTCTCCTCTCGTACACAGGTATATTCTCCCCCCCCCCCCCCCCCCCCCCCCGAGGCACACAAAGCCAGTCGACTTGCATTTCTTTTGCATATCTGGCAAAAAGCCAATATGCAAAACACACCCACACTCCCTTCTCCCCCGGTGCCTTTCCCCCGGAACAGGGAGTCTCAAAGAAATTACGTTTTTTTCTTCTTCTTTTTATCCGCGCGACGCCTTGCTATATTATTCAACTCACGGTTCATGGAGGAGAAAAAACCCCAGAAATCACTCGTCTGCGCGCGTATAAACACACACTATGGTGAGTGTTTCTTACAGCCCAAAGTAGACTTTTTCATCACAGTCTGAAACTGGATTGGAACCTTTTCATCACAGTCTGAAACTGGATTGAAACCTTTTCATCACAGTCTGAAACTGGATTGGATCCTTTTCATCACAGTCTGAAACTGGATTGAATCATTTTCATCACAGTCTGAAACTGGATTGGATCATTTTCATCACAGTCTGAAACTGGATTGGATCCTTTTCATCACAGTCTGAAACTGGTTTGAATCCTTTACATCACAGTCTGAAACTGGATTGAATCCTTTTCATCACAGTCTGAAACTGGATTGAATCCTTTTCATCACAGTCTGAAACTGGATTGAATCATTTTCATCACAGTCTGAAACTGGATTGGATCCTTTTCATCACAGTCTGAAACTGGATTGAATCATTTTCACCACAGTCTAAAACTGGATTGAATCATTTTCACCACAGTCTAAAACTGGATTGGATCATTTTCATCACAGTCTGAAACTGGATTGAATCATTTTCATTCGGTATAAAACTGGATTGAATAATTTACATCACAGTCTGAACCTGGATTGAATCATTTACATCACAGTCTGAAACTGGATTGAATCATTTACATCACAGTCTGAAACTGGATTGAATCATTTTCATCACAGTCTGAAACTGGACTGAATAATTTTCATCACAGTCTAAAACTGGATTGAATCATTTTCATACAGTCTAAAACTGGATTGAATCATTTTAATCCGGTATAAAACTGCATTGAATAATTTATCATAGTGTAACACTGGATTGAATCATTTTCATCACAGTCTGAAACTGGATTGAATCCTTTACAATGTAAAGGATTTTTCATTCGGTATGGAACAGGATTGAATCATTTTCCTTCGGTATGGAACAGGATTGAATCAGTTTCCTTCGGTATGGAACAGGATTGAATCAATCGCCCAAACCAGTGGTTTTCAACTTTTCATATCAAGGTCCATTCATTTTATTCTGCATTGGAGCCACGAGGAGGTCACAGACAATTTTGATTACAAACCTCAACAGAATATGTTTTTGGGGTTGGATAAGATTTTGTCAACAATTCCATGCTGCATTGATGTTGGTATACCATTAGGAGAGATAACAGGGAGACATCGATCAAAATTCTTCTACATTCTCTAGACTTATACATTTTTTAAGGAGGGACAGACAGTAGGCTGACAGGAAATGGGGAGAGAGATGGGGGGAAGACATGCAGTAAAGGCCGTCGGGATCGGGAGTCGAACCCGCGGCACACTGCCAGACTGGATTACCAGCCAAGGTGCCTGGACCACTGAGCCACGGCCCAGGCCTACATTCTCTAGACTTCCTGTATAGGCTAAATTTACTCTTGAGAGGTTGAAGATGGATGGATGGTAGTGCTCCTTTTACTTTTACTGGAGAGCATGGATGTCAAGCAGGGAGTGTGTCAGAACATGGACATGAAGGAGTGGGTCAGAACATGGACATGAAGGAGTGTGTCAGAACATGGACATGAAGGAGTGTGTCAGAACATGGACATGAAGGAGTGTGTCAGAACATGGACATGAAGGAGTGTGTCAGAACATGGACATGAAGGAGTGTGTCAGAACATGGACATGAAGGAGTGTGTCAGAACATGGACATGAAGGAGTGTGTCAGAACATGGACATGAAGGAGTGTGTCAGAACATGGACATGAAGGAGTGTGTCAGAACATGGACATGAAGGAGTGTGTCAGAACATGGACATGAAGGAGTGTGTCAGAACATGGACATGAAGGAGTGTGTCAGAACATGGACGTGAAGGAGTGTGTCAGAACATGGACATGAAGGAGTGTGTCAGAACATGGACATGAAGGAGTGTGTCAGAACATGGACATGAAGGAGTGTGTCAGAACATGGACGTGAAGGAGTGTGTCAGAACATGGACATGAAGGAGTGTGTCAGAACATGGACATGAAGGAGTGTGTCAGAACATGGACATGAAGGAGTGTGTCAGAACATGGACATGAAGGAGTGTGTCAGAACATGGACATGAAGGAGTGTGTCAGAACATGGACGTGAAGGAGTGTGTCAGAACATGGACATGAAGGAGTGTGTCAGAACATGGACATGAAGGAGTGTGTCAGAACATGGACATGAAGGAGTGTGTCAGAACATGGACATGAAGGAGTGTGTCAGAACATGGACATGAAGGAGTGTGTCAGAACATGGACATGAAGGAGTGTGTCAGAACATGGACATGAAGGAGTGTGTCAGAACATGGACATGAAGGAGTGTGTCAGAACATGGACATGAAGGAGTGTGTCAGAACATGGACGTGAAGGAGTGTGTCAGAACATGGACATGAAGGAGTGTGTCAGAACATGGACATGAAGGAGTGTGTCAGAACATGGACATGAAGGAGTGTGTCAGAACATGGACATGAAGGAGTGTGTCAGAACATGGACATGAAGGAGTGTGTCAGAACATGGACATGAAGGAGTGTGTCAGAACATGGACATGAAGGAGTGTGTCAGAACATGGACATGAAGGAGTGTGTCAGAACATGGACATGAAGGAGTGTGTCAGAACATGGACATGAAGGAGTGTGTCAGAACATGGACATGAAGGAGTGTGTCAGAACATGGACATGAAGGAGTGTGTCAGAACATGGACATGAAGGAGTGTGTCAGAACATGGACATGAAGGAGTGTGTCAGAACATGGACATGAAGGAGTGTGTCAGAACATGGACGTGAAGGAGTGTGTCAGAACATGGACATGAAGGAGTGTGTCAGAACATGGACATGAAGGAGTGTGTCAGAACATGGACATGAAGGAGTGTGTCAGAAATTTGCGTTGTGCCTTTCACAGGCATGCGCAGAGCAAGTTAAATGGTAAATGGTGCATAAATGGTGCATTTATATAGCGCCTTTATCCAAGGCACTTTATATAGATTGTGCATTACATTCACCCATTCACACACCGATGGCGGCGGAAACTATGCAAGGCACCAACCTGCACACGAGGAGCAATTAAGGGTTCAGAGTCTTGCTCAAGGACACCTCGACACTAACTCTGGGGGAGCCCACAGGGTTCGAACTGGGAACCTTGCGGTTCCCATCCGGCCACTCTACCCTTGAGCCACCGCCGCCCCCCGTGTTCAGTCAGGAAACTCAGTGCAGTTCATTGGTCACGTTCTCATTCACATGATTCACTTCATCCAATCCAAACACATTCATTCCAGCGTTATACCGGCTATTTAAACTGGAGGTTAGCACTGCTCATCCTGCTTGCTTGCTTGCTGCTGTACACTGATACTGCTGCGCTGCTGTCTGCTTACACTGTTGCTGCTCACCCTCCTCCACCCCAGCTACCACCACCTGTCTCAAATGGCAAATGGCAAATGGTGCATTTATATAGCGCCTTTATCCAAGGCGCTTTACATAGATTGTGCATTACATTCACCCATTCACACACACATTCATACACCGATTGCGGCAGAAGCCATGCAAGGTACCAACCAGCACATCGGGAGCAATTTGGGGTTCAGTGTCTTGCCCAAGGACACTTCGACATGTAGCCAGGAGGAGCCGGGATTCCAACCGCCGACCCATGGATCATTGGACGACCTGCTCTACCTCTTGAGCCACAGTCTCACCCTCCTCCACCCCAGCTACCACCTGTCTCACCCTCCTCCACCCCGGCTACCACCTATCTCACCCTCCTCCACCCCAGCTACCACCTGTCTCACCCTCCTCCACCCCGGCTACCACCTATCTCACCCTCCTCCACCCCAGCTACCACCTGTCTCACCCTCCTCCACCCCAGCTACCACCTGTCTCGCCCTCCTCCACCCCGGCTACCACCTGTCTCGCCCTCCTCCACCCCGGCTACCACCTGTCTCACCCTCCTCCACCCCAGCTACCCTATGGTTTGGGACTGATGTCATTTTATATTCAATAAATATATATTTCATCCCTTCCTGAGTTGTGAACATGGATGTGAAGCAAGGGAGTGTGTCAGAACATGGAGGTGAAGAGAGGGAGTGTGTCAGATGGCATGACAGGTGACAGGGCTTTAAGTCCTGCTGACAGCGCCGTCCCCTCAGGGCACTTTGCTGCTGGACACAACCTCCCCGATCCACTCATTATCTTGTGGTGGGAAAAGTACTCACATGTTATACTTAAGTAAAAGTATCGATGCCGATGGGTTCCCAGATTGCATTTCAAGTAACTGAAAAAAAATGCTTATTACAGTTCTTGTAATAAGTACCTTCACTAGAAAACCCCGGGACAACGCTCCACACGTCACAAACTCTTCTCCCTTCTGGCTCCAAAACTATGGAATGCACTTCCCGTCGCAGTCAGAGCTGCAGCCTCACTCCCACTCCCAAACGTCATGCCCTAGCCTCGACGACATTACAGGCATATATGCAAAGGCTCAACGTATTGTAACTTAGATAGCATTTTATGTAGACATAGTGTATACGCATATATAGTTTAATTATATCTATATTCCACTGTTAGGACGTTCTTAGCTTACGTATGATTCCTGATGACTACAGTTTATGTGTGTTATGTATTACCATGTGTTGTTCTTGCTTACTGTACATCACTCTGGATTAAGAGTGTCTGATAAATGCCTGCATTGTGAATTGAAATTGAACTTTTCTTTGTATTGATATGTTTATTGACAATGTTACATGTACAGAGAATACACATAAATATACACCACCATCAAAAGGGATAATGCAAGAAAGAAAGCCCAACGGCATATTTCCATTGCAGTCCGTTAAAAATAAAAACAATAAATTAGGGTGCGTGTCTGAGCCTGTCTATGCGAGTGCTTTGGGAATTAGTGGAATTATTTTACATTTTTTTCCTTCTTCTTTTGTGTTTTTATTTTTTATTTTTGTGTGTTTTTTTTCCACCACAGGATGCTGTCCATCGTCATGGTGACCCATTCAATACTGATGAGTCACCCTGACCCTCTGGGCAGTATTATGCGTGTCTTAAGTACTAGGTCTTATTACTTAACTTAAGACCTGGAGGCGTGATCAATGCCATTTGGCTATTCTGAGTGGCCAAACAGCATTGACCACGCCTCCAGGTCTTAAGTTAAGTCATAAGACCTTGTACTTAAGACACGCATAATACTGCCCTCTGAGTCATATCACTTAAAGGGGGATTCCACTCATTTTCAACATTTTACTATTGTCATTAATATACCTTAGAGCTGTTGTGTGGAAATAATAAAAAGGTCCCCCCATTCTGTGTTTCCTAGAACTGTAAGTATGAAAAAAATCATTAACATGGTGAAACACATCTTGATGACGTCATCAAGGTTTTTACGAAGTCAAAAAAAAATTGCAGATCTACAAGCTCGTATAGCGTGGCACTGCTTGTAGATCTGCTATTTTTCCAACAGCTAAAAAATAAATAAATGGTTCAAATAATGGTTAAAAGTATACTTAAACTCTAAAGCGACACAGACGCGCTCCCATCCCGAATGGGTTAAATGTGCATTTGCGTCTTTTCTCTGATGCGTGTACAGTTGGGTGCCACCGATATTGTCCCTTATCATTTGACCCATTTAGGCCTGACCTCAACATTTAAAAAAATCCTTCTAAATCCTCCAGTTTTCTGAAATAAATATTTTCACCATTTTTCAAAAATAGCAGACCTACAAGCTCGTAGCGCGCCACTCGGTGGCGCGCTACGAGCTTGTAGATCTGCTATTTTTCAATAGCTAAATTATAACATAATGTTTAAAACACCGAAAGGGGTTCCCGCCCAAAATGGGTTAACTGTCCTTTTGCGCAGATCACGCAAACCTCAGCAAAAAGAAAAGGACAATATCGATGGCCTCCAACTGTACGTCAACTCAACGGCACTCGCTGTTCCGTCTAATAGGCCTTTCTCACAGCATTTCCCCGCCCCCTTTTTACGCCCCCCTTTTAGAGATAGTGGTGTTCTTTTTTTTGGCGGTCCATAGGCTTCCATGTTAAAAGAGGTATTTTCACAAGCCACAAACTACCGTTTTTGTAAAGGTAAGGTTTATTCTACTTATTTGAGTTGTTATACCATTGTGTTTTCTTCATATTATTATCGGTCTTTGGACATTTTAACATTAGGAAATGTACTTAGATTCTCCAGAGAAAAAAAAAGTGGTAATGCCTAATGTTAAATGACACCACTATCTACCGGAAGTGGGCGTGGAAAGGGGGCTGTGAGAGAGGCCTATTGTTCGAGGGACATTTCGGTAAGGTATAGAGAAAAGAACAACAAAAAAAATGGAGTCGCGGTAACCATGTGCATTTGGGGTATTTTCTCTGAAAATGCCCCACTGTGATGATTATGCTATAATGTGTCAAACTCCACGGCACTCGCAGTTCCGTCTAATTGTTCGAGGAAATTTCGGTCTGGTATAGAGAAAAGAACAAAAAAAAAATTGAGTCCCGGTAACCATGGCAACAGAGATCGTCCCCCAAAGGAACTTGATGGGTCGGAGGCAGCAGAAATTAACCCAATCAGGACGGGACCTCCTTTGGGTGTTTTAAGACATTTTATGTGATACTTTAGCTATTGAAAAATATAGCAGATCTACAAGCTCGTAGCGCGGCACCGAGTGCCGCGCTTGTAGATCTGCAATTTTTTTGAAAAATCTTGAAAATGTGGTGCAAATCTTTGAATATGTATTCTTTCAGGGCGATTTTTTTTTACTCAAATCTTTGCTTCGGGGGGGGGGTCCATGGAACTAGCCAATTAATATAATATATATTTTTGGGGTCCTGGACATGAAAAAGTTTGAGCACCACTCATATAGAAACATATTGAATCTTGTAGATTTTTTGTAGAATATGGTCTCAGTACGAAATGAGTTAAGGGAACTGGAGTCACTCAAAGCTGTCATATCCTTTGTGTTGTCGCCTCTGTTGACGAGCCGTCCAACGTGACAGCAACGCATATTTTAACTAGGCCTGTCAAAATTAGAGTTCATATTATTCAAAATGCTGCTGTTTTAATAATCTTGTTCTGTCAGGTATATACGATCCTTCTAGTGGGTGTATTTTATTTGGGATATAGTGACTGCAGACACACAGACACACACGCATGCACGCACGCACGCACGCACGCACGCACGCACGCACGCACACACGCACGCACGCACGCACGCACCATTCCCTTCGCAAACCTTTCAAGTAGCGCCCCCCAAAAAAAATAATCATATCTGAAATGGGGACCCAGGTACATATTGTTTAAATAGACGATCTACAAGCTCACAAGTTGCAACGGACCCTTACGGGTCTGCAACTCTGAGATTGTATACACATGGAACCAAATGGACCCTTACAGGTCTGTAACTCTGAGAGTGTAACACATGGAACCAAATGGACCCTTACAGGTCTGTTAACTCTGAGAGTGTAACACATGGAACCAAATGGACCCTTACAGGTCTGTTAACTCTGAGAGTGTAACACATGGAACCTTAATGGACCCTTACAGGTCTGTTAACTTTGAGAGTGTACACATGGAACCAAATGGACCCTTACAGGTCTGTTACTCTGAGAGTGTAACACATGGAACCAAATGGACCCTTACGGGTCTGCAACTTTGAGAGTGTATACATGGAACCAAATGGACCCTTACAGGTCTGTAACTCTGAGAGTGTATACACATGGAACCAAATGGACCCTTACAGGTCTGTTAACTCTGAGAGTGTATACACATGGAACCAAATGGACCCTTACGGGTCTGTTAACTCTGAGAGTGTAACACATGGAACCAAATGGACCCTTACAGGTCTGCAAGGGTCCATTTGGTTCCATGTGTTACACTCTCTTCGGAGCTAAATTGGCACTGCAGGATTTGACAGATCAATCAAAGACAAATCAATGGCACCAGATGGGGGTCAGTGGCCTATCTATCCTCACACACGCAGCTGTTGCAAAGAGAGCTGTAATTACCCCCCCCTCCCCCTCCCCTCCCCCCCATTCCAATCTGCATGCATACGCAAACTATTGATTGGCACACATACAGGATGTACAGCCTGCGCACGCACGCACGCACGCACGCACGCACGCACGCACCCAGGCATTGTTAATGATATTGATCGTTTCGGGGGGAGAACACGGCATCATTCAGCAATGTCGCAGATGTCTTAATGAGGTTGAGAAGTGACCCCCTCGCCCCCCACCCCCTCACCAACACACACCCACACCCACACCCACACACACACACACACACACACACACCCACACACACACACACACACACACACACACACACACACACACACACACACGAGTCCTTCAAAGACAACAACATAAATGGAATGTGGACCGCGGGAGAAAATAATGAAGATGAGATGGAAAGAACATTGATCCTGGGACGGAAACAACGTCTCGGGCATCATCACATGCAGCAGATACAAGTACAAGTGTAAGAAGTACAAGACAAGTACAAGTACAAGTACAAGTACAAGTACAAGTACAAGACCCGACGACACATCTATAGAAATAAATAAATGACACTCTGTCTGGAATGGAAAGCCAACATGGAGCTGTCCTTATTTGTATTAACCCATTCAGGCATGACGTAGAAAAGAAAATGTCTTCTAAATCCTGACAGTTTCCTGAAATACCTATGTTTCTGTATCAGTAGGCGCTCAATATTTCATGACCCCAAATATTATCTATATTTGACAACCGACCCCCATCTGAAAATATGTTGTTCCAGGGACCCCCACCCCAGAAGCAAAGATTTGAGTTAAAAACGTTTGCTCTGAAAGAATATACATTCAAAGATTTGCGCCACATTTTCACCATTTTTCAAAAATAACAGACCTACAAGTTCATGGGCTTGAGCTTGTGGATCTGCTATTTTTCAACAAGTATAACATAACGCTTAAAACCCCAAAATGGGTTAATTTGTTTTATACTTCTATGCAGACGAGCATGTGTGTCATAATAAGAATGTAATTCTATCTTTATAGGGCTTTAAAACCCAATCTGGACGGGAACCCCTTTTGGTGTTTTAACTAAGCATTACGTTATACTTTAGCTATTGAAAAATAGCAGACCTACAAGCTCGTAGCGCGGCGCGCCACCGAGTGGCGCGCTACAAGCTCGTAGGTCTGCTATTTTTGAAAAATCGTGAAAATGTGGCACAAATCTTTGAATAATTATATATTCTTTCAGAAGACTTTTTTTTCCAGGCCTAAATGGCTTTAGAGTCATCCCTTTGGTTTTCTGGTTTTCTTCTCTATATATGGTACACGCATGTACTCAAACGCACACACACACTCACACTCACACTCACACACACACACACACACACACACACACACACACACACACACACACACACACACACGCACTACGTTCCCATACAGTGACCTAGTTGCCGTGTTAATCCCACTGCAGACCTCCAGACCGTATAAAATACGACTCTACCAGACCTCATGGTCCAAATATCTGTGAGCAACGGCCACCCTTATACCCCCCATATACCCCCCACCCTAGCTCTGGGACATCTACCCTTATACCCCCACCCCGCCCTGCTCTGCTCTGGGGGATTACCGCCAAAACGGTGTCCTATACGTCGAAAGACCACAGCCAAGGGTGTGTGTGCGTATGTGTGTGTGTGTGTGTGTGTGTGTGTGTGTGTGTGTGTGTGTGTGTGTGTGTGTGTGTGTGTGTGTGTTTGTGTGAGTGAGAGACAGAGAGGCTTGTAGCACAGTATATTGTTGCTGTGCAAGTGCGTCAGAGAGAGAGAGAGAGAGAGAGAGAGAGAGAGAGAGAGAGCATACCACGTGTGTGTGTGTGTGCGTTTGCGTGTGTGTGTGTGTGTGTGTGTGTGTGTGTGTGTGTGTGTGTGTGTGTGTGTGTGTGTGTGTGTGAGAAAGAATGACCGTTAAGCAGGGCCTGACCCTTCCATAGTGTGTGTGTGTGTGTGTGTGTGTGTGTGTGTGTGTGTGTGTGTGTGTGTGTGTGTGTGTGTGTGCGGTGCGTGCGTGCGTATGTGTGTGCATGCGTGTCATTGTGTGCGCTTGTTAACTGACCGTTGAGCAGAGATTGACCCTTCCTCAGCTGGGGGTCCACTACCACCGTGTACTGGTCCTCTGAGAAGCCCCTCCTACACGAGCTGTCCCCCTGATGACCCTCCGATGACCCCCGATCGTCCGCACAGTGCACGGCCACCTGGAGAGACACAAACACGGTTACAATTTAAGGCATTTGTGTGATTAGTTTTTCATGTCATAATGAAATCAGGGAATCGTAGCTTCAAATTGACATACTGGTTGTTCGGTTTGACCCACCAGTTTTGGAGATATGGCTTATAGAGTAATGTCTTGCAGAGAAACAGCGAGTTGAGAGAACAGGCTTGAAAGGTTCACTTCTGTGGACTCTTAACATTACACCTAGCTACATGTTTGTTTAAGCATTACATTTCAGCTCTGACATTTATTTCAGACATGCTCTAGTATGTGAAGAGTCTGCCTGTGCTATTAACTCATTTTTAATTAAATCCGTTTTTCTCCTCTCCTGAACAGTTAAGGGCAGTATTATGCGTGTCTTAAGTACCAGGTCTTATTACTTAACTTAAGACCTGGAGGCGTGATCAATGCCATTTGGCTATTCTGAGTGGCCAAACAGTATTGACCACGCCTCCAGGTCTTAAGTTAAGTCATAAGACCTGGTACTTAAGACATGCATAATACTGCCCTATGATAGTCTTGCTGCCATGACTGTCTCTGTATCAAAAAGAGTCACATTTATCAAGGTTCAAGGTTACTTTATTGTTACTTTTTGACATGGCTTGGTTGAATGCAGTGTTGTTTTTGGCAGCACATTTTTATTTTAGTTTTAGTCGTAGTCTCTTGAATAGGTTTCACTTAGTTTTAGTCACATTTTAGTCACCCGGAATGTTTTAGTGTTCAGTCGACTAATTGAATATCATAATCTACAGTTGATATAGTCGACTAAAATGTATTTTGGCGGGCCTTGATGACACTTTCTGAAAATAGACGATCTACAAGCTCACAACGCGTCGCAGTGAGCTTGCAGATCTGTATAATGACTTATACTGGATCTCGTGTTTTTATTTGTTGAGTCATAATGGGCTGTATTTTGCGTGTCTTAAGTACCAGGTCTTATTACTTAACTTAAGACCTGGAGGCGTGGTCAATGCTCTTTGGCCACTCAGAATAGCCAAATGGCATTGATCACGCCTCCAGGTCTTAAGTTAAGTAATAAGACCTGGTACTTAAGACACGCAAAATACAGCCCTTATAGTTTTAATCACCATAGCTTAGTTTTCATTTAGTTTCCTGTCAGTGGACAGTTATCGATTTCATTAACACACAAAAAAAAAAAAGTTTATCCCATATCATATTTTTTGCTCTGTGTGCGTGCGTACAGAATTCAAACTGTAGCATTGATTATTGTCACGGACAGAAGTCAATCCTTGGTTTCTGTTGTGTTTGAACAATAATAGCAATTCAAAACAGAACCTCCAGTCGCTGTCATAAGAACGGGAGGTGCGCTCATGAACACGGCAGCAGAGCCTATTTGTGCACGGCTGCACGCGCACCTGCAGCCCATCAAGTATAATTTATGCTTCGTCCCACGATGGTGTCGCGCACGCAGACCTCTACGCTCACAAGTCACAACAGTCGCATCTGCGATGCGATGTGAGCTTGTATATCAGCTGTTCTCTGTGCGCAACACTGTTGGGAATTGATTACATGAAACAGTCACCCGTGCACCCAGTCCCAATGTTTGTAAACAAATAATTGGTCTATTAGTTTGCATTGCATTCAGAAGTTCAGAACGCGCCCTTAATTAAAAACCAACTGCAGCTGTGTATGTGGCTCTCAGCGCGCGGTGTCCCACTATTGACTGGCTGAATTAGAAGTTTGAACTGCGCTGCGTCAGAGAAGTAACAGATAGAAGCGCGCAAACTTTATCCCCAAACGATATCCCCCTCACCTCCATGCTGGAAATAAAACGTCTGGCTTTCCGAGGCTACATCCGTGCTGACGCAATGACTCCTGTTTCTGGTTTAGCTTTACGCGCGGGGCACATCATATGAACCTCTCCGTCTCCGGTCAGTGTGGTGCGGGTTGTTGTTTATTTGCATGGCTCAGAAAATAAGTAACAAACTAACATGAGAACGTTATCGAGTTGGAGGGGAAGGTTCACGTGGAAGGTAATGCAGATTGTATTCTGATGATGTGCCAAACTGCTGCTGGCTGCTGTGGTGATAATATATAGACCTATGTCTTCTATATTGTGTTCTGAAGGTCGGGCTGACTGCCACTAGTGTTAATGTTATATTTTGTATTGTGTACTTCTCGGGCCGCTGTGCTGCTCTGTGCTGCTGCGCTGCTGCTGCTGGCGCTGTGTGCCAATGATGCCCCCTCTCCTGTTGTGTTCTCTTTTCTGGTCTGTGTACCAGTGTGCGACGCACACACTGTTTAGTATTTACTATTATAGTTTTATGTTTTGATAATCAGCGCTTTGCCATATAGATGATACATACACTGTGCCATATTGGAGAGGCCACTGTGTGCGCAGTGCTTTGTTTGACAGGCTCCGTATTGCGCGCACCTCCACCCGCCCCTGTTGAGCGTGCGAACCTCCACCCCCCCCGTCATACAAAACGATAAATCGACTCAACTTCGACTTTACTGTCTGACAAGTCGACTTGGAAAAATCTCAAGTCGTTAATGCCCTACTGTAGTGCTGCTTGGAATTGATGCTGTAACATGACAGCCATGTAAACTATCTAAAGAGTTTGGGCCCTATTAAGCAAGTGGAATCTAATTACATATAATTTTACAGTTTTTAAGACGTGGGGGCGGGTGCAATGTCATATTACAATTATGGGCCAGGTGAGAAGCGCTTTCGACACCCCGTGGTGTGAGCAAAACGGCCTTGAATTAGTCATGGGAGTGTTTCAGGGAGTTTTGAGGCTTACCCAATGAACATGTCCGTACTATTCTCTTTACGACACCAGCTGATGTCCTCATGGAATGCGCCCTTTTCGGCAAGTGGTATTACATTTCTGCAGACTGGCACCATAGACATGACATGACTTTGTCACATTTGGGTTAATTATTCATATTGCACTGCATGCTGTCACCTTTATGCCTCAAAAGAACAGATCCACAAGTCACAGCCATGATGTGCATAGCTTGTAGGCCTATGTCTCTATTTTGTTAAGTAACTTGCAGTTTTCATTGGAAAGTCATTACAGCGGCGCAGCCATATGCTAAGGGAGGGAGATATACGCACATCATCACTTCATTTGTTTCTGTTCTAAGCATGAAAAACAGCTGTAAAAATCTTTATTCTAGTTGATTTGATTCATAAATGAATAACTAAGACTTTGAAATGGCACCTACCTATACCTTTCAAATCGGAATGGAACTGCGAGTAGATACGCAGCATTGGCTGGCAAATTGCCAATCCATGCGTAATGTTCCCAGAATCGTCTAACCCCCGAACATACAAGTTCGTTTGATATTGTTTAATTCGATAAAAATAGAACCATGTACCATACAGCGAATGAAAGCAAGATTCCTAAGGAATATGGGGATTTTTACATTTTAAAAAACGGTTGTGAAATGAGAGAACCATGAGTGTTTATAATATCAAATATTATAAGAATAATATGAAAGACAAACGGGCTGTGAAGAGCTCAGCTCACCATCCCGACAAGGAGGAAATATAGCCTATAGTGCATGCACGTATATGCACTGACTGTTGCACACACGCTCTTTATTTGTTTCTATTGAAAAACACCAGTAAAATAACGTTTATTTTATTTTATTTCATTCGAGTCACGACGAAGGAATGAGTTGAAATGCCATACGTGCGCCATGCGTATTGCTGCGGCCCCAATGTTATGGTCTTCGCTCGTAGCATTTTATTGAAGAAGAATTGAGTCGGGTGTGATACAGCGTATGAAAGCAAACTTCCCAGTGATTATGGAGATGTTTTAATTCTTTTAAAAGGTTGAGAAATGAGCGATATATGACACTTTACAATCTCAACGTTTGAACGTTTGAGACAGAAAGCTCGTCTCCTGCTGTTGCCATGTCTCATAGAAACAAGTAAATAGGTCTATAAACATACTCCCTAAAGAATCGCATATAACAGGGGTCTGCAACCTATTTTAAATGAAGTGCCATGTTTTTATTTTCTAGATAGTGAGTCTGCCATATCAAGATTCATTTTAATGACACCACATTAAAATTTCCAGCATATTTTGATTGTCCACAAATATAAAGTTCTTCCTTCTTTTTACATATTTTCTTGCACATTGTTATAATGATCATTATAAATATATATCCCCCTGCAGTCAGAGTTCATTGTTTTAATGAATGAATGTGATGCATTGTGAGCTGGTAGATCTGCTATTTTCAAAAGTAATCTTTGAAAAAAGTGACAATAAGAATATTTTTGAAAAATGTTATTGAAACATTTAAAAACACAAATCTGTCGGGTCACTGGCTTAGTTGGGCAAATGCATTCATCTGGGGGTCCTTGACATGGGAATGTCGCTGTGTGAGGATCACTGGTTTAAACAACATTAGGAGAAAAGCCCAAATAAGCACTTTAGAAACAAGAAAAGCAACCACAACTACCAATATTTACAAGCAACTTTGCAGAAAAAGAAGCCGCTTATAATAAACAGCAAACATGGCAACACTCCAGCAGCACTCCAGAGCCGCTCAAGTGTAAAATCAAACAGTGCTTTTTGCTTTTAAGACGTGGTCAGACCCAGGCGGAATCGGTATGCGCTGAGTGTTTTTAGGTCAAGGGGCTTAATAGCAATTAGCGCAAAGCGAAAATAATTAACATATGGACACTCCCCCAATGCTAAATTATGCAGGAACGTGGTATTCCATATGAGTGAGCGCTCACCACGGCTTCCATAATACGAAAAGGCGCAGAGCGAGGGCGAAATCTGTATTACCGCATGGGTTTTTCGTCTTGCTTAATAGGGCCCTTTAAGTCTTAAAAAGACAAAAAGAGTGGCTGCACACACTGATAGCCAAAGAGCCGATTATTTATTAGGATGCAGAGTAAAACCAACGTTTCGGCAGTACAACTGCCTTCTTCAGGGTATATGGAAAAACAATTAAAATCACATATATATTAGAGCTGGGACTCGATTAAAAATTTTAATCTAATTAATCAGAGGCTTTGTAGTTAATTAATCTCGATTAATCGCATTTTAATCGCATATCATTATTTGACCCGAGAACAGTGAGAAAGCTATTTTTTTTAATGGATTTTGGTATACTAGTGAATCAATGAATAGTGAATACATAAGTTTAAGCAATAAAACATTGTTTTTGTAGTAATAAATTATAATAATATCTCAAATTTAATAATTTATATAGAGCTTTTCTGAGTACCCAAAAATGCTTTACAAGGGGGACATGATAAATCAAAAACAACTTTATTAGAGGAAAAACACTAAGGAATTAAATAGATGAAATAGCTGGGGAAAGCAATATTGAAGGTTTGGATGGTGGGGGCATGTTTCTGAGAGTTTGGGGAATGCATTCCACAGGGTTGGGGGGGGCTTGGTGCAGCAAATATGTGACATGACCATAAGAAAGCACCTCTGTGTTTCTTCCGTGGACATACAGTAACAGCCATTA
>NC_136812.1:54065425-54087925 GCF_951216825.1 Electrona antarctica | reverse complement strand
GTTAGGTTCTGCTATGTCCCTGTTTTGTTATACTATCGTATCTATTTATTTTTTATTTTCACTTTTCTCGCTATGTCATTGTTTTTCGTTATGCGTCTTTATGTTGTCTTAAGTGTTTCTGTGTTTTTTTTGTTTTGTTTTTTGTTTCTATCTGTATAACCACACCGTGGTGTTCACAAAAAATAAAAATATAAAGTATAAAAAAAGTTTATAGTTGTCGCTACCTGGATTTGAACCAGTGACCCTGTGGTCCAAAGGTGAGAGCTCTACCGACTGAGATATGCAGACACAGTCAGTTGACTCATTCTAAACAGTAACATCATCCAGTATTTTTGGTAACTGTCCTGGTCTTTATCCATTACTACAAACTTCTCTTTGTACGCTTTCAGTGCTATTTGGCATGACCCTCTACCATACTGTACAGTTGCAAAAGCATATGACGCTGCATGTATGTATTAGGGACAAAAGAAGAATTTTCACAAACCAGCAATTTTCATTGGCTAATAAAAACTTAATTTTTTGACTTAAAAGAAATGTACTACGATTATTTGTCCGTATACCTGTAGATCCAAAGTTCATGTGTAGACTTTTTTGTGTGTGTGTGTGTGTGTGTGTGTGGGGGGGGGGGGGGGGGGGGGTTGAGTGTGCTTTTGAACATGTCAAAGGTGGTGGGGGCAGCTCTGATGGGGGCTGGGAGTGAGTTCCACAATGAGGGGGCGCAGCCACTGCGAAGGCCCTGTCACCCCAGGTTCTCTTGTTGGACTTGTGTGGTTCCAGTTGTTTGGCAGTGCTTGACCTGAGGGAGCGGGTGGGGGCATGGCGTTGGATGAGTTCAGAGAGGTAGAGGGGGGCCTGGTTGTTGAGGGCTTTGTTTGTGGTGGTGAGTATTTTGAAGTCAGTCATGCGAGTGTTAAGGGTGTAATGACATTATTTTTTAACATACGACATTTAAAGTATTTGTCATGGTCCTTCACAAGTGCATTAAAACAGTTTTTAACAGAACTCTCTTTGTTCTAAAGCTTCTTCAGGTGCAACACCTTATTTTAGCCAGCAGATGGCACTGTCAATCATCGCCCCTGCTCCGCCCCCCCCATAGGAGCTGAAGCATAGGCGGAGGGGAGGGGCAGGGAGGAGAGGGGGCGGGGATATGTGGACCGTTACATCACTGTCCACAGGCAAATCAGAGCACTTGTTTGAGCCTAATTATTTAGAAATCCGCAGACCACAGAACATCCACTGACTGTCCTCAAGACTCCTGGAGTCCACCGTTAACTCGATGGTTTCGTCCACATTGAGAGCGAGGTTGTTCCCCCGTGACACCAAAGTGCCAGTGAAGCGACCTCGCCTTTGTCGTGAATTTGGCCAAATCACTGTGGCGTCATCGGCATACGAGATTGGTGACATTTGAGTACTCTGAACTTTAGTTTAACATGGAGTCTTGGTGGGACAGTGGTGTTGAAAGCTGAGCTCTATAGTCCACAAACGGCATCCTCAACACGCGGACGTTTTTCCTCTATGGAGAATAACATGGGGTCATCTTGGAATCGTCTCATATGAGCATTGTGGTCCAAAGATCAAAAAAACTGTCTCTGCGAGATATTGTCGGGGGAGGTGGCTTCGTATCGTTTACGATAGGCAGTCACTCATGTTGATACGACTCATTTGACGGCAGTCTTTTCTCACCGCCAGTTGATGCTTCATAGTTCATATACATATGAGTGAAACCGCCAGGATCATTATTTTTATTATTATTTTTGAACAGTTCTTGAGACACGATTAAAAAAAAGGTCAATTGGAATTCAGAATGGAGGGAAAAACACGACCCAGATAGCATGTGTGTCTGAATGACGTCAGACTTCAGTGCTCAATACAGTTATCATATTGGAACATCGTACTCTAACTGGCTCTCCTTATTGATCACAAACATCAATCAAAAGGTGATGATTTGGCGCAGGAACCGAACAAGAAGCAAGACAAAAAGCAGGTACGCCTCCTCTGCAATGCCTTTTTGTTTAGGCAGTGAGTGTACCGCAAGGGGCCAGTGAGGCTATTCAACGTTGAAGGTCTGGGTCCTAGTGGTAGGAGGAGGGACTACAGGCGGACCCGTGGATTCATGACCGGGAAACCCCGTGCAGCTGGGCTTTAACGTTGAGCGCTCGGTTGCATACGTCACTCCGGACCTCAAAGTTGAGGTCCGGAGGAGGGACTTCCGGCAGTCTTCCGGGTGCTTCAAAACGCCACTGAGCAACTTCCACTGACATGAATAGCTGGGGGGGGGCGGACCTTCGCGCCAGTTCAGTCTCTATCCTTTTATATACTCTATGGTGTACCGCTATAGAAATGCAACCAAACAGGAAGCTTTCAATTCAACCACGGTTTGAAGTTTTTTTCTTTTCATTTGCTGTTGCTAGTCATGGCTGCCAGTTCCCACTTGATGTTGTGTGGGAGTTCGGACTGCTCCAGACCGTACTGAATAACTGCTAGCTTGCATAATGTCTTGAGGCTAGGACTGAAGTATAAGACATACAGGTCATCAGGCGTGTTGTCTCCTCCAAAGAGGATGACACGATCTCCCACCACGCAACAGCACAACATCCCTGCACAAGGGCCTTTCCCCTTGGGCTCAACCTTCTTCCAGGAGAAGGTCTCTGGACTGAATTTCCACAGATCATTGAGGAACTGGCTGTCACGGAAACCGCTCCAGCCACAAAATATGTACAGCTCGCCATTGTAGGCTTCCTCCAGCACAAAGACACCGTGTTGAAGACGTTCACATCAACCTGCTCGTCGTTGGCGTTTCCACCGAATGAGTAAACGTCGCGTCCGGATGCAACAGCCGTGTTCCGGTAAAGCGCTGGGGCTTCGTCCAGACGTAACGTCCAGCAGAACATTTCTCACACCGTGGATCAGGTTGAATTTATCACACGTCTCGCTCTGACTGGAACACAATGCAGTCCTTCTGCCGCGTTCGCCGTCACTTATTGGTTCAGTGGTGCAAATGTCACGCAAAGCTTTGACCAATCGGCAAGTGCGATGAGTCGGTTCGGCCAATCTAGGAAGCCGATGACTGTTTATCTCCTAATATGGCAAATTGATCGCCAGCAGAATCACAGGCTGGACAGGTTGTGGACGCTAAATGGACTCTTACGGTATCTGTAACTCTGAGTGTGTAAGAATGGAACCAAATGGACCCTTACAGGTCTGTAACTCTGAGTGTGTAAGAATGGAACCAAATGGACCCTTACAGGTCTGTAACTCTGAGTGTGTAAGAATGGAACCAAAATGGACCCTTACAGGTCTGTAACTCTGAGTGTGTAAGAATGGAACCAAATGGACCCTTACAGGTCTGTAACTCTGAGAGTGTACAAATGGAACAAAATGGACCCATACATGCCTGTAACTCGGAGTGTACAAATGGAACCAAATGGACCCTTACAGGTCTGTAACTCTGAGTGTACAAATGGAACCAAATGGACCCTTACAGGTCTGTAACTCAGTGTACAAATGGAACCAAATGGACCCTTACAGGTCCGTAACTCTGAGTGTGTAAGAATGGAACCAAATGGACCCTTACAGGTCTGTAACTCTGAGAGTGTAGAAATGGAACCAAAATGGACCCTTACAGGTCTGTAACTCAGAGTGTACAAATGGAACCAAATGGACACTTACAGGTCTCTAACTCAGTGTGTAAGAATGGAACCAAATGGACCCTTACAGGCCTGTAACTCTGAGTGTGTAAGAATGGAACCAAATGGACCCTTACAGGTCTGTAACTCGGAGTGTGTAAGAATGGAACCAAATGGACGCTTACAGGTCTGTAACTCGGAGTGTGTAAGAATGGAACCAAATGGACCCTTACAGGTCTGTAACTCAGAGTGTACAAATGGAACCAAATGGACCCTTACAGGTCTGTAACTCTGAGAGTGTACAAATGGAACCACAATGGACCCTTACAGGTCTGTAACTCAGAGAGTGTACAAATGGAACCAAAATGGACCCTTACAGGCCTGTAACTCAGAGTGTACAAATGGAACCAAATGGACCCTTACAGGTCTGTAACTCAGAGTGTACAAATGGAACCAAATGGACCCTTACAGGTCTGTAACTCAGAGTGTACAAATGGAACCAAATGGACCCTTACAGGTCTGTAACTCTGAGAGTGTACAAATGGAACCAAATGGACCCTTACAGGTCTGTAACTCTGAGTGTACAAATGGAACCAAATGGACCCTTACAGGTCTGTAACTCAGAGTGTACAAATGGAACCAAATGGACCCTTACAGGCCTGTAACTCAGAGTGTACAAATGGAACCAAATGGACCCTTACAGGTCTGTAACTCTGAAAGTTGTACACTCAAGAGTTATGGGGGTCCTTGAATAATAATAAAGAAAAACTGTTGGAGAAACCACATTTTTAAACAACCACTATACTGCACTAATGCAAAAACTAATAATATAATAATTATTCGAATTAGTGATTCCAGCATTTATTCCATTTAATTACTTACGGCGTCGACCGCACGGACAGAGAGAACGAAGAGAAAACATGCCCAGGTGTAATGAGTCGCTAATTAGCGAGCGCTAGCTCTGTGTAGCGGCGGCTAAATGGCAAAAGGGCGACTCTAATTTTCCCAGCTTGGTTTTAATTGTTCTCGTTAATGTCGGCACTGGGTTGCGGGTCGATTTTCCTCTCCGTTTTATTTTCTGTCTGTGTGTGTGTGCGTGTGCGTGTGCGCGTGCATGTTAGTGAGATGGGGAGGGGGCTTAAATCGCTATGGTGACGTGAAAAATTGGTTTACGAATGTATCTGCAGGCTAGTACAAATACTCCCTCTCTCAACACACACACATACAGTACACGCATGCATGCACGCACGCACACACGCACACACACACACACACACACACACACACGCACACACGCACGCACACGCACACACGCACACAATGCAAGAGCGCGGTCAACAAGCTGTGACGCTTCGCCGTCTGTGTGTCACATTCATCTCCCAGCAGGGGAGACCTGTCTGTCTTTAAAGGTGTAGTGAAATGAAAAATACGTTTTTCACACTTTTAGACCATATCCATGGTCATCATATGGACATACCTAACAATGGATGCCAAAAAAATGGGAACATTTTTGTGTGTTTTTATATCAAACGTCCATAAAAAAATATTTTGTATTACTTCCTGAAAACAAAAACGTGCTGCGTGATGACGTGTCGAGGCCCACATCGATAAAAGCCAATAAAAATGAAGCTCACCTGTTTAATTCCCCATATGTGCGCATCCGTGCAGCACAGCTGCTATTGATTACAGAAATCCTCCGTTTTTATTCCCATTCAAGATAACATCCAGACAGTGTATTACTCGGTTTCAACTTAACTGGTTTATGGCCAATGACGTAATGGACGTAATGAAATCAATAAATCCATCATGGCCAATGACGTAATGGACGTAATCGATTGATTCCCAATAATCGGGAGCTTATTGTCGCAAAATTTAGCATCTTTTAGCTAATTTGGCTAACGGCCGATGTAATCTTCCTAAAACCGGCCGAAAATCCGCATGCATCGTTGCGTAAAATGCGATGTTTTGGGCTTGATTAGAGCTTAATTTGACTTAGTTATGAAAAATACGATGATAGCTTAGCATTCCGGACATCTTTCATTGTGGCACACTAGCAAAGCTACTGCCAGATATTTTGATCCTAACCGGATGTGGTCATCGTTCACTCGCTCCTTTTGGTCAGAATCGGCACAATGGTGACGTTACCGCCACCATCAGGACTGATTGTCCCAATACTATAGTCTTTCCCCGTCAGAATGAGATATAGTGTGTATATCGCGGATTTTTCTATTGGCATTAAAATGACAAATTAAACATTTGAAAAATGCTGGCTGAAGGCACAATCCACTGTTAATTAGGCTTGGCCATCATCACGGTAAAATATGTATCTGAAAACATTATAGGGTAGAAATAAGCCACATAACAGTAAACTGGTACAGCTGGCCGTCTATCTGATTTGTAAACAAACACACAGCATGCTGCTGCGTATAGCATAGCAACCGTCCCTAGCTACCGTCCCATCGCCTGAAGGGATGCGACACTCTGGTTCAGAAACTTCAGACCGGTGTTTCAACTTGAACCGTTTGAAACTTCAAAATAAAATGTCCACCATTTCCGTTGCACTGCACCTTTAAGATATTCTTTTGGCTTTTTCTGCCTTTATTGATATAGGATGAAAGTATAGACTGACAGGAAATGGGGAGAGAGATGTGATCAGGATCGGGAGTCCAACCCGCGGCTCAGCAGCCTTATAGGGGCCCAGACGGTTGAGCTATATAACCGTCCGGGAGCCTGAGAGTACGTCACCTGTCTGTCATCAAGGGGCCCTGCACCTACACATCCTTTCACAAAGGGGAACGGGAAACCTCCATTCAAACCCATCAAATTCAGAGCATAATTATATATGACCACGGAAATAAACAATTCATAAAGCGGGGCAATAAATAGCAGAATAAATGTAAATAATCATGAATAGAAAAATGGCTCTAACAATTGGAATTAATAATAACTAGAAAAGGATCGCTGCAAGCAGCGATAAGGCCGGACCAAGCAGGAAGGCAATAAGAATAATATGCACAAGAAACATGGAAGACTAAACTTGAGAAAAAGACCATGGAATTGTGACAGGGTTGTTTTTTTATAGTGGGGGGCAGGTACAGGTTGAAGACTCATACACAGAGTTGGCGGTGCCCAGATTTGAACCCATGATCTTGTGTTGCAAAGGCAAGAGCTCTACCTACCGAGCTAACAAGCAAAATCATTCAGTGTTTTTGTAGCAAGTTGCACAAGGATAACTAATCATAAGGTGGGTATAAAGATTTATGAATTGACTGCGTATAAACCAGAAAATATACCAGATTCGGATGAGGAGCTCAATGAAATGAGTCTGAAACAGGGATTAAAGGTTAACTGAAAAAATATTATTAAACATCAGAGAAAATAAACAGCTTTGAACATGCATGAAACACAAACAAATGGGGCCCACTTTAAGTTGTTGACTTGAAAAGTCCCAGTTCAGTTCCTATTCAGTTCAGGGAAAGCAGTCTCTTCCTCCAATTTGGAGAACCAGATTACCTCATTTGTGGGTGAAGGGGGGGGTTCAGAGTTCCGGGTCGGCTCGCCAGGTCTGGGTACCATCCGGTACCAGAACCATCCATGCAAGGGAATCCTTTCAGGACACAAAAAACCTGAACCGAAAGGCCAGGTGTCCAAAGCAGTCTTTGTTTCAAAATCACTGTTGTACAACATCAAATAATCTATCAATTCATGAGTAAAGAACCTGATTTGATCAGGATCAAGTTCTTTATACATGTTTCTCACTAAACAAATCAGTTTCTAGCATTGTTACGGCCCTTTAAACTTGGCTCAACCAAGGGCTAACATAAAAGGACACAAAGTCAGATCAAAAGTTTACAAAGATATTACACATTTATTTAAAATCCTGCATTGCAAAACAGGGACTGATGGACAAGAATACTTACGACCAGCCCATCTGAAACTTAACTAATAACAGCAACAAAAAGGGAACACAACTGTTCAGTTTGGGTGTTTGGGAGACAATGAGCTGCTGGCCACAGGTCCAATTATATAGCCTACAAACTAATCAAGAACAGCTGACTAAGGGTGTGGCAGCCAGAACTCTCAGGTGATTGACAGGTGAGGCACTTTAGACCAGCAGAGGTCAGCAAAGCCACAGGCACTACAACAGAACAAAGTAAAGACAACATTTCACAAAACGGCAATTTTCATTGGCTCATAAAACCTTAATTCTTTCACTTAAAAAAACGTACTATACTTTCCAAATATCCTGGGAGGAGATGCATTTTAATTGATTTTCATATAATTCAAAATGGCGGGTGATCTAGAATAGAATAGAATAGACTTTTATTTGTCATTGCACACCAAGCATACACTGAGCATACAACGAAATTTCAAGGGAGCTCCCACATAACCGTAGTACATAAACACATAACATAACACGTAACATACAACACAAAGTAAAGTGCATGGTGATATTTTAAAGTGCATGATGGATGAAAAGGGAACCAATAAATTATCAATTTTCAATATAGCGCCACCCTTTGGCCAATGGTTGTGGGCTTCGCATCCTCACCGTTTGGCATGGCCCTCTACCATATCTCCCAATTTCCGACTGCACGGTTCAGCCAGAACTGCTATTTTTGGCGGAAGAAAATAAATTACAATTCCAAAAAAGGACCAAGTCCTTTCAGGACTGCTTGGTCCTTTAATAATAATAATATCTGGGACTTTTATTGCGCTTTTCTTAATACTCAAAGACGCTTTACATGTGTGGGGGGCCAGGGGGGAACATATAAGAAAAGGACAACTTTATTAGAAAACAAGTAAAATAATAATAAAAACCAGTAAAAACAGTACATGTTGCAAGTTTAAAAACACATCAGCTAGGGAATGCATAGTTCTGAACAGGTGGGTTTTCAGTGCGGTTTTGAAGGTGGGGAGTTACACCCCTATACCATCTACATCTACATAACCTGCTTCAACGGTTCCCTCTCTGCCACATCAAAATAGTCTCTGCTTGCCTGTGCTTGACCCAGATAGACATTATATTCCACCCAGGCTGCGTGTATATATATATAGTGAAGGTTATGCATTATGTCTGTTTATATCCTGAACATCTCATCGCTGTGCCGTGTATACGCGTCGTCTCCAGGTGACCTTCTGGAAAACCTGCAAGTCTGCTTCAAGCGTGCCTCTCTTGACCTGTTCCGCCAGCTATACAACTACAACAACAAACAATCTCTGAATCGTTTCTGAACTTGAACCTGCACATCCTCTCTCTCTCTGCGTACACCTACCTGCAGGTTAAAAACAGCATCCCCCGTCGTCGAGACAACTCTCGGTTTACTTTTACTGTATGAATATTTGATTGACGCGGCGGATAATATAACGGGCTTTTAGCATAATTGTATTCCCCGCGGCAGGTGGAGACCGACCGCTGCCACGTATAGCCTATAACCCATTTTGGGCGGGAACCCCTTTTGGCGTTTTAAACATTGTGTTATGCTTTTAGCTATTGAAAAATAGCAGATCTACAAGCTCATAGCGCGGCACCGAGTGCCGTGCTATGAACTTGTAGGTCTGCTATTTTTGAAAAATCGTGAAAATGTGCCTCAAATCTTTGAATGTATATTCTTTCAGAGTTTCGTTTTTTTAACTCAAATCTTTGCTTCTATGGGGAGGTCCCTGGAACAACATATTTTCAGATGGGGGGGTCGGCGGCATATTTTATATAATTTGTGGGGGTCCTTGACATGAAATATTGAGAACCACTGACATGAGGTTTTTCAGGAAAAAAAAACATTTTAAAAATATATATTTTTAAATGTCGACGTCAGGCCTAAATGGGATAACCGACTGTAGAACGTACGTATATACCACTTCAAACACGCTCCCTCGCTTCACTGCCATACGCTTCACTGTCAATAATTCAACACAGCAGAACATGCTTTTTCCCCTCCGTGGTTCCCAGCGGTGTTAAGTACAGTACAGTACAGTAGGCCTACTTGAGTACAATTTTGAGGTATTTTACTTACTACCTATTATGTAAAAAAATCACACCCGTGTGAACAGAGTGGTGCAATTTTAGATTGCACCACTAGATTATCCTAGGACGCTCAACGGAGCCGAGACAGGCCTTGTTTACAATGTGAATCCAAACCGGGGGCACTGGAACGCTCCACATCGCCGGCTCTGTGCCGTCAAAGAAACGCTGTTCTGACCAAAATGCCATAGGGGACAAGGAATAGGAGATACAGGCGATTGAAAGAAACGGATAGAATGGATTATTATGGCGAGGACGATCCAGTGCTGTGCTATAACAACATAGCTAGCTAACCGGCTAACGTAAGTAGCATTATGGCTCGATCGATCGAATGCACTATAAAAGCGCAATTGCCATTAATCAACGGCAATGGCGCTGAAAGTATTAATGTAAACTAATAACCTGCAACGCCTGGCGATGTGAGGTGTTATGAGCTTGTAGATCTGCATTTCTTTTTACTACCATTTCACCGCTATTTCACCGGGCCGGCAACGCTATATACCAGACTTGAATGGGTGGTGCAGAACACACGCACGCACGCACGCACGCACGCACACACACACACACACACACACAGAGTGTACAGTATGTTGGAGGACTTGTTCTAAGCTCCTGAAATATGCACACGATACAAGGAGAGCCCGTGCATTATTGAAGGCGACATCACAGCGCACGGTGCTGTTGGCACGCTTCGTGGAGCTTGTAGATCGGCTGTTATGCGGACGCCACAGCGGTGGTGGGGGGGAAAAAAAGTACATGCATATCACTTTTTTCACTTATTTTTTCTTTTTTTCTGGATAATCCTCCCTACTATAGAGTGTGCTGAGCATATAAGGAGTTCCTCCCTGT
Organism: Electrona antarctica; assembly: GCF_951216825.1. Taxonomy (NCBI): domain Eukaryota; kingdom Metazoa; phylum Chordata; class Actinopteri; order Myctophiformes; family Myctophidae; genus Electrona; species Electrona antarctica. Next base: position 54,077,428 of record NC_136812.1, on the reverse strand, counting down.
CCCCAGTGAGCCCCTGGGGTCAAAAAACCCTAGTTTCAGTTTTGGTGGCGGGTGGCAAAGCCTTCATCCAATCAGGATGAGAGGGGCCTTCCTCCAATCATGATCGAGTGGGGGCGGGCCTTGGTGCACATGCTGTTGGCCTGTTGCACTTCCCCCCACTGTAGAGCGTGCATGTGCACATTTTGTTACTGGGGCGGACTGGGTTGTTTTCCAAAACACCCAAATCACTGAATGCTCCTTTAAATATGTACCTGAGGGGGCTTCGGAATAGTAGAGTTCGTGTTACATTCTGTACAGTATAAGACAAATGCACTTGGAATGGGAAATAGAGGGGGAGAAATGGGTTTTTTTTTTAATCGTTTTTTTTCTTCAATATATTTAAATGAAATACTCTTTATAGGGGCATGTCATGTGATCTACCCGCACAGCCTTTGTGATCTACGTACTGGTAGATCGCAATCTACCTTTTGGGCACCCCTGCTATAGAGCATTGGTTCCCAACCTTTTTGAGTGGTGCAAACCACTCCAACAACTGGCTTTGTACCCGTGTGTGTTCGTACCCAAAACAATGAGCATGGTTACTATGGTCACTCAGTTCACATGGGTGTGATTTCAAAAAAATGAGCATGGTCACTATGGTCACTGACATTACGTCAGACCACAGCTGATCAGGCTATATAAGACCTTGCACCACTCAGTTCACACGGGTTCCAACAACTGTTAGTACCCGTGTGTGTTCGTACCACAATAAATGAGCATGGTTACTATGGTCACTAAATAAATGAGCATGGTTACTATGGTCACTGACGTAGGACATTACGTCAGACCACAGCTGATCAGGCTATATAAGACCTTGCACCACTCAGTTCACACGGGTGTGATTTTTATACTGAAGTACCACCTCAGAAAACATCTGGCTCTCCAAGTATACCACCATAATAACTGCTGTTAAAATACAGGAGCGTATACCTGCCCTTTCTGTTCCATTCCTAAGCCAATATAAATGCTGCTGCTCCGACAAAACTCTGTCTAATCACTAATCAAGCACAGCTGATGATATTTCCAATGTGATTAACCCGTTCTCAAATCTTCTATTAACGGCTAGAGGTGTGCTGTCTGTCATGCTCATTTCAGCACGGCTGGAGAGCCTATTTCAACCAATTGCTTGGTCAGAAGAACTATACCTGTAGTAATATAAATATTTCATTCCACTTAGTACCACCAGTGGTACTAGTACCACCACTTGTATTAGTGGTACTAGTATTTTGCCACTAGCCGTTGCATCGAGGCTATAGTGCAAGAATGGGCCTCATCCATGATGTTTACTTGTAATGGGAGTGTTTGGTTTTTTTGAGCGGTGTCCCCGCTCCATTACGTAGCTATGTGTCATGTGTCATGTGTCCCTATGTGTACACGTGACGTGTCTGTCCGAGCACGGAAAGCTGCCACACGGTATAACTCTGTCATTTCTCTCCCGTTTCGGACGCGGGAAGGCTCGCTGGAACCGGGCCGCTCCCCAGGGCGCGTTGCTGGGGATCTGGATGTTCCGGGGACCCCCCCCGGGGACCACCACACGGTAACTCTGTCATCTCTCAAAGATTTTATCCAAAAATAATCAAAGTACAGTACAGAGCACTATAACGATAAATGTATAGTTGCACCGCTCAGTTCACACAGGTGTGATTTTTTTTTACATTCTTATTTTGGTTAAGTAAACCAAACTCAATGTCTCGTCGTATCCGACGCAAGAGCCTCGTTACCAACCCGGTCTCGGCAGCCAACAGACAACAGGCGCGGCCGCACGCGCACGTGCACGGCCGCACGCAACACACACGTGCTGCACGGCCGTACACACACACACACAGAGAGAGAGAGACAGAGAGAGAGAGAGAAAAACAACTGGGTCAATTAATTAGCGCCATAATTAGCGTCTAGACTTTGGGGAGCGTCCCGTGGGGGTGCTCCTTGCGATACAGCCCCTCCCCTCTGGCAAAACGACGTCTTTCGTGGTTGCCTGGGGAGGTGGAAGGGGGGGGGGGGGTTGGGGGGTCGCTTTCATGCCATGATGGAAGGATTGGTTTTTGGGATGTTTTTTTTTTTCTTTTGTCAAAGCTTATCTATATCATCATCCTCATAGCTGTCGGGCATTTCCACATTTCAACTTTGTATGTTTTTTATGATATTTTTCCCCCTGTAGATCTAATTGTGGCACAAAGTGTGGCACAAAAGTCGTGAAAAGAGAAGATCTATATTAAATATATATATTTAAAAAAAAAGCAATAACAAAGGAACGGATTCTACTCGACAGCAATGAATAAAAGCGGCTAATCGGATTGAACCTGCAGCGACTGATCACGTTCTCATGTTTCTGTTTCCTGGGTCTGTTTTTCTTTACCACAAATGTGCAGATTTTATTTCATTTTTATTTCAAAAGCAGCCAGATTGACAGGGAGATTGTGAGATTGTAGATCAGCTATTTTGGAACAGGCAAAAAAAAGTATGAAGTAGATAGATCGAGCCACAGTGGATAACAACTATGTTTTGTAATAATACCTTCAAAGTAAAAGTCAAACAATTGCCGTACAAAAAGTACAATATTTGCCCCTGATGACATGTACAGCAGCGGAGTAGAAGTATGAAGAGATGAGATGTACTGCAGTGGAGTAGTAGAAGTATGAATAACAAAAAATAAACAGACGTTAAAATTAAACTCAAGTAAAACTATACCTCAAACGTACTTGAGCAAACAGCCTAGATACTTAAGACGCTCACTACTCGCTGGCACCGCGTCCGTGATTAAAGTAATGAGGACAAGTGATTAGACCCCCCCCCCCCCCCCACCACCACCACACACACACTGCTTGAAGACAACCCCCCCCCCCCCCCCCCATGCCCCCCCCGTCCCTAACCGGAGATATTAACAATGCTCCAACAACAACAGTCTGCTTGTATATCTTTGATCAGGAAGGATGAGACCAGATAAGATTGTATAAAAAAACAAAACAACAAGCGTCGTGATCTGGAGTGTTATTGGGTTAACCCGTTGAAACCGGGACAGCGTAGCGGTTGTGTCGCTTTAGATTTGTTTTTTGATATTAAACCATTTAAAAAATATATATATATATACTTTTGCTATTAGAAAATAGCAGATCTACAATCTCATAGCATGTCACTTTGTGCCACACTATAAGCTTCCCTATATATATCCCTATATATATATATATATATAGCTCAGTAGTTTTCAACCATTTTCACATCAAGGTGCATTTTTATCCCGTTTTTGGACCACCGTTTGATGACATTTAGCCTCTCAGAACCAAAACTAAAGAATATTTTGTTATCGTTGGATAACACTTTGTCCACAATTCCATGCTGTTGGTACGACAAACAAACATCAAAACAAAAATCAAAATTACAATTCTTCTACGTTCTCTAATGTTGTGTAGACTTCTTGCAAATTAAACAGTCATTTAAGTCTTGAGAGCGTAAAATGGAACCAAAAGGACCCGGGGTACGCTCTCAAGAGTTAACAATCTATGAGGGTTCATTTGGTTACAAACTCTGCATCGTTTAACTGGGGACCACCTGGAACCCCCCCTCGACCACTCGTAGCTTACTATATGGTCCCTGGAACAACATATTTTCAGATATATATTCAGAAAACTGTCATGATTTAGAAGACATTTTTGTTAGAATCTGGTCTCAGGTCTAGATGGGTTAACCCATTTTGGGCGGAAACCCCTTTTGGTGTTTTAAAGCATTATGTTATACTTTAGCTATTGAAAAATAGCAGATCTACAAGCTCATAGCGCGCCATCGAGTGCCGCGCTACGAGCTTGTAGGTCTGCTATTTTTGAAAAATCGTGAAAATGTGCCTCAAATCTTTGAATATATTTCAGAGCGAACGTTTTTAACTCAAATCTTTGAATATATTTCAGAGCGAACGTTTTTTAACTCAAATCTTTGCTTCTGGGGGGAGGTCCCTGGAACAACATATTTTCAGACGTGGGTCGTCATCCAATTACATACATTTCTGGGGGTCCTTGACATGAAACAGTTTGAGCACCACTGACACAGAAACATGGGTTTTTTTCAGAAAACTGTCAGGATTTAAAAGACATTTTGTAGAATCTGGTCTCAGGCCCAAATGGGTTAAAGAGCGGCCATCAGTGCCGATGCTATCTGGACATGACACGCAGAGAGAGAGCGGCCCGGGCCGGGCCGGTCGGACTTATTGAATCGCTCTGGAAGGAAACAAGCCAGCAGCTGTCAGAGATCTCTGAGGGGGTTTACGGTAAGAGAGACGCTGTAAAGTGGTTACGATGCCGTTTCGCAACAATTAAATGCTTCAGCTCCGACCCCTTACGGGTCCATTTGGTCTCCATCTGTGCACTGTAACCCTCTCAGAAGTTTTTACTAATGGTTCTCGAGTTTTGAAGGAGCACTCCGACAACCGACCCACTCTCGAGCTTATCTCCGCATCGGGCCGGCCGTCGGGCTTTTCCACATGTCAAACTTTTTAATGTTTTTTTTTTCTCTCCGTAGATTAATGGACCTGATCTGATGCAGCGTACACAAAGCGTTGCACAACAAAACTCCGTGAAAAGAGCAGATCTAGAAGCTTCACGGCATGAGCACGTCATGGGTCTCGCGACACGTTGTGAGCTTGTAGATCTGTAGAAATGTCCGTCGACTGTCTTCTCTTCACTGACAGAAACTATACATGAAAACTATGAAGCTATCTGTGACCAAAGCTATGATATTTCGTCAACAGACAGACTCAAATGTCAGGGAGGGATTTAGTTCTACTGGATCTCTTCTATAGTGGAGAAGAGTGGAGAAGAGAACAGTAGAACTAAATGTCAGGGAGGGACTAGTGGAGAAGAGTTCCAGTAGAACTAAATGTCAGGGAGGGACTAGTGGAGAAGAGATCCAGTAGAACTAAATGTCAGGGAGGGACTAGTGGAGAAGAGATCCAGTAGAACTAAATGTCAGGGAGGGACTAGTGGAGAAGAGATCCAGTAGAACTAAATGTCAGGGAGGTACTAGTGGAGAAGAGATCCAGTAGAACTAAATGTCAGGGAGGGACTATCTGTGACCAAAGCTATGATATTTCGTCAACAGACAGACTCAAATGTCAGGGAGGGATTTAGTTCTACTGGATCTCTTCTATAGTGGAGAAGAGTGGAGAAGAGAACAGTAGAACTAAATGTCAGGGAGGGACTAGTGGAGAGGAGATCCAGTAGATCTAAATGTCAGGGAGGGACTAGTGGAGAAGAGTTCCAGTAGAACTAAATGTCAGGGAGGGACTAGTGGAGAAGAGATCCAGTAGAACTAAATGTCAGGGAGGGACTAGTGGAGAAGAGATCCAGTAGAACTAAATGTCAGGGAGGGACTAGTGGAGAAGAGATCCAGTAGAACTAAATGTCAGGGAGGGACTAGTGGAGAAGAGATCCAGTAGAACTAAATGTCAGGGAGGGACTAGTGGAGAAGAGATCCAGTAGAACTAAATGTCAGGGAGGTACTAGTGGAGAAGAGATCCAGTAGAACTAAATGTCAGGGAGGGACTATCTGTGACCAAAGCTATGATATTTCGTCAACAGACAGACTCAAATGTCAGGGAGGGATTTAGTTCTACTGGATCTCTTCTATAGTGGAGAAGAGTGGAGAAGAGAACAGTAGAACTAAATGTCAGGGAGGGACTAGTGGAGAGGAGATCCAGTAGATCTAAATGTCAGGGAGGGACTAGTGGAGAAGAGTTCCAGTAGAACTAAATGTCAGGGAGGGACTAGTGGAGAAGAGATCCAGTAGAACTAAATGTCAGGGAGGGACTAGTGGAGAAGAGATCCAGTAGAACTAAATGTCAGGGAGGGACTAGTGGAGAAGAGATCCAGTAGAACTAAATGTCAGGGAGGGACTAGTGGAGAAGAGATCCAGTAGAACTAAATGTCAGGGAGGGACTAGTGGAGAAGAGATCCAGTAGAACTAAATGTCAGGGAGGGACTAGTGGAGAAGAGATCCAGTAGAACTAAATGTCAGGGAGGGACTAGTGGAGAAGAGATCCAGTAGAACTAAATGTCAGGGAGGGACTAGTGGAGAAGAGATCCAGTAGAACTAAATGTCAGGGAGGGACTAGTGGAGAAGAGATCCAGTAGAACTAAATGTCAGGGAGGGACTAGTGGAGAAGAGATCCAGTAGAACTAAATGTCAGGGAGGGACTAGTGGAGAAGAGATCCAGTAGAACTAAATGTCAGGGAGGGACTAGTGGAGAAGAGATCCAGTAGAACTTACGAATTACGAGTCGACAAACAACAAAGTGATGAAGTGTGCGCAAACAACAGACTAAATATAACACATTTCACATGCCATACTGGGAGGCAGCATTCAGGAGAATTGCTTTTTATTTTCCCCCAAATGTCCTGAACTTGAACGCAGCATTTTGCGTTGAACTAATTTGTTTTTGAAATCCATGTCGTTCCCCCGCATCTCCAGTATAGCGAAAGAGTGCAGGGTTGCGCCCTGAAAATAGCTGATCTACAAGCTCTCAACGTGGCGCATGCAGCGCGACGCGTTTTGAGCTTGTGGATCTGCTATTTTCGCTATTTTTGTCCCAGCGGTGTGATTATGTCCTGTTGCGTGTCGACGCACGTTGTCCCAAGTGATTCAACTGGTTGAATTCAATGACCCAAACCACACCAAAGGGTCAAACATGCAACTCCGTGCAACCGTTTGGACCCAAGGGAGAATTTCCCTGAGAATTTCGGACTAGAAGGCTTTCTTACCTCTATTTGTAGTTGTTACATCCCCACCAAAGAGGTCCAGGTGTTATTTGTAGTTGTTACGTCCCCACCAAAGAGGTCCAGGTGTTATTTGTAGTTGTTACGTCCCCACCAAAGAGGTCCAGGTGTTATTTGTAGTTGTTACGTCCCCACCAAAGAGGTCCAGGTGTTATTTGTAGTTGTTACGTCCCCACCAAAGAGGTCCAGGTGTTATTTTGTGCAAAAGTGCATTATTGGCTATTTCCCCTAATATAAGCCCTCAATGGAGGTTGGGTTTTTATGCTAATTCGCTTATTTCCATCGAAATAAGTAGTAAAGTGTTGATTTTTGAGCGAGGGAAATAAGCGAATGGGCACAACACCCCAATGCCCCATTCAATTCAATTCAATGCAATTCAATGCAATTCATTGAGGGCTCATGGTAGGGGAAATAGCCAATAATGCGCTTTTGCACAAAATAACACCTGGACCTCTTTGTTGGGGGACGTAACAACTACAAATAAAGGTAAGAAAGCCTTCTAGTCTGAAATTCTCCTTTATCACTCTGTGCACGTGCCTGCTCACACCCAGGACAAGCAGTGGGCGGCCCCCCCATAGGGGTATAGCGATGCCACACCGCCACTACTACTGCATTCCGTGTCCGTCTATACATACTGCAACCGTGGCTGAGCTTAAAGGCGCACCGAGCTGGAGCTGCATGGGCACTTTTAACGGCATGTGAACGCCGATCATCTCGGATGGACCAGGACGGAGGCATGTTTCAGCACCGCACGCACGCACGCACGCACGCACGCACGCACGCACGCACGCACACACACAGGTGTGAAACTGCAGGCTTTCTATTCCTCAAAAGTTGCAATGCGATAATGGAAGCCATCGTTCTCATGATAATACAAATATTGTTTAAAATCTGGAACTTCCTTTCCCTCAAACCGATTTTTTCCCAATAAAAGCAGCAGGCTACGAGAGAACGAGGGATGCTTTTATTGTTATTCTTCCGGTTTGAGGGAAAGGAAGTTCCAGATTGATGGTTCCTGCCTGATGACTACAAAACAATGACTACAACATGACGTAACGATATCATCCTGATGACTACAACATGACGTAACGATATCATCCTGATGACTACAACACAATGACTACAACATGACGTAACGATATCATCCTGATGACTACAACACAATGACTACAACATGATGTAACGATATCATCCTGATGACTACAAAACAATGACTACAACATGACGTAACAATATCATCCTGATGACTACAAAACAATGACTACAACATGACGTATAGCGATATCATCCTGACGACTACAAAACAATGACTGCAACATGACATATAGCGATATCATCCTGACAACTACAAAACAATGACTGCAACATGACATATAGCGATATCATCCGCTCCCGACCGGATCGCACGGCAATATTGTAACACAGACCAGGCTTTGGGTCCCCTGCCCCGCCCGGTCGAGAGCGCTGTGCCTGGGCACTGACCTCCGTGGTGTATGTTATTCAAAAGAATGTGCTGTCAAAATGAACACTGAGTGACACAAACAGGAGATACAGGGTGCGTTCGGAAATGCGCCCTGAACGCACTGGTGTGCTCTCTTGTCGTTCGTTTATTCAGTGCACTCGGTGCGTTGTCGTTCGAAAATCCAGTGCGCTGCGAACCGGGTGTGCCGAGTGCCCCGCACTGAGCGACCCTACCCTGAAGCTGGGGTTGTCCGGTGGGTGTCGGCGGTGTGAATGCGTCACAGCTGTGGTCGTTCGTAAATAAGGCACACTGTGACCGTCACCGCCCACCACACTCAACAAACTGACCACATTCCCGGTGCGCATTTCCGAACGCACCCACAGTATGGGCTCCTGCCCTATGAGCCACATGGATCTGCAAGGCTTATACTTATATATATACCTAATGAGTTAAATTGATGTTTTATTCATTGAGATAAGCCCGGGGTGCAGCCTTAAAAGGATCCCCAGTGGCTAATAAGACTCATAATGCCTTAACGCATTCTGGGCGGGAACCCCTTTTGGTGTTAGCATTATGTTATGCTTTAGCTATTGAAAAATTGCAGATCTACAAGCTCATAGCGCCAGTGGCGTATCCAGGAATTACGTTTTGGGCAGGCAAGATAAGTGTTAATTGTCGTCTCCCCGCGCACAATCGTAGCACTAAAGGTTTTCAAAGAGATATACCTGCCAGACGAGTAGAATACAAAGGCTGAAAGGCATGCATTTACATTCCAATGGGTGATTGAGGGTCGCGCTCTACCGCAACGGCCAATCAGCTGTCCATTGATAGTTCCTCATTGTATGGATTTTGGCCAGGCCAGAAATGGATTTGGACAGGCGGACGCCTGCCCTCGCCTTATTGTAGATACGCCTCTGCATAGCGCGCGCTACGAGCTTGTAGGTCTGCTATTTTTTTTAAATCGAAGAACGACTGACATAGAAACATAGCTTTTTCAGAAAACTGTCAGGATGTAGAAGACATTTTTAGAATCTGATCTCAGGTCAAAATGGGTTAATACATTATACTTGACCTGTATAACTGTGATTAAACATTAAGAAACACCTTAAATATTTGATTTACCATATAAATGGTTCATCTTTCACTCAATAGGGAAACGAATGAAAGCATAGTAGGCCTATATACATTTAAAATATTGCTTCGATGCTCATAGTCATATTAACCTTAGGAAGTAATCAGTTGGCCCGCAAACGCACCCAGAAGTGTGTGTGTGTGTGTGTGTGTGTGTGTGTGTGTGTGTGTGTGTGTGTGTGTGTGTGTGTGTGTGTGTGTGTGTGTGTGTGTGTGTGTGTGTGTGTGTGTGTGTGTGTGTGTGTGTGTGTGTGTGTGATATTAAATTAGCAGGGATCAGCCCTTTATGTAACTTCAATATCCGTCTATCGTTGACATCATATCTTTTTTTTCTTTTCTTTTTTTCCGCGCAGGTGAATTATTTAATTTTTAATAATAAGACTGGTTCCCAACCTTGGGTCTGGGGACTCTCGGGGGGGTCCAAATGGACCCCTTTAAGGGTCTGTAAACTCTGAGAGTGTAACACATGGAACCAAATTATGGACCCTTGCAGGTCTGTAACTGAACCAAATGGACCCTTACAGGCCTGTAACTCTGAGAGTGTAACACATGGAACCAAATGGACCCTTACAGGTCTGTAACTGAACCAAATGGACCCTTACATGTCTGTAACTCTGAGAGTGTAACACATGGAACCAAATTGACCCTTACAGGTCTGTAACTCTGAGCGTGTAACACATGGAACCAAATGGACCCTTACAGGTCTCTGTAACTCTGAGAGTGTAACACATGGAACCAAATGGACCCTTACATGTCTGTGACTCTGAGAGTGTAACACATGGAACCAAATGGACCCTTACAGGTCTGTGACTCTGAGAGTGTAACACATGGAACCAAATGGACCCTTACATGTCTGTGACTCTGAGAGTGTAACACATGGAACCAAATGGACCCTTACAGGTCTGGGACTCTGAGCGTGTAACACATGGAACCAAATGGACCCTTACAGGTCTGTGACTCTGAGCGTGTAACACATGCAACCAAACCAGAGTTAGTGTCGAAGTGTCCTTGAGCAAGACACTGCTCCCGATGTGCAGGTTGGTGCCTTGCATGGTTTCCGCCGCCATCGGTGTGTGAATGTGTGTGTGACTGGGTGACTGTAATGCACAATCTATGTGTAAAGCGCCTTGGATAAAGGTGCTATATACTGTAAATGCACCATTTACCATTTTACCAATTACTGTAGCAGGCCAGGCCTAGTAATAAACAACCCACATAAAGCAGGATGCCAGGGCTGACCAACCATGGCTCTGCTTTTAGGATGCACGTGTTCTTCTCTCTCATACATGGCATGTCATAATTCAATTCATATACAGTACATTGTGGTATACTGTACATATACCTAGGCTATACATCAGTGGTTCCCAGACTTTTTCATGTCAAGGACCCTCACATTTACATTACATTATAGCCCGCGGACCCCCGTTAGAAAATATATGCCAAGGAAGCCTGCATGAGAGAAGATTTTGACGGCTCTGGCAGTGATTTTCACAGATTTTCATTTCAAGGACCTGAATTAGGCCACAGACCCCCATTTAGTGGCAGCGGTGGCTGAACGGATAGCGGAGCGGTCTTGATACCGGAAGGTCACCAGTTCGAATCAGCGGTCCGACACGTTAAAATTACCACTGCTGAAGTGCCCTTGAACAAGGCATTGAACCACTACGATGAAATGTGTTCTATGAGCAGGGCCTGGCTGGAAACAAGTTCTTGAGCTTAGCCCAGATACCCTGGGTAAATATAGTAATCATTTCATTTAATGGCATTTCTGTCTCTGAGACCCCAATGTAGGCTATATTGTACAATCAAAGTGAATGTAACTCTGAGAGTAACGGGTCCATTTGGTTCCATTTGTACACTCTGAGAGTTACAGACCCACAAGGGTCCAATTGGTTAATGGTTCCTAATTATCATTTAGCTGGGGACCCCCGGGAACTCCCTCAAGGACCCCTAGGGCCCCACTTTGGGAACCACTGCTATATCGTCAGGCTACAGTACTGGCTTTATACCTGAAAAAAAAACCAAACACGCGCAACCTGAAAGCTGTATACGTCGCGATCTCCGAAAAGGACCCGATGTCATCTGATCCACAACAAGCTGTTGTTGCCTGCCTGGCCCTGCAGGCCCCCCCTGACAAATACAGAGTGCCAGACCTGCTATATATACCAATAGAATAAAGCTGCCGGGCCCGGACGGTTATATAGCTCAACCGTCTGGGCACCTAGGCTGCCAAAGCCAGCCGGAGGACGGCGTGCCGCGGGTTCGACTCCCGAGCCCGACGACGGACCTTTGCCGCGCGTCATCTTTCTCGAACTTTACTATGTCTAATTACTGTACCCTATCAATAAAGGCAAAAAAACGCCCACAAAAAATAGAATAAAGCTGCTGCTGGTCTGCTACGCTATACAGTACTATATGAGACCCGGTCTGTCTAGTCTAGGACAAGCTGTCGCTCGGAGAACAAAACATTTAAGAGCTACAGTAACAGTACATGGATATGTTTTTCAGCGAGCGCAATGCATGCACCCTCGTAAGACAACGGATTATAACAAGCGGTCTACATTATGTCTGTAAAAATGTAACTCGTTAGGCCTTAACTATAGAGTAATGTGT